>NC_062237.1:6051785-6656964 GCF_905475465.1 Pieris napi | reverse complement strand
TTATAAGAAAGTTCCTTATAGACTGAGTGGAATTTTTAATTAAGTAAAAATCTATGATTTTATGTTAAACTATAATTGCATACATATATATTGCATACAACTTTATAGTGAAAATAACTAAAAAAATTGTATAGATGTGGTAAATAAAAATATTTATACCACAAATTGATGTCATGATAGCAAACGTTTAAAAATATGTATCACAAGGCTATTGATTTATCAGCCGTACTTTGATTTATATTATATGAACTGATCTATTATTATTAACCAATTTTACATACTATATTTTTCCTCTATTTATATGTGTGAGCCATAAGCACTCCAAATATTATCGAAGAGGCAAGTAATACTAGCGTAAAGCGGTCGCGGCTGCGATTATTCATTGTTCGATTAAGATAAAATTTTAAGCGATGTTTTAAAATTTGCTTAGATTGTCAGTTGTTTATACTGTCATAACATTTTCAGCTAATTATTCATAGGCGATAAAGTTTGGAGCCTCAGCAAGAAATATATTGTTCTACCATATTATTGTGACAAAATTATTTATTTCATAGGTTCTGATCGTGGTTGTCTGGATGATAGTAGCTCCAGCCCGAGCTATGTATCATTACCCAACACGGGAAGACAATATGCTGGTATGCGACTCATATGTGGATGCATCATACATGATCGCCTTCTTCTACCCTATCGTGCTCATTCTCGTGTGTACCGTGTATGCTGTGCTGACCAGGAAGATCCCCGAGGCATTCAACGAGAGCAAGCATATTGGTAAGTAATGAAAAACTCAATGAAATCATAGTACTCTTACACGCACTTGAGTAAGTCTTGAGTTTAACTTCTCCACTGTGTTTTTTTTATTAAAAGCTGAGCTGAGTTGATCAAGACCTTAGATAAGCAAAAAACACAGCTCTTTAAATTATAAATGTGACATCTATTAAAATATTGTTTATAACTTCAACACCACAAGATAAATAGAAAAAAATACGACTTTCGAGTAATAATATTTGATAAATTTCCTAGACGCTTAGATTGTTGTGGTGACATAAGCGATAGGGTGACATAGATGGCACTACTAGTATTAAATAAATCTAGTGGTTTGCTAAGTTTAAACGAGGCGAAATGACTTCGAAATGACGATGCACGCATTAGACGCCCCAAAGTGTACCAACGAAAACATCAAAAAAGTCCACAAAATAATTTTTGATAACCGAACAGTGAAGTTGATAAAGATAGCTGAGGCCCTGAAGATATCAAACGAACGTGTTGAACATATCCTAGATAAATATTTGGATGTGCGAAAGCTCACAATCGATCAAAAGCAACGAATTGATGATTCTGAGCAGTATTTGAAGCTAATCGTAGTAAATCAGAATGCTCGCTGGACAGACATTTTGTGCTGATAGAGGTAATCGCCGAAACTGAAGCCTATTCTGAGGCTAAAGACAAATCGTACTATAAAATAATCGTATGAAAATATATCTCTCTATAATCGTTGTATTGCTCTCGAATTGTATAAAAAAATTCAGCCCATCTCTAAAACCTTTTTAACAAGTTGGATATTTGTTTGCTGAAATGTGGTAATAACTACCGTAGGTACCTGCAAGACTCAACTGCATCCTACTTACTAAAATGAAGAAAGTATTGTTTTTTCAATTTATAGTATATGCGATCCATAATATGTTAACTCAATATCTGCTACGGTAATGATAAATGCTGTTAGTCTCTCTTGTTACAAATGAAAAGCCTCTAATCTAAAATTAATTCTAATTTGAAACGAATGTACTGTGTGGCTCAATTTTGTAAAAAGCAAATTAAGCGCTTACAATTATTATTTTATGCGTGATACTTGTCCATATAAATGATTGTACTCACACAAAACATATTGTATTTTTCGTATAATAGCTCGTGGAAGTCCCGATGTGTGTAATAAATAGAGTCGATAAAGCGCTGAAAATTGAGGCAGTTAAAAGATAAAATGTGAAACTACAACTCTTTGTACAAAGCGTTGTAGTTAACGTAATCATTTTCATCGTGAACTCTTAGTGTTTATTTTTTGATATATTTTCACAGGGCTGACTCGCACCGCTCCCATTGTTTAAAACCCTTTGTTTAATCTAGTTTTACTGAAAATTCGTTCATTTTTAATCTCGCTAAAACCTGATATCAATTCGTCGTTCCTTTGTTAGCTTTTACTTATAAACGACTCATAGACAGATTTGCACACATTTTTTTATTCAAGTTTATATTATTTTTTGGTAGAATTATTTAGCCGTGTTATCTATAATATTTCCATAAGTTTACTCGAGTAAATAAAACTTATTTAATGGACATACATGCGAATTTATTACATTACATAACTCGACGTTTAGAGGGCTTTCTTAGCAAGATATACGTTTCTCTCAAAATTCAGTTTTATATCATTAACAAACGACTATAATATTATAGACATAAACGACCAATCGTGAAGTAATTTCTGGAATTAGCAAACTGATTTTCCAAATAATTTTATTCCAGGACAAAAGCCTTAAGGTTAGATTTGATTGCTATTTGATTTAACTTTTCTTCCCCGTGTCATCTAATCTTTTATTATTAGTCTAATCAGATAATAAACAAACAAGTTATGCGATTCAGAATGATCTAAAATTGCTAAACTAAGGAAATTATATCTGTGACAATATTAGCTGGAATTGATATTAAATTAGAAACAGTAATTGAAAGATAATATTTATCATCGATTTACTTGTTTCTGATACCGTAATACATAATTGAATTGTAATTAAGGATTGTGGTTAAGTGTTTATCTAATCCAATTAGTAAGCAAATAAGCGGCGGATTATGTATATAATTTGCTGCTAATCTGACTTGAGTGGATCGTCAAATGTCTACATGGCAAATTGATTAACTAGCAACGCTATCAACGAAACCGTGAAATAGATACCAAAGGGCAAGTTTATAACATAAATAAAATAATATAGATTTCATCAAAATTAGACCAAAAGCTAGGCCTTATTTATCTATAACGAAATTTCCATCACTGAAAATTTTTTCCTCCATTGCATTACTATCGCGATTTAAAAAAAAAATTTAAAAGATTTTAAAAGAAAAATCGTAATATAACGTTAATGTAAAGATTGTAGTATCACTGATTTATTTATCTTTAAACCTAAGTGCAGAATTCAGGTAGTTTTTTCAAAAGCTCTTAAGGAACTGGATCAAACAGATCAACAATAATTTGAATCAATACCTAGATTACATCCAGAGTCGACACTTAGTGTTGACATTCTTTAATGACAATTTTAAAATCTTGACCAACAACAACATAATGAAAATCAAACTAATTCTTTGACGTCATAATCTAAAAATATATTTTTATTCATGATAATTTAAATGAGAAGACACAGGTATACATATAGTAATGCTATAAATAATACATTTTATGCGTAGATAACCGTTATGAATTTTGTTATGCGTAAACGATTAATATCTTTGGTCATTAATCTTGTCAAAAATATTCAGAATCAAGCAAGAAATTGATTTATTTGCGGCCCCGACTTTGTCAATGGATTACCGTCGTTTTGATTTTCATAGTGATTTATTACGACCAGAAATAAACAGTTGAAAACTATATTGTATAATACTATTATATACAGACGGTTGTAAAAACATATTAAATTAAATACATATGTGTATGCAGCCAGACCTCTCTATCTATAAAGAATACATTTGTTCGTTATGATTTTTAAAAAGCCAATAGTAATCACGACCTAAAATTGTAATACGTGTATGTGAGACATGAATTCCAAAACCTTTTTTTCAAGTTACAATCATTATTATAGATGAAAATAGTTTGACAAATATTTAGACTAGATAGGAGTGTATTTACGTTACATAATACGTGACTAAGGAAGGACGTAACTTGGCACTTTTACCTTGTAACATGTAACAAAAGACCTTAAAATGAACTTCTAACTTGCCACGTCTTGTTTTGTATTATGTATCTAATAAATAATCTAAACAATACGATGGTACATACGTCACCTACTCGAATCTTATATACTTAAATCGAAGACTTTTAAATCTTATTATAACTAATGTACATGTATATGGGCATTGGTATGGTAAAAATATAATTTTACTATACATTAAAATGGGAACATTCATAATATTAATCGGTATAACCGTATGTAGTAAATCTCTGTTTATCCAAACTTCTCCAGTACTCATATTGCTTTGAAATTAACTTTTTACGTTTTCTTATTGAAGTAAATTCGATACTTTGAAATAATATCTCGTTGTTGTGTTTTATCGCGAATGTTTTAAAGTTTGTTTTAAATGTTTTACGTCGTTAAAAGTCGATAAGATGCCAAGTTGCGTCGTCTGCTTTCAAAGCTTTCAGCCAACAATAAAAAGGTATGAAGATTCTTCCGCTCATTTATCGAGATGGCTTGGATTACATTGTTCGAGGAGTCATCTATAGAATAGGTGATGCAAAGATCGAGCTCTATAAAGGTATAAAAAATCTGACATTAATTGTTGACCGCATAAAAATATTTTTTTGTGTTGTGTTAATTATCAAGTGTTTTAAATATACACACTGACGTGAAATCCATTTGTGCTCAGGGATGAGAGACGCAGACTGAAGCTAAATATCTATACTAATATTATAAAGAGGAAAGGTTTGATTTTTTGTTTGTTTGAAATGAATAGGCTCTGAAACTACTGGACCGATTTCAAAAATTCTTTCACTGTTGGCAAGCTACACTATTCCCGAGTGACATAGGCATATGTTTCATTTTAAAAAAAAATAGGGATGCTTACTAAAACTTGAATAATCTAACCCAAGTTGTAAAAAAATAAACAAAAAACTTCCTTCAATCGTTTGCGCTGCGAAAACTATTAATGATAGAACAAATTTATGTATTTCAATTTTTCAGGACACATCACTATCTATAAAAAATTTCGTAACAGCATGCATTACCAACGTTTCACATAAGCTACAATTTAATGGCATAACCACCAGAAAAGCATGGTGGATTGGTGTTCTCCTGCCTTTTCTCTTGAATAGTTTACTACTATGTAATAAAACAAAAATCTTAGCCACAGCAACGCTTGTCTGAGTCTACTAGTATTATATAAATTAGGCCTAACTCGTGTTCGTTTTGTTTGTGCTTAAAAAACCTTTTCCAAACTATAAATAAACCAAAGGTAGTAAACGTATGGAATTGTCCTCAACAGTTAACCAATAAACGTTTGTCTTTCGAAATACTGGCCGAAAAGATTTTCTAAAACGACCTCTGAGCTTTCGACTTTTAAGTCCAATAATCTGTAAGGGTTGGCTCGACAGCGTTAGTACTAACGTCGCTTTTACGAGGGACTTGCGTCTAATTATTATCTACTACCATCTGTGGCGTGGGTTTTAGACGTTTTCATGCCTGGGTGTAAATATTTATGTTGTTTACATAATCTTATGATAATGATGATAATGATTATATCTTGCTTTACCCTTTGGTACTTAGAACCCCTGAATGAACTTAGAAAATATCAAATAATATTACCAAGCAATAATAATATTTGGTTTCTAGATACTTAGGCTCCTGGTGGTGTTAGAAATAATGTTATATGCTATAGGTCTTATAAATAATATGCGTACATATAATTGGGAACTTTTAAGTTTTGTTTTAAGCCAAGCGAACCATCTGGTTTAGGGAGCTGCTTAGGAGAATTGTAATCCACTTCTCTAATAAATTTTCGTCATGGATTAAAATTAGTTAAAAGTTGTTCTCAAAGCTTTTGAGTTAACTGAGCCAGACACATGTATGAGACAGACCTTTACGAAATTACAGGTATATAGGATTAATATAATTATTTTATGTTTTAGGGTTTACCATGTATACGACCTGTGTGATCTGGCTGGCATTTGTGCCTCTGTACTTTGGAACTGCGAGTCACGTGCCACTGCGCATCACGAGCATGGCGGTCACCATATCTCTGAGTGCAAGTGTCACCCTCATCTGTTTGTTTTCTCCGAAAGTAAGTATTTCACTTCTTACCGGCAAATCAGTTTTATTAAGATAATGAACCATTAAAATCACTAGCGTATATATTATTCAATTTAAATAAAGTTATGACATATTATTATTTTTTAGTTTTTTTAGACCACAAAATTAGGACAAACACATGATATAAATTGACATACATACAAAAATATAATAAGCGGTGCCGTCCCTATAACATGTGGACACGACCTGCGAATCATTGTGTTTACACATTTTTCACATAACCTCAAAATTTATGTGAAAAATTCAAAAAACCAAGTTTTTGGTTTTTAATTTTTATCTTTTACAAAATTTATTTTTTTCCCACGAAATTTGGTGAAAACTTACCTTTCTATGTCCCAAATACGCTGTAATTTATTTGATCAAAAATATTTATTTTTTCACCTTATTTTGAATTAATATCGAAAAAACACCCTAATTTTCAATCAAAAATTCACCCGTCAAAATATCAACTTTTTTCAAAAAGTTGGTGTGCTTTCAGTTCGTTGAAATCTCTACTTTCCTATGGTAAAAAAATATATATATATTACCATAGTAAATCTTCTCAGAAAATGCAAAACATCGTATGCAGTAACGCCCAGACCCGTCATCCCCTTCCTATGAATCTTCTTTAAATTATAATTAGATGCCTTTGAATTTTTCACATAAATTTTGAGGTTATGTGAAAAATGTGTAAACACAAAAGTTTTAGATCTTTTTATTACCTACAACTTTGCCATTTAACTTTCTTCGATAGGACTTTTAGTTTTGCCGGAAATCGAGATAAACCGTTTTTCACCCTTAAAACTCCCCCCCCCTTACCCCTTCCCGACCTCAGATCGCCCGTAAATTATTTTTTCTTTAATTTTTATTATATTTTCCTCCCTTTCCAATAGGTTTCATCCTACTATTATTTTTTTCACTTTTTATTTATTTTTAAGGCTATCTGCACTGGTCTATTAATAAATACCATCCCTTTAACATTTCAGTTATACATAATTCTCATACGACCGGAAAGGAACGTACGTCAGAGCATCATGCCGGTGCGCTACAGCCGGAAGCCGATGGCCGCCCTTCCCCATCCGGCCGTTAAAAGTGAGTTTACGCTCTCCGTAATGAGGTTAAGCGTTATTAATCGCACTTTTTTAAACAAACTTTAGCTCTACCGTGAGTATACAAAGTTTTTTTTTTATGTAATAGGAGGCTAACGGGCAGGATGCTCACCTGATGTTAAGTGATACCGCTGCCCATGGACACTGAACACTGCCAGAAGGCTCGCAAGTGCGTTGCCGGCCTTTCAAGAATTAGTACGCTCTTTTCTTGAAGGACCCTAAGTCGAATTGGTTCGGAAATACTTCAGTGGGCAGCTGGTTCCACATAGTGGTGGTGCGCGGCAAAAACTGCCTTAGAAAACGCTCAGTTGTGGAACGACGGACGTTGAGGTGATACGGATGGTATTTTATATTTTGCCTTGACGTCCCATGGTGAAACTCAGCTGCAGGTATTAGACCGAACAACTCCTCTGAACACTCTCCATGGTAAATGCGGTAGAAGATGCAGAGAGACCCCACATCTCTACGCAACGCCTTAAAATATATAAACGTCAAATATTTGATTAGATAGAGCTACTGAAGAAACATAAGCGTGGCCATGCTTTCGATGAAAATGATTTGGTTTCAAACTTAATGCAGTACAAATCACATACAATACGACTTACTTATACTTTCATTTAAAGATGGAAACAATTCTTATACAAATCGCAACGCCCTTGCGCGCCTTCTAGTACTGTGATCTATGGGCAGAGGTATCACTTAACACCAGATCTCCTGCCCGTTATATAAAAATAAAAAAAGCCTAACGCGAGGCTATTTTTGAAATGGGTGTAATGATAAATTGGAACTGGCAGTACATGTAAATTTAGAAGCATTATTTTTTTTAATAGACGTTCATAATTGTACATTGTTGCTTATATCGATAAACTATGTTTTATTATATAAATTAACATAGATCTTATTGACAGAGCCACCTTGTGCTGATAAAGAAACACAGACAGCTGCAGCCGACTTCAACAAACTAACAAACGGACAAACAGTATTACTGAAAGCCGACGAAAAAGAAGATAAGAAGAAATCAAATGTAAAAATCGCCAATTGTGATTCAGATAATAAATTAAAATCAAACGATAGAT
The DNA here is from genome assembly GCF_905475465.1 of Pieris napi. Taxonomy (NCBI): domain Eukaryota; kingdom Metazoa; phylum Arthropoda; class Insecta; order Lepidoptera; family Pieridae; genus Pieris; species Pieris napi. The sequence goes on along the minus strand of NC_062237.1, from coordinate 6,648,741 downwards.
CTGAGTCCTTATAGCAACGAACCACGTCAAAATCTTTAACTGACGTATGTATTAAAAATAATATTATTCTAAGAAAGAAAAGTTGTTCTTGTAGGATACGTGAACGAAAACCTATCATTGTTTAAACTTATAGTAAAAAATATTGTATATTTTGTGTAAATATTAAAGGAACAGACGCATAGTGATGTTGTAAATATGTTGTACAGTTTCATCAATAAATACTAATGGGGATGAGCCCTAAGCAAGGACGGAGTGAAAAATATTATTAATTGTAAATTTTAAAACTCCCTTGCGTAGGATAAGTAAGAATTGTATACTGTATCCCTTATTATTATAGATAATGTTTAGTCATCCGTATTTTGACTGTATTGTTGGATCTGTTCACTGTTTAATAATAAATTCTTATTAATATTATAATTTATTCAGAGATATATAGTAAAAATTTAAACGCACAATGTGATATTACAAGAAAATAATATCACAGAGTTTTTTGGATTGCGGGTTTGTACTAATAATCACATCTCTATATATTCTTAAAGTTATAAAATTTAAGGAAAACTACATTTATGAAAAATCACGCCATATTTAAATTAAATAGTAAATTAATATTTATAGTGTTATACGTAAATTTGTATTTATAAAACTATATTGCATAGAACTTAAGATATATAATGCTCAAGTAATTTAAAAAGTATTTTCACTCCATCTTTTGCTTACCCCGTTATGTATTTAATCATTTTATGTCGTACATAATTCCTATGTATTATTAACTCAAATGAATAAACAAATTGATGTTGAAAGTGTTTTAATTTTTTATAAGTAAAACTCAAAAACTCAGACCACTATTTTTTTAAATAATAATTTATGAATATGGTACAAAAATGTGTAATGTGGTACAATCGTAAGTTCGCATATTCTGCCACAAACAATGCCGCGCAAATTTGTCTTTAAAGGAATTTTACATTTTACATTATTAGTCATATAAATAAATTCTTATATTATTTGTATCGTACATATAATATCATACGTTAATTGAATATATTTAATTAAAGTATGTACCATTGCTATCTACGCACTTTTGCCATCTTATATGTAGTTCATTGATCCCTTTACTAAAAAAAATCATTTGGACCGAAATCAATAAAATCTTTGAAAGTGGTTTCGACTTCACAGTTGAGAGCCCCCCATCAGAGTTGAATTTTTTACCTTGTAAGAAGTTATCCAAAAATAAAAATAAAATGGTAATGATAGTCTGTTCTCTGTCACTGCAGTGAGGGGTCTAGCGTTGTCAGAAAGCAGAAAATCTTTTCCATCATGGTCTGCAGTTATTATGGATGTCCACATATCAGTGACGCCATCCCACTAGCACCAGAATTTTCGGTATATTTAGTTTTTGTTATAAAATAGTGTTTAAGGTATCTCACTTCGAACCTTTAATTTCCTTACAGCTTTTTCTATACATGAGGTGTAGTGAAGGTTTTTATACCACTTAATACTTAAAAAAACACTAAACATAAATATGTGATAAATAGTTTTTCCAGCCCGGTTAAACTATTGGCAATCTATCTATATCTATATCTATTATATATATATATATATATCTATATCTATTATCTATATCTATTAATAAACTATTGGCAATCTACGTAGAAAAAATAACGTTAAAATTAATTTTATCAGCGTTTTACGCAATAGAATAGCGTAAAATACAGCACCAATAAGTCCTTCCTTTGACTATTTTAGTGCGGATTTTAATGTAATCATATTATTATATTTTAATACCTATCAAGTGCCTACATTGAACCGTGTAATTTTTTTCCATCCAACCTTTTTCATGATTATGAATCTGAAAAACACCTGAATAGGGGCCGTAGCTAGAATATAAAATTGTAACGTAGATAATAATAAAACCCACGTCAGGACGCGGATATTGTCGTTATGATAAATGGTGTTGTACTTTTTATCTCGTTCCTTTGAGCAGTTTGTTTTCGAAAATTTTTAGATCCCAAAAAGTGCCTAAATAACAGTTTGAAAATACGTAATAATTCTAAATTTTGTTCTCAAACATGAATGAATATTTTATAGTAGCTGTAATAAGAGTTTAGGGAACACTTGCTTATAGAGTCTGGCTAATGAAAGAAGATACCGAAAAAGCGCGGCAAATTAAAAAAAAATAGTATGGTATCCCTGAAAGTTTGATTTATTTTGTGGATTAAACTTACTTGATATTTTATTTTATTTTATTATTTTTACAATGAAAGTAACTGTATTTCTATGAAATTGAATACTATACGTATTTAGTATTTTACTATTGATACTTTAAATGACTAGCATTGCATGGAAAACTAAAACTACATTTATTATAAAACACAACTATATACGAAATTATCAAATCCTGCGAAAGAAACGAAATATTCTATCAAATAAAACAAAGTTTAGGCTATTATACCTGTGAACTACTCGGAAAAAATATATGCATGTATTTGCATTGCATGAAGTATCAAGACAATAAATCATACTAACCTAAGAAATTCAATGACATTCTGTGTTGCCATCCGAAAGTTTTAAAATAATTCAATTATCTTTTTTCATTAGCTAGACTCTAGAAGATATAATCATATGCTCTACATAAAAAAAACGTCTGTAGCCATTTCAAGTTTGACAGCAAGTGTTCATTTATAAATGTCAAGTTACATTGACTGACGTACGTCAGTCGTACCAATATTTAATAAAATTTATGAAAATAATGTCTACACTCTACATTAATATAAAGTTCATTGGATATTGCTATTTTTTATGTATTGATATCAAGCTCTCTTATAATTAAATGACAATAACAGGTGTTAAGGTGTGACGGAAAATCATTCATTCATCAGTCTATGAAATAGTCGGTGCCCCATCTATTTAAATTGGTTTTATTGCGTTAATTGTTTTTCAAACTATTTCTATTATGACATCTAGACTCTAGAGTGGATTAACGGCAAACTCATGTAACTAGTGTATGTTTTAAAGTTGAGTCTAAGGGGTAGCAGGCTGTGGTGAAGATGCCGATGAGCGCAGATGAGGTTTCGGAAACGTTCCCTATACATTGGCTTGTGTGGAACAATAATTACGAAGAGCTACGTGTTGCTTTAAACAATAAAAAGGTACGTAAAATAATATTGGTATAATAATTCTTCATATAGTAAACATACTCTGCTTAGTATCAGATCAAGTCTAAAAATGATCAACAATTCTATCACTAATAATCAGTTCTGTTTCGTAAACTTTAGTAATGTATCACATTTAACTTATGATATAGATGGATTAACTCCTTGGTTCTCATCACCTCTCACCTTTAGACTTAAACAATATCATAACATTAATTTATTAATAACAATAATATAATAACATGCCAATAAAGCTTGCTCTGGATTTGATTGATGCATACACAATAACAGGTTATACATTTCATGGATTTCAAAGCAAATTTAACATTACTATTTTTGTTATTTACCTTACAAAAGAAACTTAGAATTAAAAATCCATTGGTGGACTTTTAACTCTCTACCTTATGTAGTTTGAGTCCCAATGTCCATCAAAATATCATGCTATTAAGCTTTTACAGCCACACAACTGAAAGTGTTCTAGATAATTTTTGGTGTTCTTTAATTGTATTACAATCAAAAATGTCTAAATATGACTGACATTAAGGCATGACTAATCTCATTACAGATAAGTGTGAAGCCTCACAGTGTGGGTGTATGGCTAATATTTGCTCTTGTGTTAGATGAGTAGTAACTAGTGAGCCTAAATCTTATTAGATACTAATTGGAGTGTTAGCAAAAGTACCTATTATGCTACATGAAGAATAATTTTATTTAGTAAACCAATGCCATCTTAGGATTCAAACAAAAATGTATCACATTCCACAACTAATAAAGATACAAATTAACAATAAATTATAAAACATGCCATATCATAATTTAATCTCAAACTACTTCGGTCAGCTAAGCTTTTGGCTACAATAAATTTTATTAAAACAACTCCAAATATTGTATATATAATTCATTCTATTTTTATCTAACAGTTTATCTTATCTAGTGAAGTAATAATTAAAAATATAATTATAATTAATATAAACATGACCTAAATTTTATTTACAGTGGAGCTCCGAGGAACTAGAGACTCGTGACCCACGTGGACGAACACCGCTTCTATTGGCTGTGACTTTGGGTTATAATGAATGTGTGCGTGCACTACTTGATGCTGGTGTTAATGTGTGTTGTGAGCGGGATGGATGGACAGCAGTGCAAGAAGCAACTGCGAGAGGTCATTGTGGATTATTAGCAGCAGTCCTTGCCAGGAGAGACCATGCTAGACATGCTGCCCGTGTTGCTGCATTACCAGCACTGTTGAGACGACTTAGCCTGGCACCAGACTTCTATGTTGAGATGAAGTGGGAATTTACTTCGTGGAGTATGTATTTGAAGCATAATAAATTAACAATAAAATTAAAGAGAAACTAAAACGATTTCAAAAGTATATTTTAGGTAAAAAAGTGCTTATTTCATTACAAAGTAGTAACTGTGCAACACTATTACACCCTTATATATTTCTATGTGTGTGATATTGTATAGCCTGTAACCTTTCTTGACCAATGTACAACGATACATTACAAGAAGAGTGTTCATGCTAACAAACTTTTCAGCTAAAAAACTTTAGTGTAGATCTAATATATATAATTATTGTGTCATGTTCGTTCCCATACTCCTCCGAAGCAGCTTGACCGATTCTTATGAAATTTTTTATGCATATTCAGTGAGTCTGAGATTCATCTACTATCTATCTTTCAAACCCCTAAGTGATAAAGGGTGTCCACTCCAACTTTTTATTTTTTGATAATTTTTTTTTATTATGTGGAAATAATATTTAAATTAATGTTTGCCGGGTCAGCTAGTAGATATATATTAATCACAGTATTGTATGTTTCATATATTTTTTTCCACACCAATCAATTAGTACCTTCTCAGGTTTAAATCAAGCATCATATGTGTATCTGAGGGCTTAGTCATGATGCTGCTATGAAAATGCTAGTTTGTGTTGACAAATTTTTTACATACACTTCTGTCAAGGCATCTAGACTAGGATATTATCTGCTTGGATTATTAACTTGGAATTGATAATAAAATTTTATATAAGAGAATTAAAGTGATTTTTTATATAAAAACAGTTATATGCTATAAATTTATGTATTGTTGTTGCTGCCATGTTTCAGTTCCACTGGTCTCCCGGATCTGTCCATTTGACACATATCGTGTATACAAACGAGGGGCAAACGTGCGAGTCGACACAACGCTACTCGGTTTCCATGACAACCAGTGGGAGCGCGGCGACCGGACTTACATCTTCTCAGGACAGGGTGACTCAGCAAAATTACTAGAGCTGGACCACATAGCCGGAACCGTATGGACTGAAAGGGTAGAAGGAAGCGTCTCTGCCGATGAATGGCCACTCCCACAAGCTTCCCATCTGAGTCATCGTCTGCGCACACCTGTCCACATAAACTACCTCGATACAGATAAGATCTGCTTTGAGCGCAGCAAAAGTGGGATCTGGGGCTGGCGTCAGGACAAAATGGAAAATGTCAACGGGTATGAGTGCAAGGTATTTAGCGCGAATAATGTGGAGATTGTCTCGAAGACACGGTGGGAACACGTGCCCCGTTCTGAGAGGAGGACTGTGCGTGCACCGCCGTTAGCAGGGCTCCTTGCCGCCGCCGATGATGATGGGGCCCCTCCGCCGCCGCCACCAGATAGAGAAGATGTCGCAGATATGCCCGACTTAAATCCATCTTGGGAGCAATACTTCGATGAGAGTGTGGAGGAATGTGAAATTGGTCGGCCGCGAGAAATCACTTCAAAAGTGAAAAAGTTCCGAGCTACGTTATGGCTTTGCGAAGACTACCCCTTAGAGGTAAGTCCTGCTCTTGTTGGATTTATTAAACATTTCATATAAAAATGTTAATACTAAGTTTAAAGAGGATTTATATACTGTATGTCTCTTGAGTTGGATAATAGTATTAATCTATGCTAATTACATGCTTAGGGAGCGTTCAAGTATTACGTAACGTATTTTGGTGGGGGGGGTCCTTTTGTAAAACGTTACGCTGCGGGGCGTTATTTTTTTCTTACACCACATAATAGTAACTAAAGAGTCACTAGGTGGTCACAAAACATTTTACTATACTTGGGTACTGAAAAGCGTTACGGCGACTTACATAGGGGGGGGGGTCAATAATCTCCAAAAATTGCGTTACGTAATACTTGAACGCTCCCTTAGTCATAGTGAATGAAAAATTAACATTGTACACTTTCAGTTGCAGGAACAAATAATGCCGATCCTTGACCTCATGGCATCGATATCTTCCCCGCACTTCGTGAAGCTAAAAGACTTCATACAGTTACAACTTCCATCGGGCTTTCCGGTTAAAATCGAAATACCAATCTTCCACGTGATCAATGCAAGAATTAGTTTTGGAAATATATTTGCACGCGACACGAGCGTGCGATACGTTGAGTGCGTGCCCGAAGGGGATAGGTTGACATGTCTCATAGATGACACTTGCTTCGCCATAGGAAGAGGCTACCGGGAAGCTGGGCCCGTATCAGAGGACAGGATCGCCAGCATCGCTGATGATGACGAGGAATTGCTGAATTACGCCATACAGCAAAGTCTAATGGAAGCAGGAACGCAAAGAGACCAGGTATACAGATTATGTACTTATTTTATTTACTAGAGTATATAATATGTTTGTTGTGGAGTATTGCAATAGTAAGAGTTGACAAACTGTCAATATCTTTCTTGATTTTTCTGTTTTATAGTATATCTGTGTATAACCCTCTGTTGAACTTTAAATGCTTTGAAAAACACAGACTAATAAACATAATTCAAGTCCCATTAATTAATTTCATTAACAACTCATAAAGTTTTTATAATCGAAATCAGACCACAAACAACAACAACGTGAATAAATTAATTTAATATAATAAAATTTTTGTTTTGTTTACTCGTACATAGTAGAACATACAAATAAATTTGGAAAACACCTGCTTTAAATTTTTCCATCCACAAATCGTTGTTTGTCATAATTAATTAAAGAATTTATAATTGTACCATTATACAAATGTACATATATTCATGTCTGCGAGTTATATACAGTATATATTCTGGCTCGAAGGACTAAAAATAGACTCAGCCCATTAAGTTCATTTAATTCCATTTCCCTCCGACTTCACCAACGCCATCATACAATAAGCCACTTTATTGTACATCAATACTTATAAAACACAACCAAAATTGCAGGTAGATGTGTGGGAAGCCCTCCGAGGAGCTCGCCCTGCCACGCCCACTCCACCTGCCCTCGTTTCCACAGTCAATGTGGATGAAGACCTGGAGCAGACTATGCTGCAAAGGTTAATATTCTTTATTTTCCTATACCATATAGTCACAAAGAAAGGTACTTTCGTATCTAATTGAAAGTTTTGTTATTAACACAGACTGAACAAAAAATGGTAAGTACAAAATCTCATTTTTGTATTTATTTATTGCACTTTGCAAGTCAAATAAATATTCCCAAAGTACATAAAAATTGGCACCATCTTGTAGATTTGCTATCAATGGACTTTTTAAGCGCGGAACCAGCCCTGAATGTGAAGATGGACGTCTCATGGAGATCTCTTATTTAATATAATCACAATGTCCTGGCATAAAGTTTTTTGTATAATATGTCCCGAATCCACATTTTCCAATTTAATAAAGCTATTAATATTCAGCGACAATAGTTATATGCCATTGCAAATAGTAAGAAATATACTTTAACTCGTTTCACAATTATATTAATTGTTATGAGTAAGTGCGTTTTGATGTATAGATTTAAAGGGTTATTTGAAGAATCCAAATATTTTTCTATTGTATTACAATGTGCAAGAATATATATCTTTCTACAAACGACAGATGTCGGTATAAGGAAATCAAATCTATATATTACTAGATGACCGCCTGACCCGGTAAACGTTGTTTTGCCATGTATATTATTTCTAGGAAAGATTTTTTTTAGTTCAATAAAAATAATTATCTACAATAATAAAAAATAGGGGTTGATCGTAGAGGGGTGAAAAATAAAAATATTTTTTTTTCTAAAAGCTTAAAATAATAATTTAGGGATGGGAACACCCTTAATTATTGTTGTTGTCCGATTCTTAGACATACCCAATATGCACACAAAATTTCATGAGAATCTATCAAGCCGTTTCGGAGGAGTTTAAACAAAAGCGACACGAGAATTTAATATATTAGATACCTAAGAGCACTAAAACTTTCTGAACGTCAAATTAAAAATGTTGGACGGTTAAATTCTTTCCTGAACATCGCCTGGCCATTTAAGCTGGATCCGCGTCTGTAGCGCTAGTATTCTTTGTAGAGCTATTGCGGAGTCGTTGCGGAGCGCAGCGGGGGCAGATGAGGAGCAAAAAGAGGAGAGTCCGGAAGAGGAAACTGTGGAAGGGGATGACGAGCTTAAAGCGGCTCTAGCGCTGTCAGCAGCGGAACATGAAGCGCGACGAGCGCAAATAAGGGACGAACAGAAGGCTTTAGACGAAGTGTTACGATTATCGATGAACGATAAATAGCGGTAAGTATTTCAGTGTTACCAGATAATAATTTATTAAATACCGGTTTTTAAGCTGCCAAACTCATAATTAATGTAATTAAGTGTGCCTAGTTGTTAAGCGTACGTAAGAATAGAAAGAAAAAAAGCATAGAATTCTGTGGAAAAATATGGTAATAGATCACTGCTGTAGTCAAATACAGAGTAAAAATATGGTTTTTGCTGTAATTATTTTCTGGTATCACTAAACTTATGACACTTTATAATAGCCAGTTTACATTTCCTTATTCCAAAGGCTGTATATTTTAGTATCCTTGAATTTACTGTGTTTAACATTTTAGGCTAGTGAGAACAATTCAGTGTAATACATTTTAAATTTAAATAAATATCATAAAAGTTGACGAAGGTAAGTTCAACCATACCATTACTAATGTATAGACATAACATAACTTCGTAACCATAGTGGTATTGACGGCTCATTGGTCTACTGGTACCCCTGACTGCGAATCCATGGGTTCGATCCCCGGCTGAGACAAACATCGATGTGATGAGCATTTGGTGTTGTGCTTAGGTCTTGGGTGTTTAAATATGTATTTATATGTCTAACTATCTATAATATGTATGTATATCCATTGCCTAGTACCCATAACACAAGCTTCACCAGCTTAGCATGGGACTAGGTCAATTGGTGTGAATTGTCCAATAAAAAATATAATAAAAAAAAAATAGTGACATGTCCGTACTTAAACGTTTTGTAAGACCGTTGGTGGTTTTTAATAATATTCTTATATAAAACTAGCTGACCGGGCAAACGTCGTTTTGCCATGTATATCATTTATAATAAAAAATAGGGGTTGATCGTAGAGGGGTAAAAATTAGGGGTTGTTTGTATTTTTTAATACTGTATCATAAAAAAATAAAAACAAAAAATTTTTTTCCAAAAATTAAAAAAAAAATCTAGGGGTGGACTACCCCTAACATTTAGGAGGATGAAAAATAGATGTTGGCCGATTCTCATAGATACCGGATAAGCACAAAAAATTTCATCAAAATCGGTCAAGCCGTTTCGGAGGAGTATGGCAACGAAAACTGTGACACGAGAATTTTATATATTAGATATCCAATCTTAGGTTTTCCTGATAGTTATATTAAAATTTGATTACAATTTTTGCAAAAGCTCCACCTGGAGGTAAAATTGCAACTAACCTATTTTAATGTAAAATTTCTTTTAGATATAATTGTATAGACTAACACAGTTGGGGTGTAACAAACTTTAAAACCCGTCTTGGTCTCTAGTCTCTTAGATTTCTTTTTACATAAATATTGTTGGGGTCAATTTTTTTAAGGATATATATATTTATATTTTCAGCCGGAAATTCAAGCTGTCGCGGCGGTAAAGAACATCGTCTGAAGCTATGAATCAAACGGTCAGTATTCCAATAAATATCTCATTTTGAGTATTTGACTTACATATTTTACAATTATTTTTTACTACATTTTGACAGAGATAGTTTCACGTGAAGCGGATTTTTTTTATTTTGCTCATAATAATGTTTCATAGTCCTAATATATCAACGTAATTAGAACATTGGTCGAAACTAACTTACTATCTTTGATTTATCAATGTGCGGAACTGTGCCTGTGACGTCATTGGACCGTTACCATTAGTTAGCAAAAGCTACTAAATACTATGTTTTTAGTATACTATAAACTAATTAACAACCGGCTCACCAGACTCAATTCGAAGGTTTTGGATTGTTTAAGAACAGTATTATCGTACTTAAGCTAGCCTAGTCTGGCCAAAAATCAGGAGATGGCAACACTAATGAAGTGATTCCCGTAATATAGATATTTTTTGTGGCGAGACTAGCAAAGTTTTCAAAATTCCGCTAGATCTGTTGCAAAGTTGTGAAGTTTCGACCATTAACTAATAGAGGCATTAACAAATACGTCCCCGGAATAAATAATAAGTTAGAAAAAAAAAATTGTCTATGAAACTTGGTAGTTCACAATAATTTTGTAAAGCGGGACATTGACGGGCCGCATGTTGCAGTCAAGACCGACTGCAATATGCGGTCGCTGCACGGCGATCTGCAGTTTCCAGTTTTCATATCCGCAATACACGGACCGCTCGAGCAGTTCTTGAGCAAACCGCATATTGCAATCGGTCTTGACTGCAACATGCGGTCCGTCTATGGCCCGCTTAATTAAACCAGCAAATTATGAACAAAAACTGCAAAGAATTCCTATCCGCTTCACGTAAATGTCCAACGGAATAGACTTGTGTCGCATTTTATTTTAAGTAGTTATAAGTTATTTATTAAAATTCTAAGTATATTTTGGTGCGATTTTGGTGTGCTGGGCCTGACGACACGTGTTATAGTGTTTATATCGAATCGTAATATAAATAGTCAACACTATTGCTACTTGGTGTCATTATTTGTTCAAAATGCAATTCAAACATTTAATCGAAGGTTCAATTTTGTTTTTGATCTCGTATATGACCTTTTTAGACGAAAGGTCAAGTTTTACACCCTAAGAACACACCAGTGCTTTTTATTACCATTTAATTTTGTTTTCATATACTCGATTATCCTCAATTACTTTTAAAAATCTTTGTAAATATCAATTGTATGATATCATTGCATTTGATTGTAGTTTCGGTTGTATTCTATTTTGTATTTTTCGTACATATTTGTTACGTTCAGTGTCAATTAGAGAAAATCGGGAGTGTAACAGCGCCCTCTATTGTCTATGGAAAGAACTAATTTTTATATGTCATCGGTGTAATTTGGTACTTCGTCGTGTTGTATAACTTCGGTGCTGTCTTCCATGAGATATGCAAGAAAATAATTTTTGCATATGACTTTTTTATAAAATATTTTACAAGAGTGATTTGAAAATGTTTTCTCACTTTTCTTCCATTGTCCACACCTCTTTAGTTTTAACGATGATTGTACATTGTTAGATTTTTATGTTCAAGTATTACATAACGCAATTTTTGGAGATTATTGACCTCCCCCCCCCCCCCCCCCCTTTAGTTACTATTATGTGGTGTAAGTCGAAAAAATATTAACTATAACGCGTAATTTAATCCCCGCCCCGCATCGTAACGTTTTACAAAAGGAAAATACGTTACGTAATACTTGAACGCTCCCTTAACGATGTCGCACGCATTACGTATACGAGTTCGTATTCGTTAAGCGAGCTCTTTATTTGATTCCTACTTTATTTAATCAGAAATAAGCATTTAATTTTAAATGAAATGTATTGAACTTTCCTACTGTTATAACTATGAAGGGAAGGCAGGGTAAAACACCCTGAAACCCTTTTGTTTGACCAAACATAATATTGATCTTTATCAATTGCAATTGGTTTCTACTATATTTGTGTGCGTATACTTATTGTAAATACTTATATAATATTTCTATTTAAGATGTAAAAAGCGGCAAATGCGCCAAGACTTAATCCTTCCACAAAATATATTGTAATCAAATCGATTGTGCATAATAAATATACCTATTTATATACCAGTGTGTTTTCTTTGTATGAAATAGGGGGAAATAAGAACCAGACACGTAATTATCTATGTATTTAAAATTTAATTTTCATTACTTATATACAAATTACAACATTCACTATTATAATAGATATTAGTTGTCCTATATTTACACATGTAGTACACTTTAGAAGCGTAATTTCATTTATTCAAGTTAATAAATTACACGAGGAAACTTTTGGAATAGTGAGTAGTGACAAAGGACTTTGCCTTCGCGGGGGCGAGCGTGTACGCACGAATACTTATACACACGTACACGCGTGCACCTCATTTCGGCCGTACGCACACATGCACGCCACGAATTCGGAATAGAAAAAATGGAAATGTACACTAGAAACGTTAACACCGATAACTTGATGCGCTATACTATACAATATACATTACGGCGGTGTGTGCGTGCGTGCGGCAGCCGGAACTCGACCGCACATTCAATACTTATCTAAATAATACATAAATATTCCCAAAAAAAATAACATGAACAATATTATTATTATAATCGATAACTTAAAACATAACGAAAATAAATATTTATTTATTTGCAATAGTAGAATCGTTCCTGGGAGAGGGGCGTAGAGCGCCCTCTCGATGGGGTAGTCAGTCTCTACACACTACACTTACTCTCAGTACACTTTAGACGTTATATGAAAAATTATTACGACTACACCACAGTTTGGCCTTTCCGATAACTTTACCTCGTCGGAGACCGGGCTAAAAATTCTACGAGATATCATAGCGTCGCGATTTGAGCGAGCAGTTAAATTCTCTTCTGTTGAAAGTAAGATTATATTATATGGACAGTTCATAGCCTTGAAGGTCTAGAATTTAGAATCATGCCCCCAACTTTGCAGAATAACAATGCGATAGTGACAATATTTGTGCAAGTTCGTTGTTGGCATTTCATTTGGCTTATAATCTTGGAACTATATAACGTAGGTAGTGTGTGAGAGATTGGGATTTGGGGGTGTAGTGTCGAGTTCGGACGGATCAGTTCGTCGAGCGGAGTTCCATTTCAACCCTCGGGAACACATGACGCCCGACGCTGACTTGTCTTCTTGGGGGGGTCAGTGCGCGGGCGGAGGAGGCCCGCGCGGGGCCCGAGGTCAGTCACCGGTTGCTGTTACCGTCGTCCAACTCCACGGACTGTTGTAGCTTTTCTGGCTGAAACGAGAAAGATCTCAATTACAATACTGTTAATTTTTAAAACTAAATTATATTCGTGTGTGCAAATCACAATTTAAATAACGGCAGCTTTTGCAAGAGTATCTCGACTACTGAAAAGCATTCAAAGCATCGAGTGTAATGTTATTCCAGTCTCTTAAAAAGTTTTATTTCAACAAACATTGCGGTCTGTGCCACTAGTAAAAACTTTCTAGAAAGGTATTGTATAAGAAATTTAACCATACGTCAACATTTAAAATTTATTCATATATTAAACCTCTGACAGTACTAACAAACAAAAATTTTGCTCACAAGTTAAAAATATTCTCATAAATTATTTGGAATATTTCGGCATGTTAACAAAATGTAATAATAATAGGAACGTGTAGTGCCACCCCATGTGAGGGGCGGAACGGGGTGGCACCTCCCCACACCCTGTTACACCCACTGATATTGAGTTGACAAAAATAATTATTATTTTGTTGTACATGTACATGTATGTACATTTTTAGGTTATTATTTTGGGGTGTTTGTGTTGTGTTAGGCTTTCCATGTTTTATTAATTAAACTAAATAATACTCTCTTAAGAGACTAGTAAATTTAGTGAGGCTCACTTATTTTTCCTTTGAGAAACAACATCTAAACGACAGCATCTTAACAAACATCAATCAATCGTCAACTGTCAGATGCCAACAACCATGTGTCAAGTTATGACTTGGCGAAATAAGGTTCTCTAAATAGGTAGTGAAGTATATGCAGAGCATAAAAATTAAAACTACATTGTTCTGTTGTAGGTACGATGCGACGGTTCAGTGTTACTTAGGTACGTAACACTGAAAATGTTTAGAAAATGGTACGCGTGTTTATGGTCGTCGGTTATAGTATGGGGAGTCCATCTGGTACAAAGCTTCCTGACGCCTAAATGTTCGTGTAATATTTTTTGAACTTGACTCATACCAATACCTAGGCTTGCCCGTATCTGCTGATAGATCACTCTCTTATCTTCCTCTATCATGCGTCGCACAGCACTGATATTATCTTTAGTAGTCGCTGTTAAAGGACGTCCCTCACGCGGATCATCACTGACCGAAAATTTTCTAGCGTTAGATTCATTTTCACGTGTAGCAAGAGTTTTAGATTTGCCTCCAATTCACAAAAACAAATAGCAAGTGAATGCTACATTAGATTACCAAAGAGTTCTAAAAAAAGTTTTCATTAGCAATGTTTCTAACTGGCCAGTTCTAAACATTTTCGGTGCTACCCACGTATCTTGTTGAGTTACGATAAAATTATCATCAAAGACAAAATGGTATAAACAAGGAGCTCCGTTAGGTGTAGGACTATAATTATAAGAAAAAAAGGACACTTAGCTCTATACAATAGCATAAGAAATTGTCAATATACATACTCTATGAACACAAAGTACAGATTTTAAGGAAACTCGTTGTTACGAATCCGTCTCCACTCTCCTCTCTTTATTACCTAGGTAATAGTTGCAGCAGCCATTAATGTGTAATGGTCCATTAAAAAGAAATGTATATCTTCACTCGAAGCTACAATTTTATGGACGTCGCAGTTCTTATAATCCTACGTTATACTTGGTAGTAATCTCCTACAATGTCGGTAAATTTTAAAAATTGTCTTTGCTATTTGCAGTCAGTAAATTATAGATTTATTTATTCTAAATAAGATGTATGGTTTTAACAAACATTTTTTTAAATATTATTGATCTTATTAAATTAATTAAACTGATCAAAATATATTAAACGATCAGATAATAAACAAAATGTGATAGAGCAATTTTAATATTTTATATTAAAAAACATAGTGTTCGAAACGTAGCCAGATTACGTGTGGTGTGTAACCTACTCCATGGCTAAACTCCATGTATATCGTTTACTCGTTTTCCATATTCGTTTCCTTTTGCATGTACACCTTAGGAAGAAACTTCAAACACTTTCTTCGCATCTCTGACCAACTTATTTTTGGGGACTACAGCGGGACAGCGGCTTTCCACCGGCTATTATATAATTATAATCAGCAATTCTACTTAGAAATAAATGAATATAGGTGTGTATAGGTCTAGTATAATGATGGGCATGTTCGCATTGCGCGCCTGTCTGTCGGTGCGTATTATAAAAGAACAGAGATAACATAATGTATGTGCGAACGGAAACGGATGTCGTTTGTAACGATATACTATCTGTGCCGCCGGCGCTGCCTGCGCTTAATACAGACCCACAGATATACCGACATCATTGTCTAAATTTTTTTTATAAACGCTATATTAGGACGGCTTTCCTTACATGGATTGAATGAAGTATACTATCTATATACCGTAGTTACCTTTGTCAGTAAGTGAACGCTAACACAGAGAGGAAACGGGCTAAGGATAGTTGTGAGAAGAATATTTAGGCCCGTCAAGTAAAACGGAAATATCTACACCGTATTATAAACTTTGAAAATATAGAAAGATTTTGAAACATCCCAAGGACTGAGATGGCCAGTCCACCTGGAGCGATTACAGGAGACCAAGGATTATGACTCGGTGGACGCCACAGCAGAAAAGAAGCAGACTTAAGAAAATATGGATTGATTGCGTTTAAGAAGGTTTAATGTTGGGAACGTTTACAAATTGGAGGAAAGTCGCCAAGGATTGAGATTTGAGACCAGTTGAGGATTATTGTGGATGAGGCCAAGAGCCATAAAAGGTTGTAGTGCCAATGGATGTATGTAGTTGTTGCGTTAGCTTGACTGAGTAACTAACCTGCGTAAAATATATTTCTTAGAAAGCTTAGAGCATGTTATGCGGGCAAAATTAATAATTTTGAAATAAATAATTAAGGCAGTTATCGTTTGATACTTTTTAAAACTCATTTGACAAACTTAAGTAACAATGGTTTTTGACAAACCGTTGTTACTTAAGTGTAGTTATTGCATCAACT
The DNA here is from genome assembly GCF_905475465.1 of Pieris napi. NCBI lineage: Eukaryota > Metazoa > Arthropoda > Insecta > Lepidoptera > Pieridae > Pieris > Pieris napi. The sequence continues at coordinate 6,632,432 of NC_062237.1, read as the reverse complement.
GGTACACGTAATTTCTGTTACATAATGCTACGTATGTTTTAATGATTATTAGCCTTCTAACTGTATATATTATATACGTATCTCTAGCGATTAAATCGCTATTTAGCTGGAATCAAACCCTACAATTAAATCACAAATGCGGTAAAATCTTTTTTTTTAAATATTATCCTTACTGATATAACTATGTATTAGTTTTCATGAGCGAAAACTTTCTCAAATAAAATATGATTTACTACGAGGTAAGTTAATGTAAGGAAATCTTAAACGCATCAGCAAAAGCCTTATTTATAAATGGATGTATAGTCTGCGAATGTAGTCTTGCAGTACAAGTATGCAGATGTTTCAAGTCAGTAGTTTTATTTTCTCTGAGATGAAAGAAGTTTCCGCTTTCATCACTGCGTAGTATAAAAAAATAGTACTTGAACATTTTCAAAATACATTATTTATATGAGATTCTAAAACTCGTATGACTTAATAATTGCGTATATGACTGTATTTATTGTATATATATTTTGCTATAAATATCTTATTGATATGCGATATACTTTACGCGAACACGACAGCTTTTAATTAGAAAATAACTAATTATGATATCATAATTAAACGCCTTTGAAACCGGTAATTTATTTTTATTATATATATTTTTCTAGCTAATTCCCCGACTATGTTGTCGTCGGAGGTATTAAATAAGTTACGTATATGTACAACATTAATCCGGGAATTGTAAAAGTATATGTCTAAGCTCCGATGTGTAGGCGGCCGATATGAAAGCTCCGAGCGCAGTCAGGTTCAATGTAACCGTCAAGGCTGTTGCCGACCGCCGCTCGGTACCAGTACACTGACGAGACATACTAAGTATATAGTATACACCTTATATGTATGCTTTATGGTCAACCAAAACGTGCACATTGTACTGACATTAACGTGGTATTAAATGCCTTAGCGCCGAATTGCGTCAAACTCAAATCAGAACATAATATTTATATAAGAAACACTTTAATGAACATCAATGAATTTCTTTTCTTCTGAAATTCACATTTACTGCCAGTTCTCAAATCAAATATTCTTCAATAGAAAAAAACCCTACACCACTCTTTTTAATCCCTATGTTTTTGTTTAAGTAATATCTGTAAGGTAAAGAGTGTAAAAAGCTCCATTACACCATGCTCCATGTGACATCTTTACATGGCATGACATCATGACAGTGTAACACCGATTTATATACATATAATAACAACTACATTGATACGAAAATAAAATCAATATTTAAAAAAGGGAAGATCTAAATTTATGTTCCCAAATCAAGGGCGAGAAGAACTGGCAAGGAACTATCCGCCACTCTCTTTATTAATTATTGGTACCTTAATAATTACAAAATACATTTAAATTAAAATTACAAAAGTTACATATAGCTACGTAAATACTAGTGATTAGTCCTCTAAATGGGGTAGTTCCTGATGATCGCGATTAGTTGTAAAAATATTTTTTTTTTGTATTGTTATTTTAGCCAAGTACAATGTTTGGGTACACAATAATTAAAAAAATAAAACGTCTTCTTTAATTTAGAAAGTTTTAAAAGGGGTAAATTTAAACTATATTTATTTTACATATTGTTCACGCTAATTCAAGCGTTTTCGTGCCATTGTAACATATCTAGTGTATACGTACACGAATTTCCCAATACACTTATTAAAGTAAATAAAGATATGCTTGTTAATTTACATATGCCAATTATAGATAAGGATATTTCATTTATTCCTTAGTAGTTTTCCAAACTCTATTCCGGATAGTAAATTACTTACTAATTGTATATCGAAATTGTTCCTGCAAGAGGAATAAAATATTGAAGGAACGTGTGAGACTTAATAAAAATGTATTATAATAAATCTCCTTATTAACTTGACGTTACCCCATTTAACCCAATGAAGAATGTATAGATACGTATTTCAAACATGTTTGACGTCATAGCTTTGTGCCAGAGGTGGAGTGGAGGTTGTAGGGAGGGAAAAGGGATACAAATGCAAATGAATATTATGTAGTTCTCGGGCGCGACCGCGGTCGTTCCCTCACAAATTATGTAAATTTTGAAATTGTTACAAAAATACACGCGACATTTCGATACGATGCCATGACTATGCACACTGCTTAGGTACACAACACAACAGGATTTTTCGTCTAATTTGTGATAGAAATTTTAAACTGGTTAAAAATATTTATTAATTATATAAATGGTATATTATGTTAACCTCGTTAAGAGTGCGACTTTCAACCCCGAAATTGTGCTTTCAAATCTCTATAGCTAAGAAAAATATACAAGGTGTTCGTAAAGCGAAGGAAAACATCGTGAGAAAACGGCTTAGGACTTCAAAGATGGACGTGTCAGGCACAGAAGATTGAAATAAAATATTATTAAAACCCTAAACTGCGTCCGCCCCAGTAGGTATTTGCATTAATTATCAATTTCTTCAATTTAATTCACTTGCATACTTGGTGGCGGTGAACTCTGCGACCCAAATATAATGTTCAAAATATTGCATATTTCATAGTGCGGTGACCGACCTCGTACGGAGCGCGCCACATTCTACTCTATTACTACATTGTATTATGTAGCTTAGCACCGTGGAATAAGGGGGAAAATAGCTTTTATATTTGGGAGTATTCATTATAAGTGTCATTCGGTAATCCGTAGCTACCCCTTATAAGTTCTATGTCTAAGCATTGTGAATTAACGTAACATGATACGAAATACGACAGGTAAATGAAACAGAGATAATGGATTCTTTATTAGCCATCAGAATGGAAAGACACTGTTAGACAATATTAAATTTCGTGCTTTTCGTTGTATTAACAATGTTTTCCAATAGAATTTCAGCATTTGATTCATAATCAACTAAGTTCTACTTACATATTAACGATCAAAGGAGTCTTTAATAAATGATAATTTATGCTGAATCAAAATTTACTTGAAATAACAATCTCTACTTTAACTAAGAGCTCTTCAAGCGAGCCAATTAAACTAAAATCCATACAATCTTGAGATAACCCATAAGTGTGAATTGAGGTCTGTGCTGACTAATCACAGAACGTGATAGATAGTCATGACAACCAGATGGTAAATGTCTGGAGTGTTAACTGAAGTGTCGTGCGGCACGCCGTGTGTGCGGGCGGCGCGACGGGTCAATGACCTGCCGCCATTCATCGCTAGAATTCTCGCTGCGAAATACCACTGCTTAGTACCTCGTCTTCAAAGCAATAAAGATTATGTATTTTTCAGTTCGACACGGACCTTTCTACGAACCTCGACACGTATTGCAATATGCAGGAGAACTCACAATTATATATTTCCCAACTTCAGGGAATAATTATTTTGAAAGAAGTAGAACCGACTCGCTGAAAATCCACTTCGATCAGCCTTATCGGTCCACAGACAGAGGAGGTATGTTTGGACATACAAAAAAAAATCATGTCTAACTAAAAATGTTCTTCAGATTTCAAAAAAACTTGGAGATTTCAATTTTCCTAAGTGATTTTTTAGCGTAGCTACCACGTGTTGAAAGTGCAAGATATCAAAGCAAACATTTTGAACCATTCGGCTGTTGCTTTACCGATCGGAAGTGACTAGTGATTAGCCAATGCAATGTAGCAATTGGTTGATGGCGAGATAAAGCACAGTTACCACGATTTTCTAACTGTACAGCAACCAGTGACCACAACTAACTGTATTTACATCCGATAATACAGCGGAGTGATGCTGTTAACCTGCAACCATTGACAACGAAAAGAGATCTATAATAAGAGAGACTTCTTTAAACCCAACGCTTATTCTATAGAAATCTAATGTTATATTCTAAACAACTGAACAAAAATTAAGACCGAACTGGTGCTGGGTACATATTTACCGAAACTTTTATCAAAGAAACAATCGAAAAAATTATGTGTCATTTGCATCGCCATCCATCAACCATCGCTCACTGATGAGCTCACAATGTGCCGCCTCGCAAGATTCCAACGGGTATTATAGGATTTATAGAAAATCGTATTTAGCAAACAGTCACTAACCTACATAATATAATTAATGATTACGACGACTTAACAATTTAAAAGAATACGCGTGATTGCATTGAACTCGTACATAATGTACTTTTACAGACGAGCGCTGAGACCGGAAATGAAGCCTACATTAATCTAGATCAGCCTCCAGGCGTACTGCTATAATTATTTTCAATAGTCTTAGGCTTAGTGACTTTAATGCTTATTGTCATAGATAAAAACGTAGCAGTGAGTTCGCGTTAGTAATAACACTGAACATGGGATAGACAATTATTTAGACATTGACAATTGACCGACACAGATTAAGGCTAAAGATATTTGTATATATGAACTCCTGCTAACAAAGGAAATTTAAAAAAGAGTTTCTTACCCAATTTTATGAGTAAATTGGAAAAGGATAGTAAGAATATAAAAGTACGCTATATTAGTTTATGTACTAATAAATTAGTCTAATATAATTTGAAACACAAAACTATTATAGGGCTAGATTGTAACTCATATAGTATTTTCAAACTTTATAGTTAGAAAAAAATCACATGCATTTGCACAACGTAAAAAATAATGTATGAAGCCTATAATAATAGTTTGAAAATTTTTTAAACTTCTGAGTCGCGCTTGAAATGTCCATAATTTATATAAGACTCTCAACATAACGATTTAAATAGTAAAGCATATCTTCCTTTGTGTAAAAAGCCGTCATTAGTAATAACGAGCGTACTGTAATTGTGTTTACTTCCCGGCGCTCCCCTCAACCGCGGTTGGGGCCCTACCCCGGCTCTTAATCCCTTGGTGTAAAGCCGAATCTCGCTTGGCAACATTCACCTGTCATGCTGAACGAGGGTCTGACGGCAGGTCGGACCGAGCGCCGTGTCAAGGTCGTGCATTGCATTCCTGCAGGCAGGGCCTGCTTGCTCGATACCGAGTCCTGATAAAAAGCTGCTCATATAGGCTATACGCGAAGTTTACAGTGTTTAGATAGTTCGAACCTATAGATTTTCTAAACATGTATAGTGCGTGAATTCTATTATAAGGACATGCTTTCATTAAGTTAACGCCGACGGAGCTCTGCTCAAGTTTTCCTTACAACATGTTCTGTCACGATTTAACTTATTTAATACACTACTATTTCACAATGTACGGATAAGTTCTACATAAGTTCAAAATTAGCTATTCATTACTTATTGGTAGGATAAACACTATTGTTGCGTTTCACGACTGTCAGATAGCGCTATTCGTCACATAAAGTCCATCATAAGTTATGAGTCCGATGAAGTGTCAAATAGCACAATTTATCTTCCAAATAATTTGTGTTGCATACTTTGTTACTTTATTTTAATTTAATTACTTTATCCATACATTGTGAAACAGACCCTAATTGTCATTAGGTATTCTTTACAACTTTACTCTCGACTTGACTCTTTAGTGTACTGTCAAAGGAATCAGCAAGATATAACCGGATTTTCTTTTAGTGTAAATAATACATCGAGGCGACTAAACAAGCGATACTTTTGTATCGTAAATGTTAAGTGCAAGAGTCAGCCAACTATATACAGACATTTTTAAATTAATTGGTGGAACTGAAACCTACTGAAAAATATAAGGCGTATTAATAAATGTTTTATCTGTTGGTTAAGTTTCTAGCCAACAAAGAGACCGTCTGACTTGTAATTAATAGCGAAGCTTGTATGCCTCGATGATATATCATTCTTAACGTCACTTGATTCTTTGATCTGGCAGCGTGATCTTAGAATATAAAGAGAAAAGATTTGTAGTTTGTAAAATTTGTGACGTAACATGATGAACTACTAGACAGATTTTTTACCGACCGATTGGAAAATCCCTGAGTTATATATAACTTATAAGGTTATATTTATTTCCAAATTTAAAAAAACGAGAATAGCATTGTTATTTATAAAATCTTAGTATACATGCGAGTCTATTACATTATTTGTTTTATTCTCCAAGGTAATCCAAACAGGGAAAAAAAAATTAATTTTAAATTCAACTTAATAATGCTGTTGTCTAAGTAAATAAAATATGACGAAAATAGCTATCACTTAAATGAAGTAGTTCTATTTACTAAGTAATCATTATTAACTCTGTTTGACATTAGATTAAAAAAAAGTTTAAATAATTATGTCTAAATTGGTACCAGCTGTCTTTTTATAATATTAATAGTCTATATAACCCTAAGAATCGTCTTGTAGAGCTATTTATTGCTCATATATTATCTATGGCTGTATGTCACGTTTCCCTGGTCAATCACGATTCAAGCATAGACTACAACGACGCCATTGAACGTTTTGGCGGGAAAACCTTATTTACAATGTTAGTCGATATTTTAGAGGTTTGAAACAAAATGTAACAATTTATGTTGCTTCTATTGTATTCTCATTTGCTAGCTATATTTCTATGTGGTTCAAAATAGTAAACTAATTATATAAAAACAAGTCGAGAAAGCTTCTTGGTTTTTAAGTCCGCTCGTATGGAATTTGTAGTGTTTAAAAACACTAACAATTTAATAACTCGTAATTTGCAGCGTGATGTCGCATACCTTGCAATTATATATATGAAGACATATTTAAAAAAATATAGCTATTAAATGGAGTTACCGGAGCACAATGTAGTTTCACATGATCATCGTAAGGCGTTCCACAGACGATCGGCAATTAATGCTCATATCAAAACTACGACCTATATTTGTCACGGAATTTCGTCCCCACCTTAGTTTTCTAAATAATAGCTATAAAAACCTAATACCTTACCTTATTCGAGGGATATTGTGACGGTATTTAAGTTACTTAATGTATTTTTCACGGTTGTCAATCTTTATTAAAATAAATATTTTAAGATTTGCTGGCAATATTTTTTTACTGTACATATTGCGATAATTATTCGTTGAATGACTTAAAACGAAAAATCGTTTGTCACTTATAACATACCTATTAGCTTTTCGGGCATATTTCTATTTTCTTGACGGACTAAAATGCATTTTAATAATTACTTTGAATTGAATTATATTAAAACCGCATTTTGAGTGCTTTGCTACATGGTCGTAGGTTAATTAAATAAAGACACTTTTAGTTATTATGTTTTTACTCTTAGTAAATATTGTAATTAATATTGCGCGTTACATTTGTTTGAGTTTGGAAATAATGACAGTAATATAAAACATGGAAAAAAAAATTTCCATGTTAAAATGGTAATGGTAATACGGCCATTCACACAATCTCAAAATATAACGTTTGAACGCACTTATCTTAGAAAGGAACTAAATAATTTTATGTTTGTAATTTCATTCTTGTTGGATATTGAATGGATTTGTAGAACACAAAGTAAGACTCAGTACAATGAACTACCTACTTCCGAAGAGGTACCTACTCGTAAATAACATTACGTTGGCATACAATTTACGCGGGTTTATCTAGTACTATTCAGTTATATAGAGTTAGCACATACATATACACATACGTACGCCCAGACACACATAAGTACTTTATTTTACTAGGGTAGGTCTTGGTAATATTTTGTTTTTATAAAATCTGTTGGCTGCGTAAATAAAACATTGTATACATCTAAGCCCATGCTTCATCAATTACCAATTTTCCTACTTTAAAATGTTTCTAGACGAAGAAAGTTACTGTTGATAGTCGTCCATGTGTAGACTTTAATGTCGTGTGAAGTGATGTGAAGCGCAATGTCGCCGAGGAACGCGTTAATAATTCATCGCAACGCATTACTGACCGACTCGGTGGTTTCCGCTCGTTGCAGACGTTTTTTTAGACCTACTTAACCATATAAATACACTATGCTTAAAAGGCCATTATGTACGATAAAGTATTTTGTTTACGCGAAACCTTTACTGAAACATGAGTCACCCATGACCGATAATAATTTAAATTTAATGTTTAAACCGCGTACAGAGATAAACGCCGGAAAAGGTATGTCTACAAAATTCAATGTTCAGTGAAAGAGAGGCAAAAATGTGTCGGCGCCATGTCTCATACGAATGATAGTAAAAAATTAGGTGTATGCATTAAATTATCAAAAATATGAACCAGTATCATCAAATTAAAACTTTTAAATGCATAATTGTTATAAACAATCATACTAATTACTTCTTTACGCAATATTTTTAACTAAAATTCATTGAAACATTCTTTTTAGTTTAAAAAAATCGAAATTTCTATGCGGCTTTTTGCTTGGCACGGCTTTGGCACTGAAATTGAAAAACATTTCCATATTGTTTTTGTTGTCATATGATATATGAGATTTACGATTTAAATTCAAATTTCACTCTGGTAGCCAAGAAAACAGACTAAAACAATCAAAGATATTCGAAAATTAAAATACTTTTAACTAGCGGTAAAATATAAGACAACTACACAATATTGTTGATCTGTTACTTTATTATACTTATAAAAATCTTAAATTGTAAAAGATATTTTTTACACGCTTTATATTAGCTTCACCTGTATGTAAGTGCCACCTCTGTGCATATTTTTCGTCTATCGAGCAACCCACGCTTTTTCACAATAATACCAGTATTTTTTGTTCATTACCATTTTCAGCCTAAATTAGGAATTATTTTTCACTTTTTAGTTTGATGTGCTTTAAAAGCGTGTGTTCTAGTTTTTTTAAACTATTATATTTTATTACCAATAAATGTTATTGCTTCTATCACGTGTCTATAGTCTGCACTTTAAACCTACGTTTCATCAGACATATGACACCAAATAAGGAACCTTGCTCAATAAATATTTAGGTATTGTATTTGTAGTCATGTTTTTCTTTACGCTATGTTAACGCCACATAGAGCCTACATTCCGTTGCATAGTAGCACAATTATGTCAAGCACCGAGGCGAGTCGTCTGTCTTGTTTTTGTAATACCTTATATACCTATCTACAAAAGTAAAAATGTGGGAGCTGCTAAATGCTGATAGATAATTGCTTTTGTTAGTCTAGTCGACAAGTTGAAAATGGAACAAAATAGAGATACTACTCTTAAAATTATGTGCGATAGCTCATTGGATCCGGAATGACGTCTAGAAAAATGTGCTAAAAGCGTGTATTAGCACATAAAAAATTGCAAAAGTTATAGACCATTAAAGATGAAAAAATAATGGCATTTAGTTTTTTGCCAATATTTAATAAACTATTAATATTTAAGAAATTTCAAATAAAGATTCTGAAAGAAGAGGAAATTTATAATAAAAAACTCCTGACTCCCAGAACTCTATCTCCATTATTTATAATGTTAATTTAACGCTGAAAATAGGTCTGCGGTTGACATTTTTAGGATTCGCGCGTGGCGTCAAAAGCGACTACGGCACATTAATTAATTTATTTAAGGTATTGAATATTTTTTTTTAAATTTGAAAAAATTATGGTGTGTTCTGAACACTATAATTAATTTATTCCCGTTGAAAATTTTATTTAAAGTTAATTTTTCAACAAGTTAAATAATTGTTAACTAACGAAATTTTCTCGAACGACCGTCTTAATTGTAAGTGAAAAAAAATGTTTAAATAATGGTCGTAAAAATATTTCGCTTCGTAGAGCCTTTCTTACATACATACTTAACAAGATCGTGCCATAAAAGTTAAAAAAATATTTATACTTTGTTTATAACAATTTTTTTACTTAAACAAAAACTTAAAAATCCATGTAATGATGTTAAAAAAAAATTTTTTTTTCTAAATCATCATATAATCGTTTTTTTAATAATACAAGATATTTATTGATTTGCAAAAAAAAAAAATTCCCGCCATTTGTTGATAAATTTTTTTTAAACAAATTGATTAAATCAATATTTAAAAAAAAAAATTTAACACAACTTTATTACATTAAAAATTTTATGATTTTTAAAAAAAAATTTTTTCCTTAATAACAATTTTTGATTGTTTATAATCGTTTTTTTTAATTTTCTATTGTTTAAATAATTAGTTAAGAAATTTTTTTTTCCTAAAAATCATAATTGACAGTCTTCTATAAAGTAACAGAAAAAAATTTTTTTTTAATCAACAATTCTATTGTTTATTAACTTACCAATTTGTTATAAACAAATATTCAACTTTTGTTTATTTTTTTTCTAAAACTTCTAAAATTAACAAAAACAACCATATATAACAAAGTATAGAAAAAAAATTTTTTAATTTTAAATAAAAGTAATATTCATGATAATCAAAAAATTTACAAAAAAAATTTTTCTATACTTTGTTATATATGGTTGTTTTTGTAAATTTTAGGAGTTTTAGAAAAAAAATAAACAAAAGTTGAATATTTGTTTATAACAAATTGGTAAGTTAATAAACAATAGAATTGTTGATTAAAAAAAATTTTTTTTCTGTTACTTTATAGAAGACTGTCAATTATGATTTTTAGGAAAAAAAAAATTCTTAACTAATTATTTAAACAATAGAAAATTAAAAAAAACGATTATAAACAATCAAAAATTGTTATTAAGGAAAAAATTTTTTTTTAAAAATCATAAAATTTTTAATGTAATAAAGTTGTGTTAAATTTTTTTTTTTAAATATTGATTTAATGAATTTGTTTAAAAAAAATTTATCAACAAATGGCGGGAATTTTTTTTTTTGCAAATCAATAAATATCTTGTATTATTAAAAAAACGATTATATGATGATTTAGAAAAAAAAAATTTTTTTTAACATCATTACATGGATTTTTAAGTTTTTGTTTAAGTAAAAAAATTGTTATAAACAAAGTATAAATATTTTTTTAACTTTTATGGCACGATCTTGTTAAGTATGTATGTAAGAAAGGCTCTACGAAGCGAAATATTTTTACGACCATTATTTAAACATTTTTTTTCACTTACAATTAAGACGGTCGTTCGAGAAAATTTCGTTAGTTACCAATTATTTAACTTGTTGAAAAATTAACTTTAAGTAAAATTTTCAACGGGAATAAATTAATTATAGTGTTCAGAATACACCATAATTTTTTCAAATTTAAAAAAAAATATTCAATACCTTAAATAAATTAATTAATGTGCCGTAGTCGCTTTTGACGCCACGCGCGAATCCTAAAAATGTCAACCGCAGACCTATTTTCAGCGTTAAATTAACATTATAAATAATGGAGATAGAGTTCTGGGAGTCAGGAGTTTTTTATTAGAAATTTCCTCCTCTTTCAGAATCTTTATTTGAAATTTCTTAAATATTAATAGTTTATTAAATATTGGCAAAAAACTAAATGCCATTATTTTTTCATCTTTAATGGTCTATAACTTTTGCAATTTTTTATGTGCTAATACACGCTTTTAGCACATTTTTCTAGACGTCATTCCGGATCCAATGAGCTATCGCACATAATTTTAAGAGTAGTATCTCTATTTTGTTCCATTTTCAACTTGTCGACTAGACTATGTTATGCTAAAAGGATTACATAATCTATACAATGTATTCCAAAAAGTTGTTTCGAGAATTATCGTGGATATTATTTTTTTTAGTTGTTAAATCGGGATTTTATATTGATAAATAAAAGTCCTCTTGAAACTATTACTTAAACAAGTATCTGAATCATTTAATGTAGCTGTATTTTTTAACTGTTACGGAATTATTGGTCGTCGACTAGTTGGTGAGCTAAACGCTTTATAATTAGTATATGTAATATAATATTGTAAATATATTTTGTTCCTATTAGTTTTTAATACGTACGCGGGTTTTAATTTATACTTGTAAATAATTTATTAAATTGTCCTGCATGCGTTATAAACAATTATTAAATTGTGATAAACGTTTGATAGGATGTTTTAACAAATTCAAAAAACCAAAAAAATCTATGTAAATATTTTATTAGAAACCGTTGTTTTAACGTAGTACAATGCTTGCAGTATTCATTAAATTAACCTAAAATTATTAAATTGGGTTTCTTGATAAAACTTTCGTTATACGTAGGGTATAAAATTTTTTGTAATAAACTTTTATGTACGAAATTGGGGTTATCGGGGTTTTACGATACATTACAAGGATATAACGAACACGCAGTACGTACCTAGGTATACGCTCTACGCGTACACACTAATGATAAGTATAAAATGGGCTTATAATAACCATATCTCTCGCTGTTACTATACTTTGAAGTTTTAAAATCAGTTTTATTTTAAAATATATAGCTGAAGACATGTACCCGTTTTGTTATATTGAAGAGTTCCCACGGCGGCGCCCGCACTACGGACAGGATGTGGAAAGAATGAACGGATCGTAGATCTTTTACGGCCAAAACCAATATGCAATCTCAATCCAATTTTAGCTGTCATAGACTGACAATTCAATCCATTTCTAAAGAAAAGCATGCCAATATTCAATACATGGACTGAGATACCAATCTAATTATTCAACCAATCGTTCAGAGGGCGGATAAGAGATTGAAGATTGCCCTCTGTATGAAAATGAATGTTTACTCATGCCAACAACCTATCTGTCCATTTTGACAGTGCTTCGATTGGCCAAATCAATCTCGGATTGCTATCGGTGAAACTCGTATGTACAAACCCAAATGGTTTGGGATTGCGACCTAACTTAATATTCATTGGGAAAATTTATTCATCTTCGTCATCTTCCAGTTCTAGTGATAGTGATTTGGAAGTTTAAATGCAATTATCCGATTGGGATAGTAATTCTGAAGCTGGAAGATGACAACGTACTTCTGTGCGAAGACATAAGAAGACAAGAATTTATTATATCCAGGGCCTGAATGACGCCGAATTCACATTTAACAAAAGAAGCTTTGGAGACACTTTTACACAAAGTGATGTCTATCATATATGACTTCTTGCAGGTTTCATCTTTTCATCAACTTTTGTAAAAAAAAAAAATTATTAGCTACAACCAAAAATATTTGTTACTATAGATACTACCTACTAAATCCACTTCAAAACCTCAAGACTCCAGCAGAACATCTTTATAACGAATCTCAAATACGAAGCAGAAATGTGGTGGAAAGGACATAATATGGTGTTTGGAAAAAATCGGTTCCCCAAAATCGGTTTGTCAAAAAAGGTTTTGCTTCAAGTATCTCGTGTACAAGCCGTGATAGTGGCATGTGCAGTGTTGCACAATATTGCTATTGATATGCGAGATGAACATTTTGAACTACTGCAACAAGTAGATGAACAAGCTGATGATATTGATCAAAGCGCAATTGACAACGTGGGAAATGCAAGTGTGCGAAGTAATCTTATAAGTGATTATTTTGCTTTATTACTATAATATTTTATAAATTACAACATTTTTGAGATAAATTAAATAAAAATTCAATGCTTTTATTTAAATAAAAATACAAATTTTTAATACAATACATCCTCGCTCCAGGCACAAAATCTATTATTTTTCTAATTTATTTAACAATATATTTTTTTCTATGGCCCATAATTATCTTTTATGCTCTCTTTCTTCCTCTTCAAATGCCCATTGCTTTCTCTTATTTAGAAGCTCTTCCTTTCAATTGACTTTCATTTCCTTCGACAGACAACAATATCATGTCTTTGACTTTTTGCTCGATAGAGATCGGGGTAAGAGGAGTAGCAGCACTAGGGCCACCTCCTGTACGATATGTTTCAGCATGTATCAAGGCAGACTTTTTTCTTGTAGCCCTCTTTAAGCTTTAGCACTGCGAAAGTTTACCCCACTTGTGCTACTTGGATATAATGTCTTGAGGTTTTAAACAGCGCCTCCAGCGTCTTCCAGCACTGCTCTTTCTCCTGCCAGGTGACTGAGTCACTCTTTTTATTTTCTAATATATTTTTATGGTCAGCAACAAGCGAAGTTAGAAGGTCAACTTCTTCCCGGCTGAAATTGACGCTTCTTTCACGTTTTTGCGTAGACATTTTTTTAAGTTAAAGAACCAACCTCGAATCACAAAAACAAGATACACAAACTACTCAGAGAAAATTTATATTTGTAATAATATGTACTAAAATACTCAATAACCTAACAAACAAAAATACCATATGAAAATGACAGCCCGTTTCGTTACAAGTAATATTAAATGACCAACAAAAAGGTTAAGGTTCTATGTTTTTCTATAGAATTTTGTAACTTTATTTGTTCGTAACAAAAAAACAAACAAAACGTTGCATAGCTATTTGCTACTTTATCCATACATTGTGAAACAGACCCTATTAGTCTTACTTATTTTATTTCGTTCCAAAAACAGCAAACTTTTGGTATGCTTGAACACAACATATTGCATTGAACGAAACGCGGTCGAGAGGCAAGGATCACGCAAAAGATTGCTGTCAATCTTTTGTCAAATAAACAATCGGATAGCAGAAATGTTTATTGGCATGCAGATTGGAGATCGGTCTTTAGATATGAATCAGTCCAAGATTGGTTATAATCATAGATTGAGGATACATTATTAATTTTGGCCGTTAATGATGAAAAGTGTCTTAAAATGGTAAGTCTACAGTGTGGGAACAGCCAGTCATTATTTCAACAATTATAAGCTGTTTTAATTTTAAAATCGGGTAACGGATTTAAGCTAGGTACCTACCTTTATATGAATGGGCTGATCAATATAAAAAAAACGTTGCTAAGCGCTTATCGGGTACTAAGGTAGGTTATTTTTAAAGGAAATAAGGAACAATTTTTAGAAAAAAATTTTACTTACTACAACTTAAACTTATTTCTTAATTGTTACGTAAATGTGTATTTGTGTGTAATTCACTTAATGAAGAAGAAATAGTTACATGAGAAAAAAATCATAAAATTTATCTTAAACATATAGCATACAAAAAAAATCATCTTCATTGCATTTCTCCCTCCGCCGTGGTTTAGTGGTTTACACGCACCGCTATAAATCGAGTGTTGTATATTCTATTACCAAGGAAACATTGTTTTCCAGACCTTACTGAAACAGACGCAGTAATGTGTCTGCCTCTTTGGCGGGTTACGCTACAAACATTTCATTACAACAATTTATGAATAGAAACTTTGTTTAATGTCCTACAGTGTAATTTAATGCCGACATACACATTTCAACTAAGAACTCTCTTACAATACGTGCCAATGTTTGCGTAACATCAATGTGCTATAAAATTTACAACAATGTCAAATTTGTATATTTTATAAGTGATATTACAATTAATTACGAAGAATTCAAATTCAAGCTTTTCCTATATGGAACGAATAATAATCGAGCGATGTTTGTTCCTACTTTTGTTTTGATATTAATACTTACTACTAATCAATTAGTAGGGGATACGTAAACAGTTCAATTTACGTATTGTGCGTGCAACGGTTTGATATATATTAGTAATTAAATTAGTAAATTGATTGATCAACGGATTATTCTATCTTTGGATTTTCCTCGCTAGGCAGGGTATCTAATTATTGTGATACTAGCGACCCGCCCCGGCTTCGTACGGGTGCAATGCTGATACTAAATACACTATAGAAAAACTGTGCGGCCGGCCGGTACCGCCGCAAACGCTACGTCCCGCAATTTTTTAATCTGTAATATCTTCGAAAATATTCATTTAAATCATACGGTGTAAAGGGCCATATAGATCTATATTAAATGAACAATGTATTCAAGGTATTTAATTGGTTAAGGATTAATGCTGTATTGGTTAAAATCGCTTCGAAAATTAACCATTATTTGTCGTAAAAAGTAAATGACAAAAAAAAGTTATTGTGGGTTATCCATAAGAGATAGACATATGCCATCGCGGACTTTTCTGTAGACGTTTTCAATGTGTACAATACTTAGTACATTATTTTGATAAAACTCGTAGGGTTCAGCCTGCGTTTGCAATGTAAGCGGAAAAAATGTAAATATTGACGACATCACATTAGAAACCTCAAAAATAACAGTACTTCTCCACTATTTAATGGATGTTTTTATACATATAAACCTTCCTCTTAAATCACTCTATCTATTAAAAAAAACCGCATCAAAATCCGTTGTGTAGTTTCAAAGATTTAAGCATACAAAGGGAAATAGGGACAGAGAAACTTTGTTTTATACTATGTAGTGATGTATTCGACATGTTACTTAAAAGTACTTACTTATGTAAGGAAACATCGAAATTCATTTATATTTTAATGCATTCTCTGGTTTTGTCTTTATACTGGAGTGAATCTATATGATATGATATCATTGGATATCCTTTGATATTTAAATCGAATTAAAAACAATCTAAAGTTGCTACAAACGATAAAATCCGATAAAAGTAGATTTTCTTTAAGATGACATCGCATTGCTTGTTCATTTCAAAACGCCCATTTTTTATATTTAAGTTTCTATTACGAATTCGTTAATGTGTGTGGGAATCAACCCACTACGGACCCTCTATAAGTCAGAAGTCCTTTCTAATAAAAGTTGTAAAGCACGGCCAAGATATAACGAAACATAATAACTACTTA
Organism: Pieris napi; assembly: GCF_905475465.1. Lineage (NCBI taxonomy): Eukaryota > Metazoa > Arthropoda > Insecta > Lepidoptera > Pieridae > Pieris > Pieris napi. The sequence continues at coordinate 6,615,986 of NC_062237.1, read as the reverse complement.
AAATTTAAACCGCATAATAACTGGTGGGGCAAATATATTTCTGCATCCCATGCCATTGATTGCTGCAAGTAGCCTGAGCTTAAAACAATAATTGTTTTACCGAAATCTAATTCCGGAGCTATGCTCGGCAAAACAGCTGACCTATAAAGACCCGTAAGTGAGATTCCATTAAAAAAATCACTGAAATCGGGTCTACAATATTTGCCCTAACTATTTAGGTATGGGTCACCCAAATCCATACAAAACTAATTATGTACAAGATCTTATAAATGATATCATTCAAGTTGTTTTACACTTTATAATGTTAAACTAATTGCGAAGATGTACTGATTACAGCGATAGATAAGATCTGTAATTACACGTAATAATGTTAATGGTGTAGCGTCGGGAATATCTGATTTATTTATGAAAATTCATTATTAATTAAAGTAAAAGCAGTGAGCTAAATGTGCCTTGGACTCATTTATTAATTATCAGCTGACGGATTTATTATATAAATGCCAAAATATTTGGGATAAAAAAAAATGTAAATTTAATTGAAGAAAATATGCAAATATATTTATACTTCATATGAATCGTAAAAATTATCAAAAAGACATCTTGATCTTTAATCATTCAAAAAATTTTTTTTAATAATATATTGGTTAAACCCACTTACAACAATTTATCTTAATCGATTTGTAAACATTAATTATTTCATAATTAAAAAGAAAATTTTACAGAAATTATCCAATATGTGATCTACACATATTGCAGGATATTTGCGTGAGGTCGACAGTGACCTTGCCGACATCACTAAGTCGTACTTTAGACTGCCTCAGCACTGCGCATCGAACTGCGCAGCATGTGACTAGACAAGCAGAACATTGAACGACTATTTTAAGAGCACAGCCATGAATGATAACGTTATATTCCTTGGGATACAAAGAGAGTAGAAACGTGTCGTTTTCTGAAGACTTCTCGTATAGTAGATTTATCGTACATATACATAGATACCATAGATACGGGTAAAAATTAAATCCTCTAAAATTAGAACTCTAAATACAAAAACAAACTGTGTGTTGATTGTCTATGGTTTCTGTCATTTTCAGATTTCAAAAAAAGAATCTTACTACACATTTCAGCGGGTCTGTCAAATCAAATTAGTTAACTTGCTAAAAAAGACTCGAAACTTTGAGTTATGCTATAAATTGATTTCAATTTCGTTTGTATCCGTGAAATAGGGAGGGGAGGTTATATTAACGATTTTTACATCCGCGGCAGGATTAAAAGATAAATAATTTTTTGAAGTTATACTTCTTTAGGCGCATCATGAAAAATTTATGAGAGTGAAATTTTACGATGCGCGCGTACCGTGACACAAAATTATCAGTATGAAGATGCCCACGGAAGATGCTACGGCATTGGACATAATTTAAAAATAACATTCGAATAATATTAGAATTTACGTTACACTTAATGTAAGAGAATAATAATAAATATTTATTTATTTAATTTTTCAAATGTAAACTGAACTTGATTGGCTATAATGACTCCTATTCCAGTCTTTGATGATTTAATTGTAATTAATTATTTGCATGCAATCAAAACTATTTTTAATAATGCCAAAAAAGTATAACTTCTTACGCGCGTACATAAGTACACGCACCCTTTTTATTTTATTTCCATTAAAATGATAAAGGCAAATTTGCTATTTTATATCCTCATTCTACACGTATGAAGAGTCATCAGACAGTTTGAATGAAAACACCAGTGGCGAGAGCTTCTCACGAGGCCAAAGATTACAGAAACAGCTTTTGAAATATCCCCGGATACGATTTACTATCTTGTTTCTCACAGCTTAGCATATAATAAATATCATTACATAGCAAAACCAAATCAGATAAGTTTCAGTCAAAATTAGTAGTAGACTTTTCTTAGGAACATTTGTAAAAATACGCACTACATATTGAAATAATATAAATTCCTATTATTAACAAGCTTCATCTCTTTTTATTTATTTGGGAAACAAAACAGATACATGTTTTTACAATAAAAAAAGTTAAAAAAATAAAACATAAATTAAACACATTGAATGTATCCACAAAAAGTTTCACTGGTAAAAAATATGATAAATAATGAATATGCTCTAAGATGGCATTAGGTAAATTTGACTATGATTGTAGGTGTACAATTGTCAGCAAGGCCACGAGAATTTTACGAGCTCATAATAGCTACTGGAAATATTTTGTAAAATTATCTTACTTATTAATATTAAGATGTTATGTCAGTAGTCAATCAAAATGACGTAGCAGGGAAACAATATGACATTTCTCCAAGCGACTGTGGGAGCCATCTCGGCACACAATGAAGACATAACTTTGCGCAGTAATTACAGCATTTATCCTCTTCCCCGTCTGACATAATATTAAAAGCACTACGAAACGTACGACCATTATATTTTTGCTGTCAATCATGCAATACACCTGGAGCCAGAGCAATCCTCTTGTATTAATTGCTATTTTATATACTACGTCGTTACTTTATATGTTTTACTATACATTCTAACCCCTAAGCAGTGTCGGCCTAGTGGCTTCAGCGCGTAGTGAGTCGCACACTCATTTCGAGGTTCGTTCCTTGGCTGTGCACCAATTGACTTTCTTTATATATGCGTATTTAATAATCTCTCGAACGGTGAAGGAAAACATTGTAAGAAACCCGGCTTGCTTAGTCCAAAAGTCGACAGCCTGTGTCGGGCACAGGAGGCTGGTACTTGCCTATTAGATTGACAAATGATCAAGAAACAGGTACAGAAATCTTAGGCCCGGACCTAAACAGGTTGTAGCACCAGTACCACTGACTTATTTTATTTTACTAACCCCTAACATATAAGCTTTATATATAAGCTCTGATATTATTTTTATATATCTTCTGTGCGTTTGTTTGTATTTAAGCTCCTTCTAGACGGCTGGATCGATTTAGATAACTTTTTTTGTACTACGAGATCGAGAATGGTTAAGATTTACAAATAGACAGGATAACGTCTGTCGGGCTCGTATTTTATGTATTTTCAAATTGATAATAATTTTTGAAAAGTTATACTAAATGTTAAGCTTTATAAACCCGACTTTATATATCAAAATTTAAATCATGGTTTGAACATTATTAGGACATTATTGAATTGGAAATTCATTCAAAACAATTATTAGTTATTCAATTCAATTAATAAATTGTATGATATGTAGGTTAGAAATTGCCAAAATACATATAGTTGTGCTCTGGAATAACCCAGAACTTTAAATTTATCACGTACCCGACCGCAGTACGAGTACGACTATGACAAATTTTTCATTGCGTAGTAAAATATTAGCATACATTTAAAACTCAACTGGGAACAATCTTATATTATTCCTATTTATCAACGTCGTAAAGACGAATCCGATAATATTATGCACGTCAGAATTAATTGATGGATATATTTCCGAAACTATTCGGTTCATCTAAACAAATTCGGTTGAGAACTTGTTATTTTGTAGCTTAGCTAACGCTGGGACCATTTTAGTATGTAATTTATTTATGGGAAAGAAATATTTTAGCCCGCGAAAGTATTTCTGACAAGCAGGCATATTACCTAAGGCGCTTAAGGATATTATCGACAAGGCAATTGCTATATCTTTCATCAGCAACATTATCTTTGACCTAACAGTTAAATTTCACCGTATTTGCCATGTAGGGGTTTGATTATTCGTCCACACAGCGCCTCCAGAGCGGAGAGCAAATAACAAAGTATATTAAATCCCGAGAATCGAGCCCTAGGCGTCACATAACGTCTAAAAAGTCAGGGAAGAAAATAACTGAGAACTTTTCTCTTTGCTCCTTTTTGATACCCTATATGTATGGTTGTACGAAGAGCCTCCAGAGGGCAAGGTACAGGATCTGCGCCGAGTGCGATTGTATCGATTGAAACAAGACTCGAGTCGTCTAGCGATCAGATACACAACCGACAACTCCTCTTTTAGATTGAGGCTCGATCGTATCTCGAAACCTTCCATATAGGCTAGTACTGACAAGTACAAACATGACAAGAATTATTTCATATAAACTACTTTGTTTCAAGTACACATATTATGATAAAATAATGTGCAAAAAATCTCTTCTAACTAACCTGAATTTTTGCTTTACCTCACAGCTTATGGCTAATTCATAAACGTAAAATATTTAACTAATTCACGTTTTTTACATGCAAATATCACGCAACCAACACACCAGTAATAACATATTTGGCATGGCATTTAACACCTATTAAAGTAGTACGTGTATTAATTTAAATTGACATAATTAATTAGTGGAATATAATTGGGTATATGACTTAGTTGATTTAAAAAATAAATTCGCAATGAATCTCAGTTTTCATAATTTGTAAAGAGTTCCACTAACCCGATATTCACGCAAAACAGATCTTTATGGTCATGTACTAATTACGAACAAAATAACACCTCGCTCACATAGTTAGCAAACGCTAATTTGAGTTTCACCAATCTGATCCTAGTTTTAAAATTCTTTCAAAGTAATTAGGCTAATTTTATTACTTTGCTGCAAGACGAGCTTTTTAGTTAATAACTGAGTAAAGCTAAGTGACCTTTGAGAGTCTAATTTCCGGCGGATGTAAGGGTACCTCTTTCCAATTAAGCTAAATGGAGCGTGACGTTGCACTCTACTGACCTCTAGTTATAAAGTGCATAAAATCTCTTGAAATTACAAAACTCGTAGTAAGGTAGATTTATTAAACGAGACAAAATTTTTGTCACGAATATTTTAAAGACGAAATAGTGAAAGCCAATGTTATAAGTTGAATATGGGGATCTAAAGTTGTTTTTAAAATGTCGCTTAATAAATAATGATTTATCTTAACCTCTAATAATCACGAAACTTTTACACCGCTGTTGCATCACACAAATTAAGTAAGTTAACTCAGTACTAGTACTGTCCCAATTCAGTCAGAGTAAAAGAATAAAAAGCGATTCTATTTTGATTCAACTTAAAAGTCAAGTAGAACCGTACTAAAGCAAGTAGCGTTTACATGTTTCAACTAAAGTACTATCCTAAAGCACTCTGCTAAACACTAAGATAATGTAAATCGGCCTTAAGGCATAAACGGAGCAGCAAAGTAAGCTGTATGTCGTAACTAATATCTAATCAATCAAAAGGCTCTATGGTTACGTAGCGTATGGGCCCGTAGCCCGTACGCGAATGTAGTTCACGACTCACGTCGTCCTGAGCCCGGCGGACAGAGCGAGGTCGCGCGCGATCGATGCGGCAACTTATTACTTTCCTCCCGAAATCAATGCTCCTCGCCCTACATTCCGGCTGACGGCGCTCCCGGGACGAGGGACGGCTGGCTCGACACCCGCCTGTTTTGAATTTATAAGCGCGCAACAGCTGATCGCGCCGTTGCCGAACCGCGCGGGCTGCGTTGCCGCGCCGCCGCCGAGCCTCAGAGGCGATCGACCGAGCTGAGCCCCCCCTACCCGCGCCATTCCGCAAATTCTACATTACTCAAGCCTGAAATACTTGGGCCTTCGGAAAAGGTTTAGTTTGGGACAATTTTCCGGCTGTCCTCATTTTAGTAGCGCACGTGCGGTTCTCTAATTTGAGACTTCAATTGAATTTTGAACAAAAATCACCTCTATGCTGTAAGTGGGTTAAACATGTACGTGTCTACATATTATGTCTATGTAAATATAAGCTAATTAGAATCGTTATAATATTTTTTTTTGTATGATTCTGACAATTCACATACCTTTGGATTAGTTCTGCGATTGAATTTAACAATGCAGAAGACTAGCGTTTCATTTGGGCTACATAATCTTTATATATATAATTCTTCTGTGAGTGTGTATGTCACTGAACTTCTCTCAAACGACTGGACCGATTTTGATGAAATTTTTTGTGTGTGTTCATGGGGATCTGGGAATGGTTCAGATTCACAAATCAGCCCGCCAGATGGCGCTGCAGTCGGTACTTTCATACTTTGCTTTACTAATTGCTTGAATATCATGCAGGACACCGTCTGTCAGGTCCACTAGTCTAGGTATAATATTTAAGTAAACCTGCATGGATAGTGGCTAAAACTATGGTTGGTAGATGTGAATAATTACACGGAAAAACTTAGTTGAAAATATAACTTCTTTTATGTTTTAACATCATATTCTATTATCTTAAAACTTTAAATCAAATAAGAATATGTACGTAAGCTAATGGACAGTGGAATAAATATTCTATAAATAAAATATTCTGTAATAATAAATTCATTGAAACTGTGTCTACCGGGCTAGTGCAAAAGTCACAACAGTCGTATCCCTTCCCCGGGGTCTGTTGACATGACGAACAAGAATTAAATCCATTTATTGCTCGCCATATGTACTGTACACACACAGAGGCTGAGCCCGACACATAGGTAGTACATAGAGATGGTGGCGTATCGATCCACTCACTTGCGGCAGCTCTCCGCTTTCACTCAACACAGACATTTTCACAAAAAAATTCTATAGAAACCGTTAACACGTAGTATTATTAAACATTAGTATGAACTGGAGCAATTAAATTTATTGTAATATTTATTCAGCCGTAGTAATTGTGTAGATTACATTGAGTTCTCATTGTGTATGCATTTCAATATTATTTTTTAATACAATTCTCATGTTGTGTTTTGAATTGATTTTCTTCAACCCAAAAAATTCCTGGGATATATTTCTATAAGAACAAAGTCATGTAAAAATATAACTATATAAATTCGTATTAAAATATAACCCGTCGGTAATTGCAGGACTAGTTAAGAAAATTTAGAGGGAATGGAAAAAAATTTAAAATAAAAAAAATAAAATTTACACGGAATTAGGAAAACCTAATTAGAAAAGTTCATGCTTGATTACAAATAATTGAGCACGACATTTAATCTATTAAAGTCAATTAACAGGCAGTAAGAACGAACAGTAATTTCTAAGCAATTTCTCCTTGCTAGCAGCGGCAGTATAAATGATATCAATAAAACAATGTCTATACGTACAGAAACTTTAATACTAGTTTATCAAATATATAATATATATAGTTTAAGTTAATCTTGAATGCAGGACGCACATGAGGCAAATACTGGAGTTTAAAAAGAAGGCTTTGAAGCCATAAATGGACCAACGCAATGGAAGTATGACTCGACTTTGTAATGAATATCTAAGAAACTGTTTTTAGTATACATTAAATCCAAAACTCAAGCTTTATATTTTATTTTTACACGCTTTATATTAGCTTCACCTGTATGTATGTATGTAACCGACTCCTTCGGACTCGATTTTGACCCACTTTTAACGGACAGATTTAATTCAAACTTTGCGCACCTGTCAAAGATCGATGACAATGCAATAATCCGAAAAAAATAATGAAAAAAATAAAAAAATAATAACTAAAAAATAAATAAATATAGTTTAAAAAAACACGTTTTTAAAGCACATCAAACTAAAAAGTGAAAAATAATTCCTAATTTAGGCTGAAAATGGTAATGAACAAAAAATACTGGTATTATTGTGAAAAAGCGTGGGGCGCTCTGTGCCATATTTTTCGTCTATCGAGCAACCCACGCTTTTTCACAATAATACCAGTATTTTTTGTTCATTACCATTTTCAGCCTAAATTAGGAATTATTCTTCCAAGGAGATGTATCTGTGTTGTTTCCTAATAAAATGTCTAAAACCGTTGGGGAAATCTATCCTTGTGAAAAGGATGTTTTTCGAAAATTAATCAAGAATAATAAAATAATTTAATGTAGTTGTAACTTAATGTTAATAATAATTGTATTGTACTTGGTTTTACTTTTTTGTATGTCTATACTAATATTATAAAGAGGAAAGATTTGTATGTCAGTGTGTTTGCAACGAATTGGCTTCAAAAGTACTGGACCGATTTTAAAAATTCTTTCACCATTTGAATGCTACTATTAATATAGACTATTTTAATTGCAAGAAAAAATAAGGATCCCTACTAAAACTTCAATAATGTTACCCAAGGTGTAAAAATGCCTATAAAATATTTTTCATCGTATGCGCCGCGAAAACTATTGATGATAGAACAAAAAAATATTCCACAATATTAAAGACTATATCAATATCTAAAAAATTTTTTTACAAAATAAATGTCCACCCGAGCGAAGCCGGGACGGGCCGCTAGTTTTTTATAATAAGCATAGTGGGAAATTAAAAGCTTGTACTATTATTTTTAAAAATTTACCAAAACCACTAACATAGTTAATTTCTATTGCTCCGTACTTATGTATTTTTATACAATAAGACGAAAGCATATACTGCGTATAATATATCTATGTTCCTAAGAAGCATCCGCTTATATAAATAAATGCATGCAAACATTTCTTGGTTATGAAGCTTAGATCAACCTTTGCATGAAGAAGGGTCAAAGCGGGTCGAGACGTGAATCGTTAGCTCAAAAATTAATTGTTAAGTAAATGTCGTCAGTTAAACTTTCCGAAATATTACACGAAATCGATACAAGGTTAAATACTTTGGAGTTTGAACTTTGGGATCGCGTGTGAATTACCTAGTATCGTGTCTAGTTGTTTTTAGGTTAGCATTATATTATTTGCGAGGGTATCACGTTGAAAACACACTTTATCAGGAGTTTCATTAATAAAGTAAAGGTGTCATTAATATTATAAATAACTACATTCATATAAAATATATGAAAGGGGTTCAAGAATTAGTTAACTATAGGGGGGAGAGGGGTCTTTGATTTTCTTATTTGGTGATTACGTCAACAGTAATATTTTATTTAGTACACATATTACCCAAACGTTGTCTATGCTTGAAAATGCAATGAATTTTCTAGGATTCCTACAAAAAAATAATACGTTTATGAACTATTATTTTTGCGAGCTTTGCTTACTTTTGCTGACTGCTAAGAGGAGGGGGGGAATTCCAGTGAATCTGCTTACGTAATAGTTGAACGACCCCAAAACCTACTATATAGGGCATTTCATTGTTGAGAAAACATTCTAATATAGGTATGTTGTAATATAGGTAGGTTGTGTGTAGATAAATTGAAAAAAAAATGAGCATCAACTATATACAAAATGCAGACCTGAAAAAATATATGAAGATAATTTCATAAGTCGCTGTTCGAAATCGAAACGTTTATTTCCAACGGCAAGTGATATATGTATTGTATTAACACAATTTTGACTGCCTGTACGATTGCCTAGAATGACGTCTTCTAGACCACCAAATAGAAAGTCAAATATGCAAAATTGTACATACAAAAACTGAAATGTGACACAAATGTAATGTAACAATAGCTGGGTGTTGTCAGACAACAATGGCGAGCCTAGCGAGACGAGACAGACAGACACACGCTCGTTAACGGCGTTATGCTAATCTCTTGAGCCCTGAGCCAGCTGCCCACGAGTACCGAGTAGCCGCAACCACAGATTACATTGCACGAACAGTACTAGTTCAGATATGGAAAAGAATAATACCAATGGAGACAGAAAAAACCCTTCTCTTTCTTCATTCAATAAGCTGAATGACCAAGAAATCGTCGTTTAAAATAAAATTTAGTAAACTATTTACGTAATGAAAGCATTGCAAGTGGCACCAAAAGATATTGTAAGCAATGGCGCTGCTACCCTTGTTCTCGGCCTCAGATTTCTGTATCTATTTTGGGATTTTTTTAAATAGGCCAGTAGGTAATTAGCCCTCTGCGACTGACACGCCGCCGACTTGTTGGGTGTCAGACAATCCTCACGCTGTTATCACCGTACGACGGAGTGTTAAATGTGCACATAGTGGTGCACAGTCGGGGTTCGAATCTACGACCTCTTGGAACGTTGAAACCACAAGGCCAACACTGCTCTACACGAAATACGTTTTTGTATATTGAAAATTAAGTCACTATTCATTTAAATACGTCTGCGAATAAATATTCATATATAAATTATATATACACTTTATCACTGTATAGTTAAAAATTTTAACTAGTATAACTAACTTGAACTAGTTATTTTTTTCTGTTCCGCGTATCCATTTAATTAAGTTAATAAGCGCAATTAGCACCGTAATCATTTTTGAGTCGCTACTTTGAAAATGTAAACAGTTATTTGAGATATGTTTGCGAAACGGAATTGCTCCAGTTCTACATTTGTTAAATTAATGATGAAATCTAATTCGTTTTTGACATACGCAACTGATCTTAGCTGGAATTTATGGGTAAGATTCAGAAACGAAACTAAGCGCTAAGACTAACTCCAGTACGTCAGAAATGAATTGAATTTTGACATAAGGAAGTCATAGTACTTTGTACCGTATAAAAGTTATCATGTTTCTAGCACATCGTGTAGAAATATTATTTGAATCATTTGAAGAAAATGAGTTTCATATCGCTGTTTTTAGTTAAAAATTCGTTATATTTTTTTCTATACAATGTGTGATTGTGTTCGCTGTGATGGAAATAGTAGTTCTAATTAGTTCTAAGTAGTTCGAAATAGAAGATAGATTAAATTGAATATTTAAAATATATAATCCCTCCATTATTTCCATGACGAAACGACGTAGATATCTTCGGGGGAAATTTTAATCAATTTAAACTCAACCTTTTGATATGTGCAGAACTTTACAAAGTATCTAAGAATCTGTTACTGGCCATACGTCACTACTAATTGTAAGATGTAAAAATGTATGAAAGGCTATATATTTGACCATAAAAAGAGTATGAAGAGAATAGCTTTGAAATATAGAATAGATCCGACACACAAAACAAATCGTAAATCAACTATGACAAATAAATTATAGTACCTATCCTGTCAATAAAGATGTATTCAGGAAAACACGCAAAGTAATACATTTATTTATTAATTACCTAAATATATGAAATTATCAAAATTCCGTTACAGTAAATTATTTGAGTAACAATACAAAAATGTAAATCGCTTTAATGAAAGATCGTCAATTATGGCATAGCTGACTATATAATGACATAGCTCGAATAGTGATGAATATGCAGAATGGTCGGTAAGGTCAGTGCGAGTTGTTTACCGCAGAAGTTTGTTGAACTCTGCCACTGTACTACACAGTAGCATGTAACTCTGTATACAAATTTTTAATTGATGAAAATCTCCAACAAAGTTCTCCACTTGAAATTAAGTAAGAAAACTCAATATTGTAATCGAAATCGCTAAAGCTGCAGAGAGCTGCTTTACTAACACTCATGTTAAATTTCTGGAAATTAACAAAAAATATCCATCGAATTATAACGTACTTCGTCGTATGCTACTACGATTAAAACAGTTAATACTGTTGCTATATTATGAATATTAATAAAAATCTATATAAATAATAATGAATCGCAATATATGTTGCTAAGCGAAACTCGAAGACGGTTGAACCAATTCAATTTTTTTATTAATTTGTTAATAGAGTGATAAAATTGGAAATTTATAAAAAAAATATAAAGAACTTAGGTTTTAATTTCGAAAAGCGAACAGTTTCTAAGTCAAATATGTCTACCTCTCATAGCAAATATAAGCATATGATCTAAGTAAAACATCATATTAAGGTATTCTAAGTTATACGATAAGGCGTAAACTTTACATGGAAATCTCTCTTCATGTGAAACAGTTCGTTTGTGCAAAGTGGGATCAAACAAATTGTCAAAATTTGCTAATTAAGTTTTACTGTAACTGTAACACGTGTACATTTTATAATAATTCTTTTAACCGAAAAGTTTAATGTCATGATTATGAAACCATGTCAAATTACATTCATTTACTGACATTATAACTTCACGAGTTTATATATCTTAATATATATAAATTACGCGTCACGTTGTATGTCCGCTATGGATGCCTAAACAACATAACCGATTTCAATCAAATTTGCACACCGTGTGCAGTTTGATCTAACTTATTAGATAGGATCAATTTATACCTGCAATAATTTTATATTGCAAATTATTTGTTTATTATTTGACAGTCACAATTCTAACAGCAATTCTTCAAGGATGACTTCAGTCAAGGATGACTTGTATATATGTGGTATTGTTGGATAATATTTAGGAAGGATGATGCGGTTTAAGCTTCCAAACACCGACTGATGAGTCTTGGACTGTTGTCTATGTTTTTATCAAAAGAATATCTAGACAGATTATTTAATTCCTCGTTATTTAAACGTTTCGGTATTTGATTTTATGGATGGTAGTATATTATATAATATTTAAATTTACATCTGTGACTAATAGCAAGCGGCAGAACTGGAACGAATTTAGCAACAATCAGCGCTCAGTTCGGCATTCGTCGTCGTCACGCTTCCGAAACTACTAAAACCATTTAGCTACACTAGTAATGCATATATGGTAATTTTTGGTCACGTTTTTGGTCTATCTTATATGTAAAGTTGTAGCGAACTGAGTAAGCGGCTCTCAGTGGAGATCTTCCCTGGGTAATCTCCTAGACTCCAGATCCCAGACCTCCAATAGTTTAAAAAAGAGAGCTTACTTCCCTGCCAGCGTTGCCGGACTTTGTGGGGTTTAGAGGAGACGAGATTTAGCCCAAACTGTAACTCCTGTGTTAAAAACAATGATTTCGATATACGGGAATCATAGTTCGAGCTAAAAAATCTGAATCTTAGTGCTGTTATTTTCAATATTCATTAAGTCTTGTATACGATGTGGCCGGTCAACAAAAGTATACGGCACTCACCTGATGTTAAGTGATGCCGCCTATGGCCACTCACACAGCCAAAAGGATCGGTTTAATAATTGGTACTCTTGAAGGATCCTAAGTCGAATTGGTTCTACTTCAATGGGCAGCTGGTACTACATAGTGGTGATGCGCTGCTAAAAGCGCCTTAAACAAGCTTAGTTGTGGGACCTCGGTTTTCATTCGGTTTAAAAAGTAAGTATTTAAATGGACTGATAACCGTCGATACTAGCTGATAACGCCACTTCATTCAAATAACGGTATTGTTATCAGCTTTCAGACTTTCCCTGTGAGATAGACACGCCACATGCGGGTGGTTTCCATTCGTACATAGTTGAACGTTACGTGCGAGTTAATTGTTAATTAAATCGGACAACTGGTCGTTATTTTACACAATTAAATTACATTGTAGTATGGAGACAAGAAATAACTGCCAATATTTTGTATTGGTCCATTTAATTTAGTAACAACAGGTGACATACATAAAATTCCACAAATTTCTGGTAAGGTTAGGTTATACTAAGAGTAAATTTGTCAACAATAAATATACATAATTAAGAAATATTTACAGACTGCCTTATTGCAGCGATCTCAAGCAAAAAGTTTAAAGTTTGTTTAAATACAAAGCAGATTAAATATCATATTAAACAATATACTCTAGCTAGACCTTCTAATTTCTAAAATAGATTTAAAGTTTATTTTTATAGAAATCTTAAAATATTAATAGAAGCACCCAATTCTTTATCTAAAGAGGAAAGGTACGCTTTCAGGGTTTTAAAATTACTTCAAAATTATTTGGACCTTAAATTTACGTCTAATTTAGTAAAGTACGCGACGAAATGTTTGGTGTTAATTTTTATTGTTTGAGGTATATTCAAAACAATTTTTGCTAAGAATGACGCAATGAGGTTTAGCCACCATGCCTGAATAGTCTACACCGCAGAAGCTCTAAACAAGATAAAACCATTTTTTACAGATACATAATCACGAAAAATACTTATCTATTTAAACAGTTGAGACAAAATACAAAATTATTGGATGTGGTGTCAATTGCGATCCATCAAGAAAAGAGCGTACCAATTCTTAAAAGGCCGGCAACGTACTCGCGAGCCTCCTGGCATTGAGAGTGTCCATGGGCGGCGGTATCACTTAACATCAGGTGAGCCTCCTGCCTGTTTGCCCCCTGTTCTATAAAAAAAAACTAACAGCGGCCATCTGGGTAAGTATAAACGACCCCTCCGCCGATTTTCAATGTGCCCCACCGTCATGTTTTCTATTTATTAAATCAATCAGGGAGTCATCGCAGGTACACATTTATGATAAAATACAAATTTCATGATTGTGTTGATTCAAGCGCAAACCAATCCGCTATTTCCAAACATAGCTAGCAATAGTAATTTGTAGGATTGAACGAGAGCTATAAATTAATAGATTAAAGTGAAAATGTAATTCAAGCCGCCACTCTAATTGCCTACAGAGCGCAACGTGCTTTCTAATATCCCGTATACAGTCCAGTCACGAAGTACTTAGTACTTGGTGGCCCTAAATTAAAGCTGAATTTATTGATTACAAAAAGTCTTAATACAACTTATTCATAGATAAACTACGCCCGAAACTTGAGGCGTGTGTAAGCTGTTTTGGGATAGTTTTTCAATTAGAGCTTAAATTACTTCACGAAGGATTAACGAGTGTAGTAATGGGGAAGTATACGATCATTATTAATAAACAAGCCAAGGTTTTGTATTATAGATTGTTACGCCCTGATCTAGATCTTGCATTTGAGTATTGACCTCAAATAGTGCCATCCAAATGTTAATTAGCATTTACAGGTAACGCCGGCAGGCTTTTGTCTAGACCTAGGTGGTTCTACCGTCGCAGATCAATCAGTCCCGGGCAGAGCTCGGCCAATCAATGGAGCTTAGAGTGAATGACGTGTGCGCGAGCAGAACAGAGCATAAACATTGAACGTCCGTGCGAGCGGGACGTATGTATACGCAATACTGCAGCTGGGTTTAATTAATTTTGCTATTCAATGTTACATAACACTCGCCAGACGCAGTTAACATTGTGAAAAGCTATTGATGTACTCCTATCCTGTCAGATCCGTTAGAGGCAGTAATCATCCCATGGCCAGGGCTGTACACAGGTCTACGTTTGATGCACAGAAACAATAACGACATTTTCAAAGACATACTATGTTAATGGATAATAATTAATTGTAAGGGCTAACACGAGTGTGATTGACAAAGTGAGGGCTGGTAGACATAGATAGTAGACTTGGACAGATCCTGAACTAGCCAATTATGTGGATAATTAAACTTAGAGAAACAGAAGTGGTGAGTCCGTGAGGAAAGCAATATAAACACAACATTTAGACTGAGCAAATTGAATGTGTGAGAGTGTTTTGGCAACACTGAATCCCTTACAAATAGAGCATTTCCATCTCGCAATACGAATTCGCTCATAGTTTTGTTAAGGTAACAAGATATATTGCTTATAAGAAAAAATTCAGTACGTATGAAATGTAAAAGAAGTATTAAGTTGTATGTAAATATTACAGGTTTATTGGATCTATCGCGATCACTGATTAAATAATGTAAATCGGTTAATGCTGAAGTATTCGTAATATGGATGAGAATTAAGGACAAAGAATTTATTCAAATGAGACCCAGAAAACGTGATTGGAACCCGCATGTCACTTATTGGTAAGGGGCACTTCCTATTGTACCAATGACCTCTTTGTGACAGATCTCATGTCCTCAGAATATGGGACACACATTTGCGTATTGAGTATATATTTTCTATAATAAAAAATTGTGGATTTATTAGTTATGACTTGAATAGGACGAGATATGAAATCTTTATGGAGTAGAACCAAAAAACAATTTTAGTCTAGTGTTGATGGTAGTATGATGGCTTTGGCCTCCCATTGGTGAATCAATAACAATACTTAAATGTCATCTAAAACATCGCTGGCCGTGTCTAAATATTATAGGGACGGTACCATTTGAATATTTTTGGTTTTTTCCTAATTTTGTGGTCGGATACATCGGATGTATTGAATATATCTATTTTATGTATTCCATTTCTACGAGGTACTTAAATAAAAAATAGTTTAATTTACAGCACGTTTTGATCTTGATACTGCTATATTCCCACAATTACAATGTCATAGAACGAGTACACCAATTTCGAAATCCAAAAATTTGGAATCGCTATTGAAGTTACGTGGTAAACGATCCACTCCACCATATTGTCTATTGAACAATTGTCGAACCAATTCGACTTCTTGTAGAGTCCTTCAAGAAAAGAGCGTACCAGTTCTTAGTTGCGTGCCATTTGGCAGGATCAGTCAGGTGTAGCTCATGCCTGTTTCGTTCTATAACAACAGTGCCGAAGCGAAGCCAAACTATGAATACATCCAGAAGATTAATAATTCAAGTGAAACAAATTTCTACCTATATTTTTAGAAGCTTAACTGCTTTGTTAGTCGTAGTAGTTGACATTATTTGACATTTGTGTAACGAGCTGAAAGCCGATGAGTCAGGCGCGGGTCACGGCGGAATTAGTTAAGGTCAAAATGGTTTACTTTAGACTTTGTTCCGAATAAATGGAGCAACGTCACGAATTATTTCGTAGGTCAAAAATTTACTTGGACGTTCTTTGATACGTTTTTATTTATACTATCAGCGGGTAACGGAACTGAACTATTACAACAAAATATAATAAAACCGTATCTTTCTAAAGATATGCGAACACAATTTATATGAAAAATTAAAATGTACCAGTTAATCTAAAGCAAGATATAGTTACTATGAGAAACGAATGGGAATGTATGAAGATTGTATAAATGTATTCTAAAGAACTTGTAGTTTATGCTCTAATAATTATACTACTTAATGCACAGCCATTTTGAGTAGAGTACAAGAAAGTATAAAACAAAAAACGTGATAAAAAATACTAATAATATACAGACATATAAAAAAAATGATCATTTTAGTAGTCATAGATAAGGGATGACGCTACGCAAGCCATGCATAATGCAAAGATAACTGCATAACATATGTTGATTATACTTTATAGATTTGTAATGTTTATAGAGTATCAAACTCAGGACAATAATGTAAACACAATGAATGAACAGAACACTAATGTAGAGCCGGTACATTGTATCTAGTATTAAACACACGGCCCATAAAGGGGTGGCGGAGGGTGGGGGAATACATTACTTTATTAGTGCTTCCACGAGGCCTTGAGGCTGAATATAAAATAACTAAATCGCTTTTCCATAAACTGTAACTAGAACACGGCTCATTAAAGTTACACGATCGATTTCTGACAGACGTCGACTATAGCGTTATTTATAATCATCACACTTTAATTTACATATCGACTCCGGCACCATACTAACCAAGGTAGAGAAAAAATTTAAACTTGAATAAATTTGCGCTCCAACCGGGATTCGGACCAGATGCAGTCGCCTAATATGACCGCAACACCACGAGGCATAGTATTTAAACCTAAGAGAATTGTGCCTACATTTATGGGTATATTTTGTGAAGGTAATCTTTGGAACGTAGTTCTACCAGCTTCGGCAAAATATTTAACGGTAACGTAAATAACAGTAATTAAAATATTACAAATTCAACTTCCTTATTTACCTAGGTATTGTATATAAAGATATATTGATGAATCATACATGATACATAAAAATGGGTAACCCGTATCTCAAAAATTGCTGAAGCAATTATAAATGTTAGACTGTTCCCAAGTTGGAAAATAAGTGAAGTCGATGGAAATAACTTTTAGTTTCTGATTAGTACGTGGATTAATGTCCGATATTTATCACACGTGTACGAACGTTTGAAGTCTAAGATCATCAACTAATATCCATTTTCGAAGTCGGTTAAAAATGACTGAAAAAAGTTAAGAAAAATATTACAGCACAAAACTGTTTAGTTTCACACAAATACGCGTCAAGCTAATAGCGATAAATTTAAGATTTTTACAACAATGTATCGGATTTTGACATTTGAGAGTTGAAGTCAAAAAAAAATTGACATACGGGAGTCACATATAGCGCCAAGCCTTGTTTATGAAACTCAAACTAAGTCTCGATTCCGAATCTTTCCCTATTCGCAAACCCTTTGCCAAACTTGGCTTTTTATTTTAAGATAATACTGCTGATACATTTTTTATTTTTACTTAATCAAATGTTTTGTATAAATATTGCTACATGCTGAAAGAGATCGGCAGATAACATAAGGCGACACATTTTCGCTAAAAACTTAATCTTTTTTAAATTGTTTTATGTATAATTATGTTATCAATAAAAATTAAAAATACATATATTCTAGTTCTCGCGCGAACGAAGTTTATAACATACTAGCTGCCCCCGCGAACTTCGTTTCTTCTTAATGTGATTTTACTTAGCCTACTTTTTTAGTACATACCAACATGGAACAATTTGCTATGCTACCCCAGAGATTTGTTCTGTGATTTTTCTCTATATAAACCTCATAGTTCAAGAGGTTCCGGAACCGGAGAGGAACCTCGTAGAGGGTAGATGAAAATTAAGGGTTGTATGGTTTTTTTTGTATGTTGTAACATAAAAAAAAAACCAAAAGAATTGTCAAAAAATTAAAAAATGGGAGAAGTATGGGAACGAACATTGTGACACGAGAATTTTATATATTAGATATTACCTGAGTATGTATAATATGAAAATATCGCAAAGATTTATCAAACACTAGCTGGCCTGGCGAACATCGTACCGCCTAACAGTCGATTCTTTATTTTTTTTAATACTTTTTCTGCTATTCGGGACACCGGTCTAGCTAGTAAGATAAAAAAAAGAAAGTTGATAAGACAACAAATACATTATGTCAAAAAATTAAAATTTACCTTCCCGGAACCCCTCCACTAACATTTGAACTTTATGTTATGGTATTAAAGTTCAAATTGACTTTTAAGTATTATTACAATTATTTTGTATGGGAATATAGAAAAGTGTTGTTTTTAGACTTTTTCACTCAACTTTTTTAATTTTTCTCTCCGTAAGAACCATCCTCGTACTTCAAGGAATATTATAACAAAAAAATCAGACAAATCGGTCAAGCCGTTTTCATGTTATGTCGTGACAACGGAAAACGGGTTTCATTTTTATATATATATAGACATCAATTCGTCAAGTAACTCCTACTAGAACATTTTAGGCCAAATGACACAATTGTGTAGCTAGATTAATCTCTAGAAGAAATACAGAAAACAAGAAAGCTCTATGCCTTTTTCTTGTTTATATATTTTCCGACGTTTAAATATAGAACAACTCCAAAGACATTACGTGGCTGTCTACTTTAATGTGAGTTTAAGTCACCATATGAAGGGTAAGTGCGTGTATTGAAAATGCATCCGTAGTTTGTTTACGATAAAGTGCAGTTCACAATTTTCTATTGGGCTGTCTGATAAATCATTTAAAACGGTCCTATTAACGCCTAAATAACATCAATAAAAATTGACTGCTGTATTGATTAACATGACGGTACATGTGGGGTTAGTTTAAATTTGGAATTTTAAATATTTCGTTCTAGAATTTCGAGTTCGAAACTTTTTTGATATTTCAATTATTGCAGTTTCGTAACCCTCCTTAGGCAAGGGGCGAGTTAACGCGTGTTTTATTGACAAAATTGTTGAGCCTTCTTACACGACGTGTATTTCTTGGGTCTACGTCATGGTTTTATTTCGATAGAGACTTAGAAAAAGACCCGTTTAGGGACCAGCCAGGATACGCAAGATCTTAGATTAAGACGTCTGGTTAACACTGCTCTGTTGATTCTTATTTTGAAACGCAATATTTGAACTTTTAATTTTAATATAGAGAAATGGTCTCTATCGGTGTTTTCGTGGTTCATCTTAAACCAGAAGAAAACTAAAACTTTCATTAAATTAATCGAACAAGGTTTGTATACCACAGAATTCAAACTTAATAGAGACCTAATCACTTAATATGTCAGCAGTATTTCTTAAAGTACCTTTTTTTTTTAATGGCTCTGGCACGATTTGTGCATTATCCAGCGTCAAGTATAGGATTTTTTATAATTCGTGCTTGTCTTTTAGAAATTCGACCGTGTCCTCCATGTACGGTTTAGGCACTCGCCCGGTACCGCACAACCCTCCCAAAGGCCGAGAACAAATTTAAATTTAATTAAAACTTGCCTTCGAACCGGGAATCGAACCCGGTACCCCTCACCTAGCTGCCACTTAATAAGACCGCTAGGCTATGAGGCCCCTAAAGTACCTTTATTCCCTGACAATTTACAGACAAAAAACATAATGTTAGCGCTGTATTTCTCACAACTATTTTTATTAACAACTACGAAATAGTTTTTGCGTCAGGCTGTACTTTGACATAAGCCTCCCCAGTGCCGTCCATCTCGCTCTATCTCGATAACCTGCACCACCCTTCGGTAAATCATCTAATGGCAACAGCGAGTCAATAAAATACATAACATGGCTGTTACATGTCAGTAAGTCTTATCGTCTTTTAGTGAAATCAATAAGTAACGAATGTACGCGGGTTGCTCGCGTTCCCACGCCCCCTCCCAAGCCCCCACAACACCCCCAGCACTTACCATAATATAATTGACGTCACACTACAATAATGTCACGAGGTTATCAAAGCCTATTTTGCTGTGTATTTTTAACTACATAAAAAGAAGGTAAAACTAAAAACCTCCCTCTTTTTAATTTTTATGTTTGTTATTACTTTATCTTTTATTTGTAGCCAGTTTCTATTTGGAAGTAATTGTTTTCAGCAGTAAGCTTATTTAAATCTTCAAGATTAGTCTTTGTTATTCCAATAAATATTATTACTGTTAACAATTTAAACATAAAAGCGCCGTAGTGAACGGAATTGCATAGAATTTTTCTAATAGATTATTTGCACGACTGTGCATTTATATTTCAAGAGTGAGTTTAAACGCAACATATAGCTTTTGTTCAAAATTGTAATTTTTTTTCTATATATAGAGTAATCACATACTTTTTACACGCTTTATATTAGCTTCACCTGTATGTATGTATGTATGTATGTCCTTCGGACTCGATCTTGACCCACTTTAAACGGACAGATTTTATTCATATTTTGCGCACCTGTCAAAGATCGATGACAATGCAATAATCCGAAAAAAAAAATAAAAAAAATTTAACTAAAAAATAAATAATAAAAAAACACGTTTCGTTTGATGTGCTTTAAACACGCTTTTAAAGCACATCAAACTAAAATGTGAAAAATAATTCCTAATTTAGGCTGAAAATGGTAATGAACAAAAAATACTGGTATTATTGTGAAAAAGCGTGGGTCGCTCTGTGCCATATTTTTCGTCTATAGAGCAATCCACGCTTTTTCACAATAATACCAGTATTTTTTGTTCATTACCATTTTCAGCCTAAATTAGGAATTATTACATTTTCTTTCTATGTTCAAAAAATCTTTAGAATCAGATTGGCTTTTACCGAGGCTTCTCTGCCCGAAATTATTGAATATTCAAAGTGCTTCAAGAGCTTTGCTATATAAATAGACATTTAAGTGGCTAGATGACAAGACCCATCATAGTATAAGTAGGTTGAGAGCTAAACAAATCTTTAAACTCGTCGATAGAGGCACGAATATTTACAGCCAGTAGGTCAGACGAGCTAATATAGACAATTAGACATGTCTAGTGGAAATAGCATAAATTCGTGGTAATCTTTCCTAAAATAAGTATTTAACGTTTTATCATTATCTTTACATTAAAATAGCCTTCGTCATAAGTTTTCTATGACATGGGAGGTCAATGCTGTATACAACGTAATATAAATATTACGTATATTTAAGTAATTATTCATGTTAGAATATGTTCGTACCGATAATCACAAATACTTAGTGAACAAGCCAAAGTTATTTTTTACTTTGTTAATTGCTTGCCCGAAAGATTTACTTAATTTTAGTGTAATATTATTTTACATTTCCTAACTTAATATTATATTTTAGAATAATTATAAATCGCAATATTAAACTTAATTCATTTTACCACTTTCGTTTCTTGCTTAATAGTAGTGATTAATTACTAAAAGATTTGCAGGAAAAACCGCGAAGTAAAAAGGGGCCACGCGCCACTAAAAGACCTACGATTAGTGGGGTTTGGATGCAACAATAGTTTTGCTCCCCTAGTGACGTGTAATTGTTTACCCACTTGGGGATATAATTGTACTTCCGATTTCAATTAGCCTCCCATTGCTAACAATTGTTAACGATACGCTTTGTTTGGTGGAATTTGAATGCAATTTAATAATTTAAAATAGTACTGAAAGATAGATGTTAGCATTTTTGTTGTGTGAAATTCTGTGGCTTCTGAAATTGATTATTATTAAAAAGCCGGGAATGAATAAAATTCATACACTTTAATTTGTACTTTATAATATTTAAACAAATTATAACGATAATACAATTTTTAATCAATTCGATATCGAGTATGGTTAAATTTCATGAATACTTTTGACTTATGGTATAATGAATTTTACCCAATTATACCATAATTATTATTAAATATAACAAAGATATTTTACATATCTATAAAATAACAACAACAAATGTGCGTGCTACAAGATATACTCACTTGCCGAAGAGAGGGTGCCAGAGGTGCATCGCGGCGGGGTCGTGCGGAGGACGAGGGTCGGCAGGCGTGGTGCTGCCCACCTCAGGCTCCTCTCGGCGACCTCTCGCCGCCGCACCCGGTTCCAGAAGATTCTGAAGCGACTTGACACTAATTCGTGGCCGCGCCGCTTCCGCAGCTCCACTCCGTGCCGCTTGCAAGTAATTGTTGTTAGGGAAATAAGGTGACGGCGGACTCTTCTGTTGACCGCGCGGTGATCGTTGACTGGGCGCAGGCGGCCCTAGGTATGACAGCTGTAGTCCTGGCGGAGGAGCACTGGGCCGCATGGCCGGCCCGTAGGCGCCCAAAAATGGGTTGTGAAGAGCGCGCCCTCCACTGTAGCTTGTCGCAATTGGGCTCGTGCGCGCTGCCGAATGACTTCTGCCATGACTCTTCGTTGAGTGTACGTAGGGGTTTTGGACGTCGCTCGATTTGGACGCCTCCTTGCATTGGTCAGGCGGTGCGGAGGGCTTCGGCCGGGCTGCGGCAGCGTGCGCCATTGCTTCCTGCCACATCGCGAACTGCATCCGACTATCGTACTCCTGCATGGCAGGCGTCGCAGGGAAGCCTGATCCCATAAATCGAGCGGACGGATTAAACATTTGTGATATATCTGGATAGTTTGGCCCACCATACCCGGTTGAGTTCAAAGCTTTAATGAAATCCATGTTCTGCGAGCAAGCGGCCATGGCCTCAAGCTGGCTGAGGTAAGGCAGCCACAGCATTTGATTGAGCGCTGCGGAGGTAGCAGCGTCAATGTCACCTGCGAGGGCATCCATTGAGGGAATTGGTTTCGGTGGCGCCGTCTGGTCTCTTTCGCCTTTAGAGGAGTGTATTTTGTGCTCTTTAGTTCTAGGCGATATAACCTGTTTCGTTTCTCTATCTAATAGGACATGTTCCAACTGCGTCAAGGAAACTACGAGTATGTCAGGGTCCTGCAGAATAGCTGGAAAGGCGAAAGTAGCCGGCAGCCGTAGCTCAGGCCTCTGGATAAGCAATGCGGGGATCTCGCGCGCTGGAGCTGCCAGGATCGCTTCTAGCTTGTCTTTAGGTATGAGGAGAGGGTCCGGGAGTGTGTAATCTGACCGAGACTTTAAAATATTAAATTGTTGTAAAGGAGTATTAACATCACTCGGTTTACTGGAGGGCCGGTCAGATTTTTTCGATGTCTGTTCATCACTGCACTTATTAAAAACTTTACTAATTTTAGCTAAATCATCAATAGATTCACGTCTAGATTTTTTTTCTTGAGGTTCTCCGAATTCTTTATTAATTTTTTTTATCTCATCCGAACAACTAGATACTGTAGGACTCGCAGATTTCCTGTGTTTTCCTAGATTTAATGGTTCACACTGTTGTTTTGTGATAGTTACCTCTGATGTGTACATTTTAGGAGAAGGGGACGATAAAAGCGTTTCAAGGAATAACGTTTGTTTGCTTTTAGTGAGTGGCATCGTAAATATCTCAGGTGATGAAGGCACGGCAGGTATACCACTAGGCTGTGGCGACTGCATTGCATCTGACTCCCGCGAGGGAGCGCGCGGCACTTCCGTACACCGCGGTGAAGCGCCAGGTGTCATCACCCTTTTGTGAACGCTTAAGTCTTTGGGTTGTTCATCACTTTTATCTGAAACATTATCTTCTAAACCGTTTGTGACTTCATTATGACTTAACATTAAAGGACTCGAGTCAACGTTCTGAATGCTTAAGTCTGTGGGTAAATTACTGTCATCGTGGGTATTCGTAAAGGATTCCTCATGTTTTATCTCAATTACGGGCGCATTTTGTTCAGATTCATTGTTATCAATCTTCTCAATATTAGATTCGGCTTCACTTTTATCACAACTCTCTACAACAGTATTACACAATGTCTGTCCCTCTACCTCCACTTCTGCATCCTCACTCGGTAGTACGACGTCACTCTGATCCGGCAACGACGGCGCCGGAGGCTCTTCAAATTGTTTATTTAAGAACGTTTCGTTAGAATCAGGTACTGGTGCGGTATACAAAACATCGGATAAACCAACTTCACTATTTAGCCTCTTTTCATCATTGTGATTAAAGTTAATATTTTTAATTTCACTGTCGACCTGGACGTCGCTTGCCGTCCCGGTTAAACTATCGAGAGCACAGTGAGCGGAATCATCCGAAACAAACACTCGGTCAGAGATGTAACCGTGGCTATCAATCTCCGGAGCGTCAGCCTGCTGTAAGTGGTCGCCAATGTGGTGAAGGTGCAGGAGTCCTTGAGCGGCAGTCATACTGCTGCGGCTGGGAGACTCTAAAGATTGTTCTAGTGTTTCTATGATATCTGACACCGGCGCGTTGCCTAATAACATATCCTCCTCCTCCTCAGGATACTCCGCAGTGCCCTGCACGAGATGCGCCAGTTTGTCGAGCGCTTGCCCTAGGATCTGGTTATCTTCACAACCCTTTTCTACGAGCGATTCTAGCAATGCTTCATCGTGTGGACCACCTAACTCGGGCAAGTAGTGGGCTTCACTGATCGTTTCGAATAAATCTTTGTGCTCCGACATGTCGCCAGGGAAATCAACGTCACTTCGGTCGACCGCTTTGCGTTCATAGAACATCTCTTCTGCTGTCTTCGGCTGCTCTATTTCAAAAGACATCACGTCTCGACTAGGTTCCTCGGGGGGTATGAACCCGTAGGAAGGCGGAGTGGAGGGCTCTAGGGAGTTCTCGGTTCGCTGTTGATTAAATTCAAGCTCGGCGACCGCGAGCAGGTTATCCAGCGGAGTAGCCTCCGGTGGCAACTGGCGTGGCACTGCGATCGTGTGCGACGGGATATGAGACTCGAGGTCCGGCGCAAGCCACTGCAGTTCACCGGTCGGCGGGCTCGGCGGAGCGGGAGGCAAGGCTTCCGCAGGTACTACGTGCTTCGAGCGAGGTCTTCGGCGGGAAAAACCTCGAGGTTTGCGCCGGCGTCTATCTCTAGGATAGCGGCGTCGAGGTTGGGCCGCAGGCGGCGGTGGGACCTGAATCGAGTTGTAGATCTCAGTGCGCGGGATCACACGCCAACCGAGCGGAGTCCGAACTATGCGAATGCGGTTTCTTGAGTCGTAGTCTTCACAATGGACCTCCTGCACAGTGCCGTCGAGCTGTCGGGCCCAAAGAAATAGCGGGCGCAGGCGCGGGACAGGGCGCGCGGGCGCGGGTGCGGCGCTGCGCGCACGTCGGGAGAGCTGTTGGGTGGCGCGGACGCGGGGCGGGGGAGCGCTGCGGCCGCGCGCTGCATCGAGGCGGGCGGCGCGAGGCTCGCCGCCGCCGCCAGGCGCCCGCGGAGACACTCCGGCCGCAAGACACTTTCAGGCGACGACCGCGCGGACGCGGCCCCGAGGCGGACTGGCGGCCGACCGCGCCCCGCCGCGCCGCGCCCCGCGCCTCTGCGCCCCGCCCACCATCGATCTGGCCCCGCACCCACCCCGCGCCCGCACGTAAACACCCCCGCGGCTCCTCGTTAATCTTAAATCCATATCTGTGCGGTCCGCCCACCGGCTGACCCTACTCTCTCTTTACTTATCAATTTAGAACTAGTCTAAAGAAAGTGCAATACATCCTAGAAGTTGAGGCAGCGGCGGTGGTCCAAGAGCCGCAGCCGGCACACGCGAGCACTGAAGTGTCGTTCCGCGCTTCGGAACTATACGAGTATAACAAGAGGGCGATGCGCTCCCACGTCCATTAGTTCAATGTAAAAACATTTGCCTCAATCTCACTGTTTATTCCGAGAGTGACCAATAAAAACTAGAGTAGGATTATAAAATAATAAGACATTATTTTTATCATGAACTGTGTTACGTTTTTAATTTTTTTGGTACATAAATTTTTTACTTATGCAACTACCAAGGACTTTCACTAATTATACCTATTACAATAAATTTGGTACCAAACTAAAAAGTTGTACATCAATACTGGCAAAAAACTACTACACTAAATAATGTAAGCCAAGTTCAATAGATGCCAGTGTTTTAAGAAGAGGCGTTAAATATCGTAACTAATACTTACTACTTTATAACACAAGCAATCGCCGACAGGTGGCACTTTTCTAGTCGATAGTTCGACATTATTTTTAATTAGATTAATTGTTCCAAAATACCATACGTAATCCGATTTTTTATACTTTTGGTTTTTTATATATATTCCATAAAATTTCGATAGAATATCAAAATCAATTGAATGTTAAAATAATTAGTAAGGTAAATATTCTTTAGATTACGGTGTATCACGACTTGCATTATAAAACGCCATAAACACATTTTACCATGCTGCACCATAGATGGCGCTGCACCAAATAATATCCAATTTTATAATTATTGTTTATTTTGTCTAGACTTATGACAATGTATTTCTTTCAAGATGTATAAGGAACCAAAGCAAACAACTGCTACCGTCCCAAACCAAACCAAGTTATGATGCTGCGTATTCCCACGTGGTATCTTCCAACTTAGTGGAGCGCCGCCCTACAAAAAATAAATCATACTTAATGTTGAGAACTATCTGATGCTTGCCTTATTAGTATATTAGCTATTAGTATATTAGCATTAAATCATTAAAAATAACAACTACTTTTTAAACACAAACTTACTCCAACAGGCACTTGTATCCAGGGGCACTTATATTGAAGATTTTTGGGACAGAAGCTATTGACAAGTGATTCACCGCTACACTTTCCAAATTTCTTGGGGCCACAGTTAATGTAGAGAAGTGGTGGAGGTATATCCACACTAACATACCTGTAAAACAATAATTTCAAACTGGATTATTTTGAAATATTCACTATTCTTTTAATAATTCATTTATTCACATACTAATGATAATCTAACTATTTATGCAAGCAACTTGTCTAGTTAACCATCAAATTACATGTATGGGAACCTTAAAAACAAAATCTGGAACAATAAAACATATTGTTTAGAAGTTGTTTTAAAGGGTTGGTGTTAAAGTTAATCACTGCCTAAAAAGGAATATGATCACTCAGTCCACAAACTAAGCTTTTTTTAGGATTTCATTTATTTAATTACATTTGTTAAATATTACTTTATGTTTATTTGTGCTTATACGCATTTGTAGAATGCATTATCACTAAACTTTATTAAATAAATCTTTCATTAATATTGTCTGCATATCTCAATTGATAGAATAAATCTGCAAATTAGTATAGTAAGTCCTTTACCCTCCACCAGCTACTGATTTGTGATAGCGAGCATGTACGGGTAGGGATAGAAATGTTTTGTGACTTTGTACAGTGCCCAATAGATGAACAGTGATAGGACTTGCCAATTCTGCTGATATTTCTACGTCCACTTTGCTCTTGAATATTGTTCTTGTCTAAAATTTTATGATTTGTGTTAGATTTATATATAACTTGATAATACGAACTGATCTATAGTTGGTATCACAGATTTAATGTAGTTTAGTAAGACCCAGAAAACTCATCACCTACTCGTCGAAAATGTAAGGATGATTATAAATATAACTAAAGACTATTATGTACAAAATCACAACCTTATATCTCAATTCTTCAAGTTCATCAGGAGAAGCAAAAAGGCCAGCTGGCAGTACTTGCTCTAGTCCCACAGAGCAATCCTCGTAAAAGTCTTTATTACCATCATAAGCTCCATAATCTATATCATATGTTATATTCCTGGAAAATGTTTTCAATCAATTCAATGGTCACACATATCATATGATATTATATACTCTTAAAATATATTGTCAACTTTGTTTATAAATTAAGCTTATTAGTTAAACAATAACTGACTTAATCAATATTTTATTAATGGAAGAAAATTTCATAAATAAAGAGAAAATACCACATAATTTGCCTTAGTTTTAGCAGACAGTTGCGGGTACTATTTTATTCTAAATGCATTCACCTGTGGAACCCTTCATTGTGGAGAGTTTGAATTAATTTGATATTAAAATTACATGACGTAGTCGTAGCATTATACACAAATAAAAACAGAAGGATACAGCAACACTTTAAAATGAAATGTAAATTAAACGTATTCATCGCCGATAAAAATGGCATGTACTTCTTAGTATGGTGGCAGGTGGAACAGTAATTTTTTTTTTTATTCTTTCTTGTCTGACTTTTAGCGCTGATAAAATTACAATGCTATTATATTGTCCAAAAATTCATTGCAGAATTCGCGGATGTTTCGAATTTATTTTCATATTCACAGATTTGCTACTACGAATAAGAACGTTAGTCATTAGTTTAATTCTTAATAATGTTTTTATATATATATTTTAGCACAGGTGTGTTAATCAATGTTTTCGAGTTTCAAAAATCGACACTGTCCAGTGTCCACAGTCCACACTGCACAGATTATGTTACTGCAACCGATGTCGACTGTTGTCAGTTGTGCTTACTGCTTAGGGAATTGACAAGTAAAGGAGTAAACTGTCCAGGAACAAAACATGATAAATAGCCGACCGCTTATAAACGTATAGATCGAATAATAGGCTATTTCAAACTCTATAGTTAATTATAGATATTAGAAAACCCCACGGAAAAACTTATGTGTAATTATTCCAAAGACTGTCAAGTAGAAAGAAAACCCGATTGACAGTTGCTGTAATGCAAATTTAAACCAATTGGTGTAAACAGTACCTAAACACTACATTTGCTCTAAACTAAATAACTCAACTTGAGACATAAGTAATATGAATGTGCATACTTTTTGACCAGCCCATGATAAATTTATAAATAATTGTAATAATGAATATTAATTTTTGAAATAATAATAGTAAAGATATTTACTTAAAGATCAAAATAACTTGTGTTCATGGCTACGTTATTTGCATTTCCATTCGTGATTAAAAAATACATATGTTATCTTGATGTGATAGAGCAGATAATTAAAAGCCATACTCATAGAAAAGTCTACCCCTTCTTTGTAATGGATTTTATAATTAAAACATACATATTCTTAAAGACAACAATTCTTCTTAAACTATTGGACTGACTTACTGATAGAAGTAATAGTAAAGATATTGATGCAGACCACAAATAATACACTATTCGTCCTACATTAAGATAAATAAAAGCTCGCCAATTTAACACTACACTAACGACATCTTTATGGTAATTATTTTTAGTGAATGGTATAAGTGTACGTTTATAATATGAAACTTACCGCTCGAATCAGTCAGGATTACGTACAAAACTTCTACGGAATATACGTTTTTGATTCAATAAAATAAAATAAGCTAATTTTATATGTACCTACGTGAAATTGATATTTAACTGTTTCATCTCTCCGTGAAAATCAAACATTCGAAACAAACATACATAAAAATGATTATCATTCGAGAATAAAAATCTGTGCAAATATAGAGTTTTTAAGATAGCTATAAGGTCAAAATGTCATAAAGCAGGTTAAGATTACACGTAAAAGACTGGTATTCTGTAACATTTTATTTGTTTAAAAGTATGTTAATCTTTTTTTGCGGGTTTGATAAATCGCTGTTTATATTTGTATTCTGCAACTTAAGGCATCGTACCACGTGAGGCGTTGCTTCACTTCGCAAGTGTGGGCCTGCAGTGTAATGTCCATCATTCGCGATAACTTGCTAACAGACCAGTTCCACATAGTGACTATGATTTCTTACACTCAGTGAATAGGATACCTCAAATTTTTAAGGGTCCTTTAAAAATAAATTGAAGCAAAATCCGCATTTAACTGTGTAGTTGTAAGTAGGTACCTAAAATTAAACATTTAATAATAAATATATATCTCTGTATTGTATTATAGCGATAATAGAAAACTCTTCTCTTTAGCGAGAGTTTATATCTGACCACGAGTGGCGGTGGTGTGTGTGTCGTATTTGAAACGTATATTTGTAACAAATCTTTGTAGTACATCCATTATTATTAAAACATGAATTGTACGAGGTAGAAGATACCTGGAAATTTTATTTATTTATTGCAAGAAAATGGTACATAAATGTTAAGGTGGTACAGTCATAAATCGTTCGCATATTCTGCCACATACATTGGCGCGCAAATTTGTCTTAAGAATTTTACATTTTACATTATTAGTCAAAGTCAATTCTTATATTATCTGTATCGTACATATTTTTGCATAATGTTGTAATCTATCTCGCGAGATTATAAACTGTCGAAAGATTGTGAACCTCAACGAACTGCTTACAAATTAACGTATATTGTATATATGTATTATTCGGTAGATTGTACTACACTACACGAGATAGATTACAATCTAACGGTTTTTACAATTTTACGGTGACATATATATTTCAGTTAATTATTCATTTACTTAAACTAAAATGTGGCGACCCTACTCAAGTTGATTAGCCAGTCGCGACTCGCGGCTTGTGTGATATCAAGTAGCGACTAGCGAGTAGCGAGCAGTTTCCCTGAGCGCCCCTTAGAGGTTGCTTGTGCTGCACTCTTGCGCAGAAGTGATTAAATAATTTGATTGAAGCGTAAACTTGCAATCCGGAGATATTTTGACGGTGAGTGTATTGTTTGCATTTCACTCGATCGACATACTGTGATGGATTTCAACGAATCGTTTGGATTCTTAAATAATGAGAGACTTGAATGAGACGCGTTCTAAGAGGTAACGTGAAAACATTCAATATAAGCCGACGCGACTTCGTCTGCATGGAACAGTTTTTATTCAAAATCCTAGAAATCGTATCGCTTAAGTTTAAAGTATTTATAACCAAAACTCAAACATAATTATAAAAGCATAATCTTAAGTATAACGAGGACGAGAAAGTAAATTAATTATCTTAAATTAAATAATTTAAATAATTTAGTAGAAATGGTTTATCAATGATGCACCAAATTTATTAGTTGATTTACTTATTCTTAATGTCGTTCTTATCTTCTCTATTTACAAACTAATTCATAAATCTAGAAATTTACGTATTTAGCATGCGTCTTCTTCTATTCTATCTATCACTAAAAAATCCGCTCTATAGGATTAAAATTGATTAATAAAAATTGGAGTGACCTTGAAAAGCATGTTACGAATTACGATGCATAAAACTTACTCGGAATTCAATACTTTTCTGTATATTATGTATTATTGTATTGTCTTCAAATCGCTTTGTATCCTAGTTCCAAATAGACAAAGGTGTAAGCATAATTGTTATCTTAAGAATGAAATGTATTCACAATTTGTCCCTAATACACACCCTGAATAATGTATGAACTAGGAATAGGTTGACTTGTTTTAAACCTACTGCAACTTGTTTTATACAACTAAGAATGTTATATAAAATGTTCATTATACATAATACAAGTATTTATAAGTGTCGATGCATAATTACGCTTCAATTTATGTAATGATTGACGACACTTGCTTTAGAAAACAACGTGTGACTCCCGATCGAAGACGATTTTAGTAATTTGTAACATTTTATAGAGCTGATCAATAAAAAATTCGAGTATAATAACAAATAATTGTAGAAATATTTAGGTATTGTGTAATTTTTTTAATATTTTAATTTTTTGCTGTAGTTTTCTCTTTATATTATGGTGTTCGTATTGTTTGCCGCATTGAGGTGACCCGCAATTGCAACTTATTTGGTTAAAAAATTAAAAATCTTCGGTTTTTTGAACATGTTTGAGCCAGAGTCAAGAAAAGACTCATGAATTTTCTTTTCCCCGGGCCCCAGCCCGAGGTTATTATTTTATAATTATGTAGATCAAAGTAAGGTATTCAAAGCTCAATCAATAATTATGACACGCCTATATTAGGCTTTGGTAAAATATCCAAAATTCGGTAGATAACAAACAAAAAGTACATTTATAATTTGCATTCTTAAACCAACGAATGAAATGGTATGTCATCAAGGTTTAAAGACAAGGATTAAACGTATAATATACGTATATATAATAATAACTTGTGTAATACAATAAACTATTAAATAATCGAACAAACAGAGCAAGACATACTTGAAGTTTATCGACGATGGAACTGTGGTCACTGTTCATTAACAATTAAAACAATTTCACCACACATCTACTGTATTTATCAGTGCTGTGTTTAATCTTTGTTGTTTTATCGAAAAACTACAAAACAATATGGTCTATATCAATATTATTCATATTACGTCCATGTTTCATGACCCGAACTATAATTATTAAACGTCCGTCGTGTTTCGAAATGTAAAGGGATTTAATTCGGAAAAATTGAATTTAAAAATCCGTTTATAGTTTGATTTTGTCAATAGGAATTAGAAAAATCCAGTCAAAAAATAGATGTTGTGTAAAATGGGTCTCAAATTTCTTTATCCGTTTCGTCATCATTTGTTTTTTCCTAATAAGCGTGCATGACACACACTTTTTGGGTATAACGCTGATTTCCTCACTATGTTTTCAATTACCGTATGAGCGGGTGTTAAATGCGCACATAGAAAGTCCATAGGTCCACAGCCGCGGTTCGAATCTTCGTATTAGAGACGCACAAGCCAATACTGCTCACATAAATATTTATTATATAAGTTATATAACATAAAAACTAGTCTCTGGTAATTAATCCTTGTACGGTATAATGTGTTAATGCTACGCAATCTGTGCAAAGCATATCGGGAGGCTCTTCTCTTAAGCATGTCTTCTATTTAAGCAATGCTGTCAATCGATTAATTATTTGCCTAATGAGGCTAATAATGTGTGCATGTTGGTTTTTCCGTTCTCTCAAAGGACGTTGTGTTTACGATCCATAAATTCTTGGCCTGATTTAGAGGAATTGTTTGCATTTCTTATCGTTAATAGCCATCGAGTAATGAAATCGATTTGAATAACATCTGACTCACCATTATTAACGGGCACCATGTCCAATTTGTTATTTGTATTGGCTTAATAAATTAAATATTTATTTCAAGGTAATTATTTCAATGTTTTTCTACAAAATAATACAAAGTTAACTTAGTTTTAAAGGTTGTTAGTAATATAAACTAAAACCAGTGGCACTACAACCTTTATCTTCTAATCTTCTTCGTGAGCATTTATTTTTTCAAATAGGCAAGTTAACAGCCTTCTTTGCCTGACATAGCCCGTAGATTCGGGTCTAAGGTATGCCGGGTTCCTCCCTATGTTTTCCTTCACTGTACGAGCGAGTGTTAAATGCACAGAAAGTCCAATGTTGTTTTCTAGTGGGAGTGCCATGCTGCTGCTTTAGGGCTTCAGCCAAATGGGCAGGCACGACCGGGACAGTACCACTGTCTCACAGAAAACCGGCGTGAAGTGATGCAATAAGTTCATCTTATTGTACTCGCGTTTCGTGCGGTGAGTGAGACTCCCGGAGCCCATCAATCCCCCCCCCCCCCCATAAGTATGAAGATGCAGTTCAAACAGAGATTACCCCAGGGGGGTACCACACGTTTACGCTGTGGAGAATCCCCTTCTGGGCGTCCATCATCGGAACAATTGGTATTC
This sequence comes from Pieris napi, assembly GCF_905475465.1. Lineage (NCBI taxonomy): Eukaryota > Metazoa > Arthropoda > Insecta > Lepidoptera > Pieridae > Pieris > Pieris napi. The sequence goes on along the minus strand of NC_062237.1, from coordinate 6,582,127 downwards.
GATGGTGGATGCACAGGCTGCCCTTCGTATTCTGGGGGGGGCAAAAACTGCTCTAAAAACTTATGCATTAATAGGTTTCGGTCTCGGGGCAAACGGAAGCATTTACCTAAGGCAACCCCTTCCACGCTCACGGTGGACTTTACAAATGTTAGGGGGCTAAAAACTAACCTAAACGCGGTTCACTTTTACTTAGAAACTGCGAAGCCGGCCTTATTCTTCCTTACTGAGACTCAGATATCCTCCCCGGCTGATACTTCTTACCTCTCCTACCCGGGGTACAAATTGGAACATTCATTTGTGCCGCGGGCGGGAGTTTGCGTGTACGTCAGGGAGGATATCTGTTCTCGTCGCCTCGGGACGCTTGAAGGAAGGGACCTATCTAACCTCTGGCTGCGCGTAGACTGCGATGACCATCCGCGATTCTATGCGTGCCTGTATAGGTCCCATAGCGGAAATGACGAAACTAACCGACTCATCGAGCACATTCAAATGGCTACAGATTCCCTGCTCGAAAGGGTTCCTACCGCTGAAATCGTGATACTTGGCGATTTTAACGCCCACCATGCCGATTGGCTTGGCTCTGATACCACCGATCACGCGGGAAGATCCTTTCACGACTTTGCTTTAGCCTACGACCTGACACAAATGGTCCCTGCGATTACGCGAATACCAGATGTGGATGGTCATAAACCCTCTTTGTTGGATCTTCTGCTGACTTCACATCCGGAGAACTATCAAGTCTCTGTTGACCCGCCATTGGGTTCATCAGATCATTGTGTGGTCCGGAGTATTGTGCCTTCTACGCGCCCTTCACGGCCCCGCTTTTTGGGTTGTCGCCGTATTTGGCACTACAAGTCAGCAGATTGGGACGGGATGCGGTCTTTCTTTGCGTCCTACCCTTGGAGGCCTATGTGCTTTTCGTCGGAAGCTCCAGATTCCGTCGCTGCCTCTGTCGCCGAAGTGGTTCTGCAGGGCATGGAACTCTTTATTCCATTTTCTGCGGTGCCGATCGGTGGCAAGTCTCAGCCCTGGTTTAAACGTTCTTGCAAGGCGGCCTCGTGTCGAAAGCGAGAATGCTTTAGGGCATGGGCGGAAGCGGCGAAATCTCGTGATGCCAATACCAGCAAACTTAAAAAAGCATATAACTCAGCCTCCAGGTCCTTCAAACGGGAAATCACTAAGGCAAAGTCAGAGCACATTGCCAGATTTGGCGAGAGATTGGCCCAACTCCCTTCAGGGACTCGAGCCTTCTGGTCTCTCGCCAAAGCTGTCCAAGGGAATTTTTGTCAGCCCGCTATTCCACCACTGCACAGGGAGGATGACTCGCTGGCCCACACTGCGAAGGAGAAGGCCGACCTTTTAGGCTGTCTCTTCGCGTCCAACTCGACTTTGGATGACCGAGGAAGATCACCACCGACCATTTCGCGGTGTGATTCTTCGATGCCGGAAATCACATTCCGGCAACGTGCTGTCCGCAGAGCACTATCTTCCTTGGACATTCATAAGTCGAGCGGGCCGGATGGTCTCCCCCCAATTGTGCTGCGTACTTGTGCTCCTGAGTTGGCTCCGGTCTTAACGCGCCTTTTCCGGTACCTGTACTCGCTTGGCACTGTCCCGAAGTGCTGGAAAACCGCTTCGATACATCCGATCCCTAAAAAAGGCGATCGCTCTGATCCGTCCAACTATCGCCCAATAGCCATAACCTCCTTGTTCTCCAAAATAATGGAATCCATTGTTAACTGCCAGCTCTTAAGGTATCTAGAGGGCCACCAGCTGATTAGCGATTATCAGTACGGCTTTCGTCGTGGTCGTTCGGCTGGTGACCTTCTTGTATACCTTACACATAGATGGGCAGAGGCAATTGAGTCCAAGGGGGAGGCGCTGGCGGTTAGTTTGGACATAGCGAAAGCCTTCGATCGGGTGTGGCACAGAGCACTGCTCTCGAAGCTTCCAGCCTATGGGCTACCCGAGAAATTATGCGATTGGATCTCCAGCTTTCTGGCCGATCGGAGCATCAAGGTCGTCATCGACGGAGCATGCTCCGACCTTAAACCCGTGAACGCGGGGGTCCCACAAGGCTGTGTTCTATCCCCGACCCTGTTTCTTCTGCATATCAATGATATGTTGCAACTTCGCAACATTAATTGCTATGCGGATGACAGCACTGGGGATACTTTTTACACTGGCCGGGCAGGTATTTCTCGGGCAGTTGTCGATGAGTACCGGAACAAACTTGTGTCTGAAGTCGAAACTCTTCTACGTGGAGTCTCAGACTGGGGCAGACTAAACCTAGTCCAATTTAACCCCAAGAAGACACAAGTTTGCGCGTTTTCCGCTAAAAAAACACCCTTTGTCGCTACTCCTCTTTTCGAAAACACTCTTCTTAAAGCCACAGCCAGCATTGGAATACTTGGCGTTGACATATCGAACGACGTTCAGTTTCGCGGTCACTTGGAGGGAAAGGCTAAATTAGCCTCCAAAAAGCTTGGTGTGCTCAGCAAGGCGAGACGGTACTTCACTCCAGGCCACCGCATGCAACTATATAAAGCGCAAATTCGGCCCCACATGGAGTACTGCTCTCACCTCTGGGCGGGGGCTCCCCAGTACCAGCTCCTTCCACTTGACCGTATTCAACGCAGAGCGGTTCGAATCGTCGATGACCAATCCCTTTCCGAGCGGCTTGATCCTTTGGCGTTGCGTAGAGATGTGGGGTCTCTCTGCATCTTCTACCGCCTTTACCATGGAGAGTGTTCAGAGGAGTTGTTCGGATTAATACCTGCAGCTGAGTTTCGTCATCGGACGTCGAGGCAGAGTACGAAGTTCCACCCGTATCACCTCGACGTCCGCCGTTCCACAACTGAGCGTTTTTCAAGGCAGTTTTTGCCGCGCACCACCACTTTGTGGAACCAGCTGCCCATTGAGGTATTTCCGAACCAATTCGACTTAGGGTCCTTCAAGAAAAGAGCGTACCGATTCCTGAAAGGCCGGCAACGCACTCGCGAGCCCTCTGGCATTGAGAGTGTCCATGGGCGGCGGTATCACTTAACATCAGGTGAGCCTCCTGCCCGTTTGCCCCCTGTTTTATAAAAAAAAAAAAAAAAACAGCCGGGGATTTAACCTACGACCTCAGGGATCAGATCTGCACGCTCAAGCCACTAGGCCAACACTGCTTTATAAAACCTAAATCAGTCTAATTTCATTTTAAAACTCTTTTGTCTTTCTCTATCAAATTGTGTTTTTGTCATGATGAAAAGAAGTAGAAGACCATATTAGGTGAAACGGTGAAGTTAGACTTTTATGCATATTTTGTCCCATCTAATTAGTACATTTTACTTGCGTTAGAACGGCCGATACCAATGGATTTTATACGTATGAAATTGTTAGTACAATAAAGGAAGACCATGTAAAGACTTTTTCATTTGAGACCTAAAAATTGAGGATGTGTGTCAAACAGAACGATCCCCTCAAGGATAATAATCTATGATGATACTGACATTCTGTCCCAATCTCTATTAGGACATTACGGGTCTTCATATATACTATCATTTGTATCATGAATAGTTCCAGGTATTACCCGATCTCGATTCAATCGTTATTGTAATCACCAAAAAACAATTTGTTGTTCATGGTCTTATAAATTTATTTATGAGTGACACGATTATATGTAATACACGTATTAAATTGGTTTCTAACCGGTGTTCAATTCAATACATATTAAATAGTATTATGTGTATGTTCATTGTTATAATAATTTAAACTGAATAATTTAAATTAGCATGGCGTTTTGGTAAACTGCGGCGGCCACCTAACCAAATATTACAAACAATTTATTGTCAAGACCAACCTTGCTTCAAGGTTTTGCTGCGTTATTCAATTAGCGATATACTTATAGCCAATAATATATTTCTTTAATAATTTATATGGGAATTCGCTCGAACAAATTACGTAACATCCAAAGTACCGACTATATAAATACTTATAATAGTTTCCTTACTATCGTGTTATTTTTGGAGGCGTTGTATTACCGCTATATTAGTTCCCCAATATCCTTGTGGGTCATGGTGGACTAGCGCAGTCCTCCATATCAGCTGTTGATAGAACATTAGTCACTAGTTGTAGGAGGATAGAGGTGATATCCGCTCGTATATAACAAGGCGAACTGGACAGGAAATGTCAATGTATTTCTTGGGGCCTTTCCGTGAGACCTTAATGCAGTAAATGGTACGCGGAAGCTGAATGTCTCAATGGAGCAAGGATTTTAATTACTGTCATTACACACTCGGCTTCCCCTGCAACTTTTTTTGTGATATTCATAATAATCCATTCCAATTATGGGTCACATTCTTCGTTTTATTCCTTTTTATGGATTTTATATTTTCATGCTTACATATTACATGCATAGGAAAAAGATAAAATATTAATAAAGATAGAGAAATGTTTCGAAACAAAAAAAATCTAAATTGATGATATTGCGTGTAATATATTAAATAGGAAGAACATAAAATGTAAAGAGCGGCCATTTTCAAACGTTCATGGTTATAGTGATCAGCTTCGACGTTTATAATTCGTTAATTATTTAGCTAAAGCAATTGTCTATAAGTCAATTGCAGCATAACCAGTAGGATTAAATAACAAATCAGTGAATTAATTACGACTATAATCACTGCCGACTGCGGCAATTAAAAAAATATAATCCGCGTCGCTGCGCACTGTCCGGTGTTGCCAGCACAAACACAGCTGCAATACCAAATAGCTATTTTAAAATCAAATTTCGAATATTTTTAAATTAGGAATCGCTCAGAAAAAACTACGATTTGTAGTCAGTTGTTCTACTTTAACAATTACTATAGCAAAATTATTGTTTACGGAAATATGTTTGTCAGCCAAGGTCACTAGTGTAGTAATAGATTATGACTTAGGTACAGTCTAATACAGCTTGTTCTAAGTAATTCAACGTTACAAGGGGCACAACCTAAGGAGGTACGATGTTTTATCCGTATTTAAACGGTTAAGAAATAATCATTAATTTATTTCGCTCATTTCTGATAATTTTCCATAAGGAAGGAAACATTTAAAGTTTTAGTGTAGGGGTTTTTACCAAGTGCAATGTGTTGTAAATCCAGGTACATGAAAAACAAAAATTAATAATTTGTTTTGTTTATTATATTAGAGTAGATACAATCGGAGGGTATTAAAGTCATAGTCCTATACTTTCTTAAATTTGTCTTGCACGCTTCTAAGATATTTATTATACTCTTTCATAATTAATATTATTTTTGTTTATAAAAAAGGAGCTAGTGTGGTGGTAGTGCAAACTATTCAAAGAGTTTTTGTCCACCAGCATGTCAAACAAATTGACAACTTATTTACCATGTTATATTTAATATGTTGTTCACGCAATACAACAAAATTAAAATTGTGAGCACTACGAACATTATAACCAAGCCATCAATACAAACTATAAGTAAATAACTTTACGATTCGTAAATATAACTGATTTCACTTCCAGGCGTAAATATGTTCTTTTGAAGTAATCTGCGGTAATAAAACGATTGTCAATTGTCAAATCATTGTGAGTTCTGATGTGTTTCGGTTTAAATAATTTTATATACACTATTATCTTTATTCATTGAAGTGTATTAGTGTTGTTGCATTCTTTTTCACTAAAGTACTTTTTTTGTTGTTGTATTCAATTTGCGCTGACAGATAGACCGCTAATAAAGCGGTACAATTTTACAACTTTTTATAAGGGGGATTAAAAATGTATTAATTACATTTATTGAGACTAGATGAAAGCCGACATTTTGTATTGATAACGTTTTTATAAAAATATCATCGTTTTACCTAAATTTAAGCTGTTCTCAGCGCTTTATGCCTTCAAACATACAGTGTCATAAACAATACTTTAACCAGTCATAATTTTGTTATAAAAAGTAAAATATACACAGATGACACAGAAACCCGCGATAAAACAAGTTTATACTGTGAGTGCGCCATTGTTGTAGGTATGATATGAAATCGTATAATTTAGCAAACTCTGATGAAATTATTGTAAATATCCAATGTTTTGACGGCCTAAAGTTTATATTTTTGTTATTGACATCCAAGTAAAGAGTATTTAAATATGTTAGAATTTACTTAAGATTTATAAGTCTAAGATATATATACATAGAAATAAATAACTAACCTTAACATATAATAACTAAAATATATTATTAAAAGGAGTCCCTTTAGGCAAGGTTACGAAGATACTGGCAGCGTTCCCCCATTGAATAGCTAGACTCATTCTTTGTCCGAGGTAGCTGCCAGATCTTCGGCCTTTTTGAAATTTCTTTAAATCGTCTCTCAATATAAGGGAGTGAAAAGCTCGCCCTCAAACGAAGAAGTACATCAAATAGACGTCATTTTTTAGGTGTAAATATTTCTGATAAATTCTGAGAAATTCTTGTATTAAAAAAATCTTTTTGCACTTATGTTGGCCTCGGAGACACTGAATCATAAAGTCAAGACATATTAGTACTATAGTTTATTTATTTTATTTGTTATCCTACAGCTAATTTAAATCACACATAATTAAAAATACACATTTAGAAAGTCTACATAAACGCAGAATTATCTTCTACGCATTTAACGACTGTTGACAAGTCACGTTCTGGGACCTTGTATCACCAAGCTACTATCTGCGCCGGTACTCACTACTCTGTATTTCTAGTATCGATAGAAATCCCGACTTAATTATTAAGTTTTTGTACCCAGTTTTAATGTAGTTTTATCAATAATTACTTTTGACAAGGTTCTAAAAACCATTTCAAATTATTTATTATGATATAGAACCGATACAAATTGTTATTATTAAATACGAATAAGAATTTTTTGATAAACTAATGTTTATTTACGAGTTATTTTACTCTATGACGCTTTTTAAAGCTATCTTTTTTACAGATCTCTCAACAACACTTTGTTTTTCATATCTACTATAAATAGCTTATTGCAAATTTGATACCGGTTGGTATGTATGACTCGATATTGAAGTGTTGCTAATAGGGATATACAGAATATAGAAATATTGAGGCCTAACTTTATCACTAATTTCACAACCAGTTCTAAGTAGGAAATTATTTTAATTGTCGTTTCTTTAAAAATACATACAATAAATGTAGACAACAATGTAGTTTTGTTTATTGTCCATAAAACATTGAAGACTCTTTGAAAAGTTTAGTCGCGAATATTATTAAAACAAATGCGTATGGCTTAATACCTAGAGCTATAATAATTCTGCTTAATCCTAGTACTTTCAAACTTTACTTATAAATCTTACTGTTTGTTACAAGGCACTTTCATATGTATAATAATACCTACATATGTATTTAAAAATATTAATCACTTCGTATTTTAAAATTCATCCTCCGTTTTTAATATTTATCAACGACCAAACGAAAAGAATTCATAATACTTTTAGCTAAATGTAGAAATCTTTTTCATAGTGTCAATTCTAAATGATGACGAAGCAGGGCTTGCCCGTGGGCGGGTTACACCGGCTCTGATATAATATTAATTGAAATAGAAAGGAATGACCTTCTGCGGGGCCACCGTCAGCACAGGTTATGCTCATACGCGTAACCTCGTTCACGAAAACTCTACTATATGATTTGTTACTTGTAAACCTTCAATTTATTAGGTATTCAAGCTAAACGATGACAAAAACTTTGATACAAGAAAAATAGACGAAGTTTTACGATTACCATTTTGAATTACGATACTGGCTGATTCAAGTATTAGTCAAATGTATTAGTGCGATTTCTAATTTAAAAAATAATATACTTAAATGAAAATATGTGTGAGTTTCGTAACAGTGATGAAAGTAAAAACTGCTTTAAATAAAATAATGACAGTGCCACTATTAACGAGAATAATTTAGAATTTTTCGCGTTAGGTAAACGCAAGCGCAAAAGTAGGCACGTTGTTAACATAGTTATATTACATGCGAGTTTGTAGAAATACACAAAGAAAGTGGGTTAAACTTTATGGCAGAAACGGTTCGTCATAAAACGCAAGTTAACACATCATAGTACCTATGAAGTACTGTGTCTCTTTTTCTATATATTTCTGTTGACCTAAGACGTCATTAGCGACCGGTTCGAACTTAATCTTCAAAAATTATTATAATTACGTAAAAAAGTATGTATTATGTTAAATTACCAGAATATTGCTGATTAAAATTCAGGTTCGGACAGCGTGAAAGAGATCGCTTATCTACTATAAGCTGAGTCATTAAAATTTTAATTAGGTGTGGAATAAGTAAAATTATTGAATAATAATAATTAAACAGATAAATTCATTTGTCATATGACAGGGCGCAAACGGGCAGGGGTCATCTTATGTTGATTATGTTGGCCTTGGATAATTACAGAAGCTCGCGAGTGTCAGCCTGTTATCGACATCCTTTTATCTGGAAAACAAAAATACAATGCAAATATTTAAAAAAAATATCAATGGCGCTACAACCCTCAGATTTCTGAATCTGTTTCATGATAATTTTTCAATCTAATAGGCAAGTAGGTAATCAGCCTCCTGTGCCTGACACACGCCGTCGACTTTTTGGGTCTTTAGACATGTCGGTTTCCTCACGATGTTTTCCTTTACCGTTCGAGCGAATGTTAAATGCGCACATTGAAATAAAATCCATTGATGAACAGCCGGGGATCGAACCTACGACGGCCAACAGTACACTATAAATATATCGGTCAATAAAATTGAAAAATATACTGTTTTGTTAGACTAATAGAAATTAAATAAAACAACCCCTTTTATTCATAATGTATGAAAAACTAGCTGTCACAGATTGACAGATTAACACTAAGTATTATACCAAGCTAACGGGTATTAAATTATAACGACGCAAATAAGTGTTAACAGATATGGCTATCAATATGGTCTGTACTCTGTATATTGCCCATTCGAAGAAATTATCACTTCGATATGGTCGTTTCAATTTTATTACAGCTAAAACCGTTAATATTTTAAACCACATTGGTGAAATATTGTTCATAATAGGTTTACTAGTTTTGGATGTAAAATAAATTCAGATTAATGTATAATTTTGGTAGAATTCTTAAAATAATAACCTTCGGAAAGCTCAATGTCACTGAACTAACATATAACCGGATCGGGGTTTATTTTTCAAACAAAGACTCAAGCATGAATTACTTGAGATCAAAGGCTTGTGTCATTAGCAAAAGTTATATATGTTTATATTTAAGAAAATATAAAAATACTACTATAAAGCTATAAAATGCGTTCATGATAATTAAAAACATCTTGTGGGTGCAGCGAAAATACCAATCACTTTGTTTGTAATTCCAATTGAATCTCTTAAAAGTTTACTTAAATATCGTATTACTAAAAAAAAACTAATTAAATAAAATCTGTCTGTTTCTGTGGGAAATATACAAACTATATTAATTCCAATCCAAAAGACTATATCTATTACCAACACGGATTTCCTCCTACTGGGCTCGATTGATTTGTAATTGGTTGTTAATAATACAATTAAGATTATTATTACAATAGTTTTTTGCAACAGCTCTTACAAACCACGCTATTATTGCGTGATGCTATTTTTAAACTGGTTTTTTATATTTTTATGGTGACAATTATACTTAACATTTTCAGATTTGCGATGCGGCTTCTATGGAGCCTGGTGATCCTTCAGGTGGTGTACATCGGCACCTGTATGGAACAGTTGGATTTATTGTATGAGTGGAAACAGCTTGATTACCAATGGCCCAGTGAGGAGGCACGAAATACTGCCTTGGCATCAGGAGAATTTATACCTGGCAATGGCATGCCTATGGGTATAGAGAGACATAGAGACAGGCTCTTCATAACAGTACCCCGATGGCGGAATGGAGTACCAGCTAGCCTCACCTACATCAACTTAAATGGTAACTCGTCCTAACTAGGCTAACTTGTGCAATCAATTGACATTTTGCCTTCTAACGGCGTCCTGCTTTTATATGAAGAATATTAAAAAGTAACACAATACGACTATCATTGAGTTGTCATAATACTAACATTTAACATAAGAGAAATTTTATGTTAGTCTTAACTTGTATTGATTAATTTGTTCAGACTAGACAAAAGTGAAACACAAATTTATTTTAAAATAAACTGTAAACATAGCTGGTACATGAATATTCAATACTGTTTGTTTAGAAATTTTAACGTTTTCATTACTTCTAATTAAATTGTTGATATAACATACAAAAACTAAGGTTTTCATTGAGTTAAGCAAAGTAATTCCTTTCCGGTTTCCTTTAAATTTCTTAACGTGATATTACTAAGCTCTTCCGTTTAACACAAAAACGTAGTTTTCAATTCATGCATTTATTGGTACCGGTTTATTATATTGGTTTCTCAACGCGCTTATGTATTCTACATTGTAACAGCTTCAAAAATTTTACTATTTTCAGATAACTCAACGAAATCACCGGCTTTGATTCCTTACCCTAACTGGGCGGCGCACGACATGAATAATGGGAAACCGACGATAGTGTCGCCGTTCAGGGTGCGCGCTGACAAATGCAACCGACTATGGATCCTCGACAATGGAAAAATTGGAAACCTTGAGAACGATACCGTTAAATACCCACCAGCTATTCTCATATATGACCTCCTAACTGACACTCTCCTCCGCAACTATGTCTTTCCCGATGATCAGGTCAAAGAAGAATCCGGTTTCGCCAATATCGCTGTCGAAGATATCGACTGCGAGGACACTTACGCGTATGCCGGTGACTTGGGAAAACCAGGGATAGTCGTATACTCTTGGAAAAAGAACGAATCCTGGAGGATAACCCATCACTACTTCCACCCGGACCCATTGGCCTGCGATTTCAGCGTTAAAGGGCACAACTTCAGCTGGACAGACGCTCTCTTTGGTTTAAGTCTCTCAGCGCCAAATGCTGATAACTACAGCACTCTATACTTCCATCCGATGGCGAGTTACAATGAGTTCGCCGTTTCTACGGAATACCTCAGAAACCAGACAGTGGCAGATGCTAACTTTAATGCCTTCAAGCTGCTTGGAAGTAGGGGACCTAACGCCCAATCCAGTGCGTCCTTCGTAGACCCAAAAACGGGAGTGTTGTTCTATTCTCTTGTGAATCTAAACGCAGTGGCGTGTTGGAGGACCACGAATAAGGAGTACCTCATGAAAAATCAAGGAAGAATTTATATGGACGACGAGAAAATGATATACCCGACAGATATAAAGGTAGACTATGAGGAGAACCTTTGGGTGTTATCGAATAGAATGCCAATATGGATGTATGGAAAGTTGGACTCTAACGATGTTAATTTCAGAGTGTTCTCTGCACCAGTTTTAAGTGCGATCAGTCATACAGCATGCGATATTACGCCCAGATCAGACATTTTAGATAAGTTTGTTAATAAGATTAAGAATGTGACGGTTAATATAGCCGCTAAAGTTAAACCTAATTCAAGTGCGATTTCGTCGCCTATCTCTTTACTGACGCTCACTGTCAGTTTGTTGTGCTTTATAACAGTTTATTAATTAAATAATCGTCAGCGAAACGGGATATTTTATGTAAATAATTTGTTGGCAAAGACGCCATTTGAATAAGTGTTTGATACGGTCTGTGATTTAAAATTTAGTGTAGGCGATGAATCGATAATTACTTTTTTATTATGAAGACTAAATTGAACGTGACTGTTCCGCATATTAATTAAGTTTATGGATTTATATATCAAATAGACACAAAACTTGTTTTTCTAAAACTTAAAAGAGGTTCTATTGTACTCAAATATATTTGACCAACGTTCTTTGCAAAGTAAAAATATGCGGTTGCTAACCCACTTACATTACCACTGTCACCTATAGATGGCGTTGAAGCTAAGAAAAAACTATAATAAGTATGTCAAAGAAAACATGTTAATTATATTAATATAAATTGATTTCAAGTGCTAGCGCATTGAAGGCTATGGAGTGCAATAGACGAAGTAACAAAGTCCGAGCCAGTTAAAATTGTTTATAACGTTACCGTATTATTTATTGTGATTACGAATTATTTGCTAGTTATTGTACTTAGTATTTGCCCTTACCCGTGATATGTAATTGTTGTTAACATAGCGTAAGATTATGTAATAATCGTTTGTGACATTCTCTGTAAATATGTGTTAATTTAAGTTGACATGCAATAAAAAATGAAATTTTAAATATTTTTTATTGCGTTTATTTATATTATATATTCTAGTATGGGAATACTAGAATTAAAAATTCCAATACAATATAATTCCGTTTTGCAATTTAAGGATTTTACGAATACGATTTTTTACTGATAATAGTAGCGACATCTATTTTAATACAACTATTATTTATTAACGACACTACGACGACGACTTGAAAGGTACTGCTTTATTACACTAGATGGCGCCCAAATACGTAACATATAATAAAACAGTTTTGTTGACAGGCGTAACCACAATTAAAAAGAAAATGAATTTAATTTCATAGTTCTTTTTCATGGGACTTTTAAATTAGAAGCCTGTCATTCGGATAGACATTTATATTTTCATTCCATTTTTATTCCTATAGGATATTTCTATAAAAGTTTATACATATATAATGGTCTAAGATCCCGATATACAACGACCTTCACCGAGATGCTTATTTAATGAAACGTATTTTATATTTAATTTAATATGTCAATAAATATAATCCATATGGGTTGCCTAGCAAATTTCAGTCCAGAGTATTTTAATTAATATTAAAAAAAAAATATTTTTTTAAACATTTCACCGGTATGATTATTAGATAAATTCTATACCAATCGAAAGTATGAAGCCCATAGAATATTCAAAACGTTAGGTTGTTTTTAATCAATTAATTATTTATGTGTATATTTTTTATGTGGCACTAAAGTATATATACATCTTTAGTAAAAAAGAAAGTTATAGTGATACATATATAATACTACCCTGATTAAAAAAAATTATAAAAAAATAATATATAGGATCTTATACTATAATAATACTAATTAGGTAGTAAATAATTTTTCTTTAAAAAAATTTTTTTTGTTATTTTAGTACATGATACAATTTAGTGTAAACTCCATCCAAATATACATTTTAATGTTATATTCAATATTCATCGATTATTTTTCCATGACCACTTGCACCGGTTGAGACGTTTTTGTATGCAATTTGTTTAGGCATCTGATATAATTATTTTGATATACGTAGCGATGATGTGGTATGCCAAAAGTCGCATGATAAAATCGACATTGAAGTCGGGATCACAACCGCTATCAATTTTGTTTACTGCTGAATAGGCTGGAACCAAGGGCGGCAAATTTGTGGTGGTTCTTTTTGCTACATAATAGAAATCAAAAAGATTTTGAAGTTTTCTAATGTTTTACAGCTAGTAATCTGCAACAAGTTTTGCCGATGACTTTCCCCTCTAGTCTAGTCATTTGGTGTTCCAAACTTACATATTCTAGAATCTAGAGTAAAACAGCTAGTTCGCCGCCCCCCACATGCGCTCCTCAGCCTCAGCCTACACTTTGTATAAGGGAGCGTTCATGTAAATACTTAATATTACGTCACGCAATTTTTGGAGATTATTGCCCCCCCCCCATGTAACGCGCGTTTTTCTGGACACAAGTATAGTATTTCGTTTCGTGACCACCTAGTGACTCTTTATACCTAAAAGTTACCATTATCTGGTGTAAAGTACTGGAAAGTCGAAAATAATATTAACAATAACGCGTAGTCGAATCCCCGGCCCGCATCGTAACGTTTTACAAAAGGACCCCCCCCCAAATTCGTTACGTAATTCTTGAACGGTCCCTAAGTGAAAAGACTGAAATTGCAGAAAATGTGTTTCCCTCTTCCCCCTATCAACTTATACATGTCAGTCCTACTACTGGTTGGAGGCTGCGAACTGGATGGTTTGTGTATAATTTTGTGCTCAAAAATCAAATCCAAACAATTATTTTACCTGCAATTTGAAATTGTTGGATTGTAAAAATAATCTAGGGCATGACAATTGTAACGGCGAGGGCGGCACAAACTTCGCTGCGTCTACTTTGAAAATTTGTATAATCGCTCTTGCACAGTACCGGGGCTGATGTAAAGTTTTATTAATAGGTATTTATGCATACAACAGTTTTAATCGTAGTCCTCGACCTTGTACTGCGATGATTTACACACACTTTGGTGTTTAATTTTCGTTAATCCCGTGACTACAATACAAGTAATTTATTGCACTTAACATTAGCTAATTTAGATAGGACTATCAACATCCATCTACAGTCTACTGTCGCGGTGTTTAGTGTGCTACTAACATGTCGGTAAAAGTCGAGGAAATTGTAAGTACTAAGCTATAACTATATTGTTTCAATATTATTTTTCACTCTCGTAAATTTTATTGGCGTCTTTATAACTTAGAGGAGGTATAATTTAGAATATTTAAAAGATTCGCTTCAAACCCCATTAAAGTGCTAACTATAATGACATAATATATAAATTTCGACTCCGAGTCAGACACATATAGCTACCAATGTATATTAACTAAAATAACGTTTATTAAAACCTAAACATAACAATCAAATATACAGTATTTACAATTTTAACCTACATAGTAATAATAAAAATAATTAAAAATAAATAACATTAAAACAAATTTAAAAGTTTGGACCCTGTAGTAGTGTACGCTGACAGCATTTCCTCGCTGTATAGCGATACTCATTCGAGGAAAGCACCAGCTCTGGGGTCACCGGTACTATCTACCAGGCGCCAACTTAAATCTTTTATTAGCGCCTGTGCACTTGAACCCCACAGCCCGAGAGTCTCTTCTCCAAAAGGAACAAAATCGAAGTTGGAGGAAAGACTCTTATATTTGAGCCGTTTATTATTTTCCGCCTGATCTGCGGTCACCCCGGCGTTTTTCCGTGTCCGAGGGCGGTGAGACGGGGCTAAAGTCTAATTATTTTAACTAAAATAATTGGAGTTGGATTAAATAACTTCCCTATGCGTAGTAACTAAATTTTAACTTATTGTATTATTCGCATTATGATGTATGTTTAGGAGGAAAAAGTGGACCACGTGTCTAGGATCCGGGAGCAGTGTGTCAATTGCTTCAAAGGTCCCAATTTAATCAAAACTATCGTGGTCATGGCTTGTTTGATTATTGTGGTGTATCAGGTACAATTTTTTATTAATTATGCGTAGCATATTTTTGGGTTATAATGTGTGTATCTAAGTATTTATAGTACTAAATATATAAATGCTTTAGATATTTGGTATCTTAACATCTTACACTGAGACGGATTAGATGTTCTTAAGCAATTTCAAAGAACCCCGAAGGAGGTTAACAATTCAACCTGTATTTATTAAAATTAAATATCTTACTGAGTTAGATTGTCTTTCTCTTCCTATTATGAGAAAATTATTTAAAACCTTGTTATGTTCAGCCTAAATTTGAATGAAAATGAAAATTATCAGAGACTTAGATACGTTTATATTATATACATCGTTGCATCAGCAGTGTACATCAGCAGTGTTGGCCTAGTGGCTTCAAGGTGTCACTCTCATCCCTAAGGTCGTAGTTTCGATCCCCGTCTGAGCATCGGAAGGACATTCTACATGCGCATCTATAACATGCCTACGGTGACGGAATACCGAAGTATTCCGTCACCGTTCTTACGAATAAGAAAAAAAAATGGCTTAAGACCCAAAAACGACGGTATATGTCAGTCATAGGAGACTGATCCCCTACTTTTCTATGAAATAAAAATGATCAAGGAAACGCATGCAATCTGAGCAAAAAACCCAAATAGGGTACCTATGTATAAGATAAGACCTATTCCTCATTATGTTTGGGTACTAATTTTTTTTGTCGATCGTCAGATTATAACATGCATCCAGAAGTTGACCAATATCCCGGTCACAACACATACGCACTTCGACTTTAACAAGACCATCGCCTACCCAAGTGTCACGTTCTGCCGGGAACCTCCCTACAAACATGCTAAGCTGAAGGTAGGCCTGGATAAAAATATTTGATTAATTTTAAGGTAATTTTTTTAAGCTGTTATATTAAATCTAATCATTGCGTAAGTCCTGCTAGATAGTCTTTCTCAATAAATGGACTATCTAGTAAATCGATGTCCAGATAGCAAGTTCAACGAAACAAACTAAGAGAAGCAGGAGGCTCACCATGAATCCTTTTTTTTTATACTTAAAAAATACCGCTGTCTATGGACACATACAATATCAGAAGGCACGGAACTGCCTAGCCAGCCCTCAACGAATTAGTACGCTCTTTTTTTGAAATTCGAATTGGTTCGGAAATTCTTCGGTGGATAGGTGGTTCCACATTTATTTATTTATTTATTTATTTATTTATTTATTTATTTATTTATTTATTTATTTATTTATTTTTTTTTTTTTTTATATTTTTTTATTTATTTATTTATTTATTTATTTATTTATTACAGAAATACATACATTATTATCCTTACAGACTATGCCAATACGATAATGTCGAGAAACAATTAATAAAATACAATAAAGTAGGTACATATATATTATATTAAACACATAATATACACAATATCGCTACTGTGAATTCACTCTGCGAACATATAAATATGTCGATAGTGTCACATACTGGTGATGCGCGGCATAAACTGCCTTAATTACCGCTCAGCTGTGGAACGACGGACGTCTAGGTGATACGGTTGGAATATTTATATGAATCCGTGTAATACTGTTTAATCCAAACAGATGTAAGAATTGCAACTTCAGCAGAACTAGAAAATAAATGTAATTCCAATTAATTTGTAAGTGATATTGTTTTGGTTATTTTAGGAATATGGGCTGTCTTCACATCCTCGATACACGTCTACCTGGAGAGACTTCAACTTCTCTGCGATCTCTCTTGATCAACTATGGGATGAGATCACATACGACGCTGACGACTTCTTCGTTCAGTATGGCTTAGACTCACTTACAGACAGTAAATATCTAAATTGCCTTTTCAATGTTCAATGTTCATTGTTTTAATAGCTCTAATAAAGAAACTTACCTGTATCATACAAATCATTCACATAGAAACGAAAATTTGTAGTTGTCAATAATTCTCTATAAAATTAGTCAAAGCTGCCTGGCGATTCTGTAACTCACTCTTCAAATTCTCAAAGCGGATTCCGCTCTCAAATCACTCGTGACGGTGTAATATGACACCTATGAGAGCGGAATCCGCTGTGAGAATTTGAAGAGTGAGTTACAGAATCGCAAGGCTGCGCGTAACCAGTCCTAGTGGCTTGAATGACCTTTGTGTTTTAACTGGATGCAAATAGATAATGCGCATACATACTAGGAGTAATTATCAGCAAATGAGCTTTGTAGGTCATTAATAAAATATCAATGATACGAAGAAATTTGTTCCAAAATTACACAACATATTATTTTTACCAGACGTGGAGTTAACAACGAGTATGGGTTTCGTGAACGGTCGTTGCTATACGCTCACACCTCGTATTAAGGACACCCAAGCGACGAAGGCTCGTGGTTACACCATCACCCTGCAGCACACCCAAGAGGACATTACCTCCTCTACCAGCATTTCACCACCTGGCTACCATGTCTATGTGCATTTTGAGAAGGAGCCGTATACTGGTCGGAGTTTATTGTTAAACTTTAAACCTATTGTTTGTATTGAGAGTATAAAATTTGTCACTTTAAAAACAAAAGCTAGCGAGGCATATGATCTGTTTGTGTTTAGTTAGGTTAAGATGTAAATATGTAATCAATACTCACTTTTATGTATAGAAGAAACCTAGGTTCATAATCGTTTAGAAAATTAAATCATAAAAATATGAAGACATTCATTATCAGCATTGCGATTCTGTATCTCACTTTTCGAACTTACACAGCGGTTTTCAGAATGCAAAATCATAAAATGACTGCTTCACGACTGATTTGAGCGCGACCGCCGCTGCGAAAACCGCTTTGAGAGTTCGAAAAGTGAGTCACAGAATCGCAAGGCAGAATGTTTCAGTGTGTGCACGAAATACCTGAAACTGGTAAACAAATGTGTGACTAGACCGAATTTAACAGGTTTTTAATTTTCAAAACACCATAATAAAAAATGCACCAAAGCTTAATATGTTTATTTGAACAGAAGTAGAAGTATACAACGGTGGGCTGGTTGACTATCTGTACGTAAACACCGGTGAGACATTGGATGTAAAGCTATCAGTCAACGAATACGTCATGATCAGTGACGAACTGAATCCTTGCTCGACTGAACCTGGCTACAGCGCTAATTATGTTAGTTAAGCAATATATTCTATAGATTTACAAAAATCAACTACCTTTAAAACAAATAGCATACGATGGAATAGGCTTCCGGAAAGTGTGATCAGTGCACCATCTGTAAACATCTTTAAAAATAGACTGGATAAGTTTCTCTAAATCCCATAATACACGCGCATCAGCTTATTAAAAGCTGCCAGTGTGTTAATTAAATAATAATACGGACTTACATTGCAACACGAACATAACTTTTTCTACGCTTTTGAAATTGTTCAATAACTACAGTATAATACTTTATAACATCATTCGTTATAACGAAAAAGTTTCTATAACGTAAAAAGAATTATTCTTACCTCCATATAACGAAACCTCTCTATAACGAATATAAATTCCCGGTCCTTTGAAATTCGTTATAAAGAGATTACACTGTATTTAAAAATATTGTATTTACACGTTAATACAATTTGCAGTTTCATACCTGTATAGGAAGGGTAAGTTTTCTATACACTACTACTATGTATATAATAGATTATGTATAATGTATAACTTCATAATAAATATATACCTAGAATTAACATTACAGTGCACAGCATTGTACGTATGGGAAGAGGTTGGAAGACAGGTAAACTGTTCTGGACCCTGGATGAACATTTCATTAGAGCGCTGTGATAACTTCAGAGATATGAGAAGCCTTATATCTGCTTATATCGAGTGAGTATTTAATGTGTTTAACTATTATCTAATTACTAATTAGGAGATTAAATTGTTTGTACTGAAACTGGGGACATATGGAACAAATATAATGAGATTTTTATTAATCAAACTCACGTAAGGGGGCGTCCATAAATTACGTGAGGTGTTTTTTTTTAATTTTCTGTACCTTCCTCCCCCTCCGGTGAGATGTCGTGAGATTTTATTCAACCCCCTCCCCCATCCCCCAATCTCACGTGAGATTTTTCAAAATGTGGATTTCTTACGTGAACGCGTAAGAAGCTTTTTTTTTGAGCTCGGAGAACTCAAAATAACACAGAATTCGTACTATTGAGCTCGAAGAGCTCAAAAACAAAATAAGTGAAATGTTGAGCGTTTAGGTATGGAGTTAGCGGGAAGTTGCGGAGATGGACTTTAGGGTCAACCTTTTTCCTATTATTTTTTTCAATCAGAAAAAAAATTGCGTGATATTTGCCGAGACCCCCTCTCTCCAACGTAAGATTAAGTGAGATTTGACTCCACGGACGCCCCCTAATGTACTTATTTCTACATGACCTCTGCAATTATGTTTCAGTAAATATATTAATCATGCCTGTGAAAGTTGCCCGCGGATATGCCGTTCTCTGCTCTATAGCGCATTCGTCGTCGATAGACAGAAGTTCTACACCTGGGACTCTCAAACCAAAGTCTGGGCAACTGCCTCTAGCCTAGCGAATCTTCAAACACAGGTAATACTTTATGTGTTTATCTTACCTATGTAAGTAGTGAATTTATTTAATAAATCCGTGACATTAGTTTATTCATCTAATATATAAAATTCTCGTGACGCGGTGATTGTAGTTAAACTCCTCCGAAACGGCTTGACCGATTCTCATGAAATTGTTTGTGCATATTGGGTATGTCTGAAAATCGGACAACATCTATTTTTCATCCCCTAAACGTTAAGGGTAGTCTACCCCTAAATATATTTTTTTATTTTTAGATATTTTCTTCTGTTTTTTTTTTATGATACAGCATTAAAAAATACATACAACCCCTAATTTTCTCCCCTTTACGATCAACCCCTATTTTTTATTATAAATTATATACATGGCAAAACGACGTTTGCCGGTTCAGCTAATAGTAGTATATATTTAATGGCAGGAATGACCTGACCAATCATAGGTGAACAACGTCATGTTATTAGGTTTACAATGCAAAGGATTTTAACTTATTTTGATCTCTACAAACACAGGTCTATATTCACTTCAACAATATGATGGTATCGGTGTTCGAAGAAAAATACAATTATGACTGGAATGTGTTTCTCTCAGACCTCGGTGGCAGCGTGGTGTGTATGCCTTTTATATTGTTGCATTGATTCTTTCTCTATGAGTTTATTGCTCAAAAATTTCAGCTGCTCTATGGTTATGGTTACTATATTTTTTTAATGTAATAGGAGGCAAACGGGCAGGAGGCTCACCTGATGTTGAGTACTACCGCCGCCCATGGACACTCACACTGCCAGAAGGTTCGCAAATGCGTTGCCGGCAAGTTATAGACATCGTTACTTTTTTTTTGAATGGAATCTCGCTGTTGGCCTTAAGGCCATTTACAGCTAAGCTCGGGCAGTTTTGGCGAGCGTAGCTCGGCCTGCATGGGCGGTTTTCCTGCGACTAGCGCAAGGGCGTCTCCTGTGAGACTCGAACCTCGGCTTGGGCCGTCGCGGGGTATTGAAGGCAGCTGCAAGTTAACGGTCTATATAGATGTTGTCTTGTAAGGAATGGATTTAAAAGCATATACGCAGAATATTAATCAGATGACGTACAAGGTGTATTTTAGGCATTTCCATATATTTGTATAACTTCTGTGTGAATATCAGCTCATTAGTTGTTCCTTGATACTTGGCGAAGTGCCATCCCAACAGCCGATTGTTTGTTTAAAATAGCTGAAGCGTTATTCATTTAATTTAGTAATTCGATTTGGAAGTTTATTCTTATCAGTATTAGAGACAATTTAAAACAAAATAGTATCGGCTGTTTTTGCTTATGTTTTGCTATCTTGTTCATTGTCCCTGCCTTCATAAAACGATTTTATGAACAGAAAATTTTCGAACCCTTATCATATTTGATAGTGTCGAGGACCCATCTTTACATTCCAGGAATACCTATTGAACGTAAAATAATACTTTAAAAAAACTAAAGATATTAGGTGCTTGAAATATTATGAATAAAGAGTATTACGATTAAATATGTAATACTCTTTATTCATAATATTTCAAGCACCTAATATTTTTTGAATGTTGACCTTATCGATCTCGTGGCGCATTATAAAAAATTAAATGAATAAAATATCGAGGCTAAATACATATTTATATAAAAACTGTCCATAAATAATTTCAAGTGCCTAGTAAAACAATTGAGTTTACCTTCAGCTGTATTTAAAACTAAATTTAATGCATATTTACTAAAGAATACTTTACAGGGCTTCCTGCTGGGACTATCAGTAATCGGGCTGATTGGAATCTTAGGCAATATGTGGAGTAACATGCTGCGTCCACTGCTCTGTGCGTCCACGCCGAATCCTCGGCCTCTATCAGTTGAAGTTACTCCTCGAAAAAGTCGGCCAAATTCCTATTAACCAATACTATAACATATATACTGGTGTTTTCATAATCAACTGTGTACTAGATATAAGTTTATACTGTAGTTTGTATAATTTAAGCATTTATTAAACTTTTACTGCATATCACCTTTATGTTCTGAAAGCAAGATCTCGAGGATGACCAGCCTTCCGATTCTGTAACTCACTTTTCGAACTCACACAGCGGCGGTCGCGCTCAAATCAGTCGTTACAATAAACTACAAGCTCCCTCCTTATCAGTCTGATAGGTTGTAGTTTATTGTTTATCAGAATGCCAAATCGTAAAATGACTGCTTCACGACTGATTTGAGAGCGACCGCCACAGCGAAAACCGCTGTTCAAAAGTTCGAAAAGTGAGTTACAGAATCGCAGGGCTGAAAGTAAGATCTTGAGGATGACCAGATATAGTTAGACATAAGCGGATGCAGTATCTATTCAAGTTAAATATACCGACCGTGTTACGTCAATACATTCCGATGGGCATCGATGCACAGCTTACAGTATATAGTGTTATTATCTGTAGTTCCGGATTTTACGTCAAACATACCGCTACCGTCAGTTGGCAATAAATGAAAACTTTTCAATAAGTTATTTATGAATGGAATATATGTATTGACTTATTGTCATTTTTTACTTATTATAAAGCAAAGAATTTCCATTTTTTAAAGCACAAATGCTGTAGTTTGTTATATTCTTGCGCTTTATTCTTTAACTCTATATCTAAATATTTCTATGAAACTTTTTACTGATGCGTGTCATCAGAAGCACAGTAATATTTCATGCATAATATTTACGCAGGCGTTAGTGTTTAGTTAAGGAGTTCACGGTGAAGTAAATCTCACGAGGAAACCGGCATGCCTTATATTGACTCGACTCATCACTAAAAAACAACGAAAAATTGTCATATTTAAAGATACGAAAAAAAAAAACTTTTTTTTTTATTAAGATGGTATTTGAAACAAATAGAATATTAAGGATTTTTATTCTCATAAGATAAAACAAAAAATGTTATACATGCATGGTTTGCTTATTTATATACAATTATATTATATCTACAGCGATATGAAACTGGAGTAAATCCTAATCTTATTTTAAGAATGATCAGAATTAGAGTCAATTCAATCTACAGAATATCAAAAGAAAAACGGATTACTCATTCAATGACGTCAGAATCGGTTAATTTGTTATTTCACGAGACTATTTAACCCCAATATTGAATGTTTCGTCTAGATTGATTGATGATAGTCGGAAACAAGAGGTCTCTAACGGCTTACTCGACCGTCAGTCGGATTAATAACATCTTATTTATGAATGTGAAGCATTCGCAGGTGTACCATCCAGACATCTCGCAGATCCCAAAATAGCTGGACATAGTTACGCTATTAATAAACAAGGGCCAGGAAGAGACCAAACGACGACGTGAATCATCACGTACGACGCCAAATGCTATTTTTGGGTCACCTAGTTTTTTGACCTTATCCGTCGCGATTTGCGCAAAAGATATTCATGATTACAGTTCTTAGTTACAAGAAATTTAAATGCGATGTAAAAGGAATGTGTGCGGTTGTTTCAGAATGCGTTTTAAATGTTTTTTCTTATGATATCGCGTCTTGAACTTCACTTATTTTACTTGAAGGAACGTATCGGAAAGGTAAAGCTTTATAAGGACTCGTATCGTGAGTTCTTGGTCTTAGCACTTAACACTACACCGTAGAGCGAAACACAAGTTTATCAAAAGAATACCGTGTGTACTTTTTGGTAAGATAGCTTAAATAGTTAGTGTAGGTACTTGCAAACATTTTTGCAAAAACAAACATGGATTTTGCTCATAGATCGTTCAATAGCAGTCTAAGAGCAGTAATAAAATAAACAAAATGATATTTATTAGTAGTAACGATTGCGATCGTAAATTGAATTTTTATAAAAATAAACATTATATGTAACTTTTAAATGCGTAGATTCCGAACTTTTAACATTTGTGTCGAGAAAAAATGCGGGCTTTCGCCAGCAATCCAATTGACATTGCACACAGTGTCTGTATTATGTAGATAATGTTTTTAGTATTAGATTAAATTTAATAATCTATTTCTTAATACCCATACACCCACTTTAATTTTGGTGTATATTCTTATAATATTGACCAGGATGTTGGACAGAAAATCTATGTTTCCTCTTTTTAAATTATATGAATAATAATAATAATAGTTTGATATCAGTATTTTAATCGAATGGTTATTACATATAAATGCTGCATATTTTAATTATTATATATTAATATTTTAATTATAAACTAGTAAAATAGTAAATAACGATAAAAATATACATCTATTTCATTCGATCTGTTGATCCGAGGGGAAAATTTATTTTCGCAATGCTGGCCACGGATTTATGGAATGACTACAGCTCTAGACCAGCCAGAATTGGATTAAGGCGCCGCTTGCCTGAAACCATGTTCTCTGGTTCTGTTAAGGAAAAATCGAAGGGGACAAGAATTTTATTTACTTAAGGCATTTCGTACATGATAACATTTCAGAATTCCACTAGCTCACAATACGCTTTTGGATTAGACCAGGACCTCAAGGGTATAATCTGGTTTTATTATACAGTGGAATTCTACCTTGTTGAAAATTGCCAAAACGACCTTTTCAAATAATGAGTTAGCTTTAATTGCACCGAATAAACAACTGAGGTACAGGGGTGGACATATGGACCGAAATGAATACTCTTCTATACAAGTGTCGTTGCAAAGTGAACCTTAACAACTGAACTGAAAATTTAAATTTAGTAATTATTTTTAAACGTTATTAGCAGAGTATTTTGAGCTTACAGTCCAGTTGCTGAAGGTTTCAAATAAAACTACAATGATATGAGGATTGTAAGAATAGATTTGGCAGACGGAGCCGGTCGTGCGATATTAGGTTTCTTAGTTAAAATAGCTGAGTCATTTGGTCCAGCGAACTGTCAGGTACACTTTAGCTATTAGCTAACCGTTGAACCATCATTTTTACACGATATGTGATACTATACTCACATATTTTCGGCGCATGTAAAAATACTTTCCTTAAATTTGTAATATGTTAAATAATAATCATTTAGGCTTTTATTAGTTGAGTTTTTTCCTTCTGCCTAAAGCAATTTTTCCATCTGCCTAAAGCATAGGTCGTTAGCATCGTTAATCCCAGATGATTCACGATCTCTCAAGAGCAGAGCCAACTAGCTGATCACTATCTACAGACCGGGGCCACATAGCTATTTTGCATAGGAAAATATTTTTTACTAGAATTGTATACAGTAAACGAAAACAATATTTAATGTTTCATTTAAATCTTAAATGAAATGTATATAATTGGAAACGTATATTATGAATTCGTGTCCATTTCTTATTTTTTAATAATAGATAGATCTGTATGTTACGGCCACAGATGCATTAGGTTTATCATGAGGTAGCCTTTACCTTCTATAAGAATGGTCAAGAAAGTACTGTCCACCAGCGCGGTGGACGACAGCGCCAGTGGGCGCGCTAATTTGGTCCCGCCCTGCCTGTTTCAGCTGCGCTATTTGTGGACACAAAGATGTAATGTGGGTCGCATTCCTCTCTACAATAGCGGATACGACTTTACTGACATTTACTAATTCTTTAAAAATCCTAAATACTTACATATTAGCTTACAGAGTCAAAATAATAAATTTCATATAAAGCCGATAGTCTTTTACTAAGCTTAATAATATAAGAACTATCGTGTCATTTATATAAAAGGATTAAATCAAAACATTATAAGATATTTGAACATGTAAACATACTTTACATATGTTAAACAAAATAGTAATTTTTCATCTGAGTTATTTTCCTTCAACACTCTGACTAAAGTTACTTAGTACGTAAATAAGTGACGACGCACAAATGATATACATTAATCGTATAATTAGGACGGCCGAGCTTATAAATTAGTTGACAATTAGTGTAAAATCAAAGGAAATGAGTAAAATAACGAGTGCCAAGAGTTAGGAGCTTAGTGCAACCAAGAACTTGCGCCCATCCATCACGCGATGAAAGGAACCTCACACTCTAATTATCTCGTTCACAACGAGATATTTATCACCTTTGGTACCTTCTTGACATAAGACAATTAACAAACAATCATTTTCCAGAATTTGAGAAGGTGAAATTCTTAATCTGAGACAAAGCCATAACCTACACCGTTTCGAATCTGTGGGTTTTATTTAAATACCACAATCATTAAACAAGTAAATTAGGTTAAATTCAAAATTCTTGTATCCTCTAATATGTCATATAAACGCGCTCAAATCAGTCGTGAAGTAGTCAATGATTTGGCAATCTAAAAAGGAGGGACCGCCGCTGTGAAAACCGCTGTGAGAGTTCGAAAAGTGAGTTACAGAATCGCAAGGCAGACCTAATCGCCATCTGTTTTAGTAACCATTTTTCTTTGTAAATAAGTAGACGAGCAGATCGATATATAGACAGATAAGCAGACGATGATACACATCAAGGATCTTAGGCATACCGATTTCCTCACGATATTAACAACGCCATACAAGCAAGTGTAATTGCGAACATAAGAAAAAGTCATTATTTAAGAATAATATAAATTAATCTTATTATTTAACCTTAAATTACAGAACTACATAGACAGCTTCGTTTATGTGTTAAACGGTATTAGCTGCTTATCATGCATATGCTTCCTCTACACTTAAATATGCAATTATAGTTTGGGGAAATTCAGTCAAAGTAAATAGGGTATTTAAGGCTTAAAGGAAATGTATTTTCGTACGTACCTTCGTTTAAGCTACTCAATTTTATCTCTTCCCTATATGTATATTCTAGAAATTACCTTATTCACAAAAACATAATACATAAATATGTTTAAGTCAACGAGAATGCACAATGTCGAAGTAAACATGGGGAGAAATTGGCTGTGCCAAAAATTAATATAGAATTGTATAGGAAAAACACCTTTTGCACCTTTATGCAAGGTTTATGATAATTTACCAAAAACATTTCAAAAATCGACTTAATGTTTATTATTCTAAAAAAATATTATTCTATTAATGATTATTTACGTGAAACATTATAATTAATATTAATTTTATTTCTTAACCAACGTAGTAACGAAAATTGTATTACTGTATATTTGATTGTTACGATATTTATATGTTGAACATGTAGTGATAAAATAATATAAGAATTGACTATTATGAAATTACTCATAATGTATGTAGCTTCTATGTAAAACTCCGTTTAAGACAAATTTGCAAGCCATTATGTGTGGCAGAATATACGAAATTTAGATTGTACCACCATAACATTTTTGTACTATATCCTTGCAAATAAATTATTATTATTTGCTCATTTTTGATGGTTACGGGACTAAAACGTGTTATAAATACGGAGAGAAGATAGACAGCCATCAATTAAATGGCGTCAATTAATAGCGTGATACAAACTTAACGGATTGTTGGCACCTTGGAGATCGCCAAATACTTGTTGCGTTTCCAACTGGTTGTTGTTACTATGGACCGCATTGTTACCTGGGTTTAAGAATAATGCAAATGAATAATCTCTTAAGCTATTAAGTTTCACAATATAGTTTTTAACCGACGTTCCATTAAAAACAATTCACCTACAAAGGACGTTCGTCAGATATAAAGTTGTTGTCTATGCTTCTATCATTTGAATGTTGTCACCAGGCCATGAAACAAAAAAAAATAATTGATTGCTGTCATTCATATACTTTACATAATTTTAACGTCAACTGTCAAGTTTGTTGCTATTATTCATTCTGTGGTATAATGTATAATTCCCGCCAATTTCACTTCAAGTACTATGAAAATAAGTAATTTTTTACATTATGTACTGTTTTAATTTTTAGGTTACATAAAATGTTATAAAAACCTAGATTGTACAATATGTGAGGTAAGATAATGTTACTATTATTTATAGTATATTCCTAGGTAATTTGTGTATGTACATTGTACATACATATAAATTACAAATTACAAATTTCCTGTATAATATCTGATTGTTATTATTAAAAAAAAATATCATGAACTTTTGCTGATAATGGCCGATTAGAATAACCTAACAAAGCGTTCAACTAATGTCAGCACTACCAGTACGAGTAGCTAAAAATATTATAGAATCTTATAAAAACTAAAATATTACATTACAACATACAATAATACAAATAGTCCTCCGTTATTAGTCTCAATATATCGTTTTTCATTGAAACGCATCTAGGATGATTGGTTAATATTGACGCCTGGAGTGGTATGTTTTTACTTAATAATATATTAACGAACGGAAAATACATAATTCTTTAATTTGTTCTATGTTAATATGAATAAATTCGAACAAAGACTTTAAAACTTTGTGGAAGCAGCTGCCCACTGGGGTATTTCCGAACCAATTCGACTTAGGGTCCTTCAAGAAAAGAGCGTACCAATTCTTAAAAGGCCGGCAACGCACTCGCGAGCCCTCTGGCATTGAGAATCTTCATGGGGTATCACTTAACATCAGGTGAGCCTCCTGTCCGTCTGCCCCCTGTTCTATAAAAAAAATAACATTTGTCTAAATTATGTAGCGTGAAAGATATATTTTATGTACTTTAAATACCAGAAACGATAAAAGTGCCTATTTTCATTTAGGAATCATTATTTTATTGTAGTTATGGTTCACTATTTTGGCTATAATGGCTTACACATAAGATATAAATATATACTGTTGTGGTCTTTTTTGTAGGTCTATTGAAGATAAACATTTCCATTTTCCATCATACATTACATATGTTTAACTCTAGCGGTTTGGCAGCGCACGCCAGAATAGCTCGAAGATGGTAGATTTTTTCCTACATACTTGATATTTTGGACAATTCACACAATATCTTTATAAATTCTGATGTACAAGCTATATTATTGTAAAGTTTCATTAAAATCCATTCAGTAGTTTTTACGTGAAACAGTAACAAACATCCATCCATACTTACAAACTTTCGTGTTTGTAATATTAGTAGGAAGTTAATATTAAAAATTAAGTCTATGCCAAACCTCGAGAAACAAACAAATAAAAATGACATCAAAAGGTATTTTCTATTTAAAATTAAAAAACATCGAAATCAGGTACTCTGTTGGCGTCCAGCCA
This sequence comes from Pieris napi, assembly GCF_905475465.1. NCBI lineage: Eukaryota > Metazoa > Arthropoda > Insecta > Lepidoptera > Pieridae > Pieris > Pieris napi. The sequence continues at coordinate 6,553,296 of NC_062237.1, read as the reverse complement.
ATATGAGAGCTCACTCATATCAATCATAGAGACTGATGGTAACGACTGAGATTAATTAAAAAAAAACATAACTGAAAAAAGCTCTTTTTCCCGTATTTTACATCCAAATTCAATTATATGATCATAGATTTCGTTTATGATACTCTTTTATCTGTCGGAGATTAGTTTTTCTTACCTAAAACCTAACATAATATATATAGCAGAATTGTAATGAGTCGTGGAGACAATACAAAAAGATTGTAATTTCGCGTTTCATTTTATATTTTTCTATCAATGAATCTTGAATCAGTTTATAGTACTGATAACAATTGGCGCCATTACTTAGAAATATATGATTATTTTATTTATTAGTTTGTAGTAATTTTATATTTTTAATTCAGATGCTGGATGAAATGAGAGAACGTAACAGTTTACTAATTAAGTATTATCAACAAAGATAATTGTGAGTAGAATCTTTAATTTATTCTATTCATAACTACGTGTTTATTTATTAAAATAGATCAACCAAAATAATCTATAAAAACAATGTCGGGTTAGCATTTATAACTCGACTTTATTTATAAAATTTATTTTGTTGGATTTTTATTTTGAAAAGATACATACAAAATATATAGATAAAAGATGATACATCATAAATTCAGTAGAAAAAATTAATTGAAATGTAAATAAAAATATAGAGAACAAAAGACAAACTAACTTCATTTGCTTTGACATTCTAACGTCAAATGCAAGATTACTTTATTCAAGACATTTTTTTTTTGTTTCATCTATGTTTATAATAAATAATTAATAGCTGAAATATATGTAAGCATGACTTCCGAACGACTACACCAAATTGGATAATTTTTTTTTTAAATTAACAGATTATTATTTTCTTATCTGATAATATTATAAATAAGTGACTGAATCACAAGGAGAGATCATCAATAAATTGACAAAATCATTTACTGAGGAAGACTATTGAAGATCACGTAGCGATCATTAACAACAAAATAATACACCCGCCGATAATGCCTCTTATAAATTTTTGGATGAACCTTGTTGTTCAGCTGGTCTCATGAAATTCCTCAACAGTAGGTGACGTCAAATGACACGTAGTTACCACATTGTTTATTACAACACATTAAAAGCTATTTCTGTTGTGAGGCACAACATAAATAGCGGACCTCACATTACTAATTTAAACATATTACTTTATGTTTATATTATTTTGATTAATATTAAGTTTAGTTAACTCATAATAAGTATCACTATATGATATTCTTTGGTGTAATCTAGATAACGACTTGAAACAAATTCAGTCAAAATCTGTTATAACGACATCGAAGGGACTACTCATATTTGGTCGTAAAAACCGATAGTCGTAACAGCCGATGGCGATGACGTAGTTATTAAGTAGTTAATACAATAGAATTCAGCCGGGACCTTTGATTTTGGTCAATATAATCGGTATGTTGTTCTAAACGATGTGTCGTAAACGGGTTTGGCCAGTAATCTGTTAAAGTTTTAAATTAACATATTTAAAGGATAAAAAGAATGCTTTCAGAGATCAAAGGAACAAAGATAGGCTTAATAGTTACTGCAATTCAATAGTTTATTCTGTTTTATATTTTTATAATTTTATAATATTCCTAATATTCTCTGCTTAAAACGCTTCCATTATAGATCCGTCATAGGAATCATAGGAATTGTGCACTACAGCCCTGCGATTCTGTAACTCACTTTTCGAACTCCACAGCGGTTTTCGCATCGGCGGTCGCTCTCAAATCAGTCGTGAAGCAGTCATTTTATGATTTGGCATTCTGAAAAGGTGGGAGCTTGTAGTTTATTGTTTATCAAGAATGCATAATTCCAGTAATACGGAAAATTTTAAGTTTTTTTGATTTTGGTCAATATAATCGGTATGTTGTTCTAAACGATGTGTCGTAAACGGGTTTGGCCAGTAATCTGTTAAAGTTTTAAATTAACATATTTAAAGGATAAAAAGAATGCTTTCAGAGATCAAAGGAACAAAGATAGGCTTAATAGTTACTGCAATTCAATAGTTTATTCTGTTTTATATTTTTATAATTTTATAATATTCCTAATATTCTCTGCTTAAAACGCTTCCATTATAGATCCGTCATAGGAATCATAGGAATTGTGCACTACAGCCCTGCGATTCTGTAACTCACTTTTCGAACTCCACAGCGGTTTTCGCATCGGCGGTCGCTCTCAAATCAGTCGTGAAGCAGTCATTTTATGATTTGGCATTCTGAAAAGGTGGGAGCTTGTAGTTTATTGTTTATCAAGAATGCATAATTCCAGTAATACGGAAAATTTTAAGTTTTTTATAAATTGCCAAGGTACTAAACAAATTAAAACGTGAAGATTTCACAAGAGAAACCAGTGTTTCTGAAAGTAAAAAATAGTTCTCATCGAAGAAATTTAAACTAAAAAAGTGTCAAATCCGTCATTTTCTTTAAATTCTTTCTCCTACTAACTATAGGCCAAAACTATAGTACAAAACCAAGCTGTGCATATGTAGTGAGTGTATCAACGTATAATATGTGATGTTGCGATGATTCACAAGCGTTCGCGACGAATCTATTTTAATACGAGATAACATCTTACACTGACACCCTTTGGATTTAATTATTTTTACTCATATTTAAACTTACATATTTTACAGTATAATTTGCAAGTCATTACACGAATCTTGTTATCTTGGATTTAAAATAGGACATAAAAACTTTAAAAAATCGCAAATATCCTTTACTATCGTCCTACAGGGTTTCAGGGTTGCCTGATGTAATACAGCTTTTCTATCGAAAATAGACGATCCAACACCAATAGTTTTCAGTTCGAGGCATGGTGATCAGCCTGTGGTTACCAATCTGAAACAATTATCATTTTACCGGACGTCGAACGGGTTGTTCACCGTTAAACGCAAAGATATGAGAAAGATATACCATATAATCGTATATAACTACGAGTATAACATTATCATATTGTTATTCTTCCTTTTTATTAAATATATATTATAATGAAAAATTCATCTTAGAACTTAGAATTTATTATAAACTAGCTGGCCTGGCGAACATCGTACCGCCTAACAGTCGATTCTTTATTTTTTTTAAATACTTATTCTGCTATTCGGGACACCGGTCTAGCTAGTAAGATAAAAAAAGAAAGTTGATAAGACAACAAATACATTATGTCAAAAAATAAAAATTTACCTTCCCGGAACCCCTCCACTAACATTTGAACTTTATGATATGGTATTAAAGTTTAAATTGACTTTTAAGTATTATTACGAATATTTTGTATGGGAATATAGAAAAGTGTTGTTTTTAGACTTTTTCACTCAATTTTTTTTAATTTTTCTCTCCGTAAGAACCATCCTCGTACTTCAAGGAATATTATTAAAAAAAAATCAGACAAATCGGTCAAGCCGTTTTCATGTTATGTCGTGACAACGGAAAACGGGTTTCATTTTTATATATATAGATATAGATACACATATTCTTTGTATATTTTTTGTATTTGTATAGGTGAAACTGTGCTTTGTGTATGTTTAAATGTGTATTCGGTTTTTGGCTTTGGTGTACAGTGTAATTGTTTGAATATTGTTTAGTAAGTAGCTGTAGGAATACCGTTGAGCAAATAAATATAAATATAATAAATAAATAACTAATTTCTGTATTAATTTTAGTAAAACTGAATTTTAAATAGATACGTTACTTTAATGAACTATAACGTTTTTATTAATATCGTAAAGTATCGAAACACGATTATCGTCTTGAAACAATTAAACCAAATACCTATAAATGCCTCGCAGTAACATTCAAATCTAAATCTCATTCACCTCATTTAAAAGTAATAAATGTACAGTTCTCCAGATCGATATATTCCCAAGACTCAACACATGTCTAATTTGCTTTATCAATGTAGATTTTATGTTCATGATGTTTTATGAAATTCCTACGTTGATGTAAAGCGTATAATTAATAATAATTATCAGATTATTTCTTGTAATCCACGATGTAATTCGTACTTGATATTAAACGTATTTTAATTAATATTATGAAACAAATTATTATAATTTTGATTGCAATGTATCAAATCTTATGTGTATTCGGAATTCACATTACATTGCTATTAAAAAATTAAATATTTGATTTATAATTATAAATGTCCTACGCTCGTAGCGATCGTAGCACAGCTGTAGTTATGGTTTGGACCTCTAGGTAGATAATTCCATCTTTGTGTTAGCTATTATATCTATAATAAATTATCTAATTTAGTTGATTGTAAATTCTACTTATGTATAAAGATAATGTCATAAGTGCTCCCTCTATCATAGATTACAGCCTTGCTTTAATTATGCACAATTTAGTAAAAGTCATACATAGTACCGTGTTTTATATGACGATAAAAATTGTTAAATGTGAAATAAAAATGTATAGTTTGGTTTCTTTATTTGTTTAATAAATGACCACTACATATGGATGTAGGTACATCGGCTTTTCCTTAAAAGTATGAGCATTCCAAAAGCATACAAATTCTTAAGTGAATGAAAGCGTCCCGCTGGTACGAGCGCCGTAGAGCGAGTGAAAGCTAAGCTCTACGGCTCTGTATAACGTGGCTGGGAGGCGGCATCCGCCTAAAATGGGGTGATCCGGAGAGCTGGTGTCGTGTTGCTGGTATAAAAAGCAAGAAGGCGCCCCGCCGCCGGTCAGAACGGCTTCAAACGTAAGTGCGCACGCTTCTCTATCGTGCGAGTGCCAGTGCTATCGCGAGTGTAGTGTGTCACGTGACCTCGTGTCACCTGTGAGTGTTGTTGCTTGTATGGTGATGGACCTGTTCAGTGACATGTGGACAACTTTCACGGAAATCTGATCGTCTTTAATAAATCAAACATAATTTTAAAGTGATAAACAAGCCTGTAACGAGGTTCGATTCCTAAACCAGGTTGAATGGAAATAGCTTTCAATTGTGATAATATGTCATTATAAATTTTTAATTGCTAGTCTATATTTATTGCCTTTCCCAAAGCAAATTAAAAGGTATAATTTATACTGAAAACTATTAAATATTATAAAGCTTTTATATATAAACGTATAATTTAACTTTAAATAAAAGTAAACACTTATACGAGGATTTATAATTTCACTCAAATTTAAGAATATACATTTTTTTAAAGTTAATTGTTAGATTGCATAAAAATTGCTAAAAGCATTGTTCTATTTCAAGTACAAACCTTTTAGACATTACGATATAAATAACATTTGTGCGGAAGTAATAAATTAAAATTGTCGTAATCGATGTCAATCAGAATGATCAGATCAGAATTCTTGAATCGTCCATTGCCATAAAAGCGAACAACAAACCGCGGTCGGGTTATCGGGTTGGCGGCGCTCCAGGCTCGCATTCCTGTGACGTAACATCCGCGAAGGGCCGCGTAATCCAATAAAAACGCGAGCAACAGCATATTACGCAAAGCGCTCGCGCTGGCACCTGGCACGCGCCCAAACGGCTTGTACTCGGGTTACAGCCGCAAATAGACGCGTCTCTCGACTCTATCTAACCGATCTTTCCCGCAGGAAGACTCCAGGGCTCTGTTCTCGTGTCTCAACTAGCCCAAAGTCTCGATAGCCCTCCGAAATGCCGAAGCCAATTGTACAAGAGGGTGAGGACCCCGATCCGACCCCATACCTGTTCGTATCACTCGAACAGAAGCGCATCGACCAAAGCAAGCCCTACGATGGTAAGAAGGCTTGCTGGGTACCAGACGAGAAAGAGGGCTTCCTACAGGGAGAAATTAAAGCCACCAAGGGGGACCTGGTGACCGTCAACCTCCCTGGAGGCGAGGTAACTATCTATCCGTCTACCTTACCTATAGCTAATGGTACCAAACTACCTTGACCTTTAACTTTGATAAAGGTATCACTGAAACCATTAGCTGTAGGTAGTGGTTGAAATAAAATACCTAATGTTAATATTGACAATAGCTTAGAATGAAAACCAAACTATACCTTGATTGTAAACCTTACATTGGATATTGATTCAAAATAAAATCAAAAGCGATTTCAAATGAAATCTTTCCAAAAAGAAAATGTAAAATTAAAAAAGCATCTTTGAAAGGGCCATTCTTAACTCTTTTATTAAATGAGCAGGAAAAGACCTTAAAAAAGGAGCTAATCTCACAAGTAAACCCGCCTAAATTCGAGAAAGTCGAGGACATGGCAGACCTTACGTACCTGAACGACGCCGCGGTCCTTCACAACCTTCGACAACGATACTATGCGAAACTTATCTATGTAAGTAGGCGCCAATGGCGCCATTACCACTATCTTATAATTGATAAATATTCTTCTCTCGCAGACGAAAGACTTCAAGAAGGACTTTGTTACTCAAGTGAACCCGCCTAAATACGAAAAATGTGAGGATATGTCCAACTTGACATACCTCAACGACGCTTCCGTTTTGTATAACTTGAAGCAGAGATATTACCATAAGCTCATTTACGTAAGTCGGCCAGCAAGGAGTTGCAGCGTTGCAGTGTGCATGATCTCCTCCCAACACCCTTCACCTTTTTCCCCAAATGCCGGTTACGCAAAGTGGATACTAATTTACTATTTATACTGTCTAGATTGTTCAATTGGAGCTCTGTTTATAAATAAATCGACATCTCTGAAGTTATACGTCTATTTCTAATCTGTTAGATGTTGCTCCAATTTTAGAGTGTTCCGTTTCATTCATAATATAATTCATAAAATCAATACTTTGCAGGCAAGAACACAGTTATTTGATTACTATTATATCATATACTATTGAACAATTATATTATGTAATTAAATAGTAATATAAAAAAGGTAGAATTTATTAGTAATAATTATCAAAATATGTAGATAGTTCAAGTATAAAGGAGAGACTATAAAAAAAATTTTACCAAGAAAACCGACATTCCTACCATTACCACTCAGAACCTTGCTGCAATCGTTAAGGCCGGTCTTGAAACCTCTTACTCAGGACAAGTCGGCGGGCGCGCATCGCGTCACCACATCGTGTCACTAACACATTTTTTTAGAATTTAGTTCTATGTTGTATCTAATCAATCTTTAAGGACAACTGGAGCAAAAGGCATCGAAAAATGTCCAAGCTCGATCTTTTCTATATAGATTTTTTATCGTTCATAGAAATTTCCATTTTGCTAAAACTAAATTTAAACGTATGACCAAAGTATTGGATAAAATAATACAAGTGGAAAATTCTATGATTTTTTGTACAGCGGAGAAAAAGTATTAGTACAGTACTCTCTCGGCGACGATTTAAGTTTTACCAGTGTTTGTTTTTAAGTATTATAAGTAAACATAGATACCAAAAATTCTGTTTAAAATAATTTTTGATAACTAAAACTAACTAGTTAATGTGTGTCCGATCACACCGATAATAACTAGTAATTGGTGAGAATATTATGAAAACCAACAAATTATATTGGCAATATAATTTGTTGTCGGGATTTCGCCCTGTTAATATTAGTTATCAAAAATTCTTAATAATAATAATTATCACGCTGTTCAAAGAAAAAACATTAAACATATATATTAAAAACAAAAGCATCAAATTATTTATAGTAAATTGTTTAAAAAAATACTATTTGTCTTACGTATTAGCGTGATAATTGTTTTAAGTTCTATAATGACTATGCAATTGACCCTTGTTAATTCGTACAGACATACTCGGGTCTCTTCTGTGTGGCTATCAACCCTTACAAGAGGTTCCCCGTGTACACGACACGATGTGCCAGGCTCTACCGAGGCAAGCGTCGCTCGGAAGTGCCTCCTCACATTTTCGCCATTTCCGACGGTGCTTACGTCAACATGTTAACCAACCACGAGAATCAATCTATGTTGATTACGTACGTATTATTTCTGATATTATATATTTTTATTGTCTATTTAAAATATCAAAAAAACAGTCCAAAAAATATTATGACTATTGTCAATTTGAAAATTATCTTGCGATCGATTGTTTGTGTAATAAGAAAACTTTCGGTTAACAGCGGTGAGTCTGGTGCTGGTAAGACTGAGAACACGAAGAAGGTAATTGCGTACTTCGCGACCGTTGGTGCGTCGCAAAAGAAAGACGAGAAGCAGGAGAAGAAGGGCTCTCTTGAGGACCAAGTCGTACAAACTAACCCTGTACTTGAAGCCTTTGGTAACGCCAAGACCGTCCGTAACGACAACTCCTCCCGTTTCGTAAGTATTTTTTTACGATTATCGACTTAGGGCCTTCTTATAAATACATTTATTACAACACAAAATTGTTGATATAAAATAATCAAATTATGATTTCGGTACTCTCCAGGGTAAATTCATCCGTATCCACTTCGGACCATCAGGAAAACTGGCCGGAGCTGACATTGAAACTTGTAAGTATTGGACTTATAAACTCCCTGACCCTAAATAAATTTTATTAAATCGGAATAACATATGCCTAAGATTAAAGAAGTTGAATTTGAGTTGAATGAGCAACAAGAAAGTTCTACATTTCTGTTCTTCTAATATGCACTTATTAATCTGCAGATCTGCTGGAGAAGGCTCGTGTAATCTCCCAACAGGCGCTGGAACGTTCTTACCACATCTTCTACCAGATGATGTCCGGCTCCGTCAATGGACTTAAGGGTATGCGTCCTCTTCCAGAAAGAACCTGAATCTGATTTTTAATTAGATAACTAGTTCAAGGCAGTTTTTTTGCCGCGCACCACCACTTTGTGGAACCAGCTGCCCACTGAAGTATTTCCGAATCCATTCGACTTAGGGTCCTTCAAGAAAAGAGCGTACCAATTCTTAAAACGCCGGCAACGCACTCGCGAGCCCTATGGCATTGAGAGTGTTCATGGGCGGCGGTATCACTTACCATCAGGTGAGCCTCCTGCCCGTTTGCCCCCAGTTCTATAAAAGAAACTAAAAACATTTTTCTTCATATTAAGATATTTGAGATTACAATTATTATTACTTTAAAGAAGCTAGCCCTCTGGAACAATGGTGGAATAGGTAAACATAGAAGATATACGACATAAGCTGAGGTTCAAATGCAACACATAGGTTGCAAAAATTTAATTGAATAATTATCAAAAGTAATAGGATTTATTTTCTATAGGTCGTAGAAGTTAAATTGAATGTTGAAATAATTAAGAACGTGTTTTGAATAGTTACTGTTACATAAATACACTCACAGAGCCCTATTTTGTACAAAACCTTTAAATACACATATCCTCCTAAGTTGTGTATCGAATAGTATGAATAGTTTATGTATGTATGTGTGACCCCTATTATGAGTAATTAATTTACATATTATTTGGATTTTATAATATAGCCATGTGTTTGCTGTCCGACAACGTAAATGATTATCACATCATTGCGCAAGGAAAAACTACAATTCCCAATGTTGATGATGGAGAGGAATGTTTACTGACCGATGTAAGTGTAGCCCAATCCAAGAGAGAACTGGCGCGCCGCATATAACCGGCAGCCGAATCTCGACCTATAACGGAACGAGATATCCTTTCATCTGTAGTACTCTTGGTGCCCGATAGCATGCTCTACTCTTCCCATTACTTCCACACCAATTCTTACTTGACTGTAATTGGTCTCCTTTTATAGCAAAATGTCTTTTGTCCAACGACATCATGGACTACAACATCGTCGCCCAAGGAAAGACGATCATCCCTGGCGTTGATGACGGCGAGGAAATGAGACTCACAGACGTACGTCCAGATTATGACTACTGGCTCGTCACATGCCTTTCACTCATTATTCAGCTGTTGCTTGCTTTGCTTGCGATTCTCTGAGTCGCCTGTGTGCTTGTTAGTTTCTTGAATCAGATATTCAGTTTTCATTTATACCGCAGAAATGTAATAATATATTTTTTTAATCTGATTCAAAATTCTGACAAACGCATTACGCCGTTAATGTAGCGCAGGTTGTTCCCCAATTAGAGGTTTTATATAGTCCGTACACCGACACAGACACAAAACAGACTGCTAGGGAGCTAGGCAGGTTATATTATCAGAGGGAACTCTATGAAATGTGTTTATCATAAATTGTTGACCGGCAGAAATGTGTATGTTGTCAAACGACATATACGATTACATGATCGTGGCACAGGGTAAGATTACCATCCCCAACGTCGACGACGGAGAGGAATGTCAGTTAACAGACGTAAGTTGTGACCTCTACCAATCGAATGACCCCAAGAAGATATGCCCCGTGATGCTCGTGCCCTTTAGATGAGATTTGATCCTTATCCGAATATCGGATTAAAAGAATATTTATTTAGAAAACCTGATTGATATCTGAAAGCCCCAAGATTTGCCAATGATTGATATGATATTTAAATGTTACCTCTACCCTGTGCTCAATACCGAATCCTCATAGCTTTTGCTCTTTTAATGCTTTAACTCAATAATACTGTTTTACTGCTATATCATCATTCTGTGTGCTAATTTTATTGAAATACAACCATTGAATTTATAGATTAACAAAGTAACATATCAATAATGTTACCGCTTATGACAAAATCTAATAATTATGTTCTACTGTAGCAAGCCTTCGACATCCTGGGTTTCACTCAAGAGGAGAAAGACAATGTATACAAGATCACAGCTGCTGTCATGCACATGGGTGGTATGAAGTTCAAACAGAGGGGTCGTGAGGAGCAAGCTGAGGCTGACGGCACTGAGGCAAGTTGAAAATCTTCGACAATAAGTACCTTCTTAACATCATAATGGAAAAGTTCCCACGATTATAATATTTCCATTTTTCTCATAAACAGGATGGTGAGAAGGTCGCTAAGTTGTTCGGTGTTGACTGCCCTGACCTATACAAGAACTTGTTGAAGCCCCGCATTAAGGTCGGAAACGAATTCGTGACCCAAGGTCGTAACAAGGACCAGGTTACCAACTCCATTGGTGCCCTCTGCAAGGGTGTGTTTGACAGGCTGTTCAAGTGGCTGGTCAAGAAGTGTAACGAGACTCTTGACACCAAGCAAAAGAGACAGCACTTCATTGGTGTGCTTGATATCGCCGGTTTCGAGATCTTCGACGTAAGTTTCAGTGATATTTAGATAATGATTATATTAATAATAATAATAATATAATTAGAGTGATCTACCTAAGATAAAAATTTGAACTATTACTACCGTAATTATATGGTATCATATATAAATAACGTTATAGATTATTAAACTCATAAGGTTGTTTTAAATATGAAATATCATATTAAAAAATAATGATAATGATTATAAAAATTCTTAGATAAGCATAATAATCAAATTTTTTTCAGCTCATTTTAAATGTATTATCTTTCTTAATTTGAAACTTCTCCAAAATAATGGTACCTTAATCTTTAGTACAATGGGTTCGAACAACTTTGCATTAACTTCACAAATGAAAAACTGCAACAATTCTTCAACCACCACATGTTTGTGTTGGAGCAAGAGGAGTACCAGAAAGAGGGCATCCACTGGGAGTTCATTGATTTCGGAATGGACTTGCTCGCCTGTATTGACCTTATCGAAAAGGTATCCGCACCGGGTGGATGAACCCTCTCTCGTCTTGGATGTTTCTGGTGTTTGTTTACTCTACTACTAATTATGTTACCTAACTCTTTTGTGTCTATTGTCTGATCGGTCGTATTGTCCATAAAGTATAATGGTTTCGAGCAACTCTGCATTAACTTCACGAACGAGCGGCTGCAGCAGTTCTTTAATCATCATATGTTTGTCCTCGAACAAGAGGAGTACAAGAAAGAGGGCATCACATGGGCCTTCATCGACTTTGGGATGGACTTGCTCGCTTGTATCGATCTTATCGAGAAGGTAATGCTCGTCGACAGTAGCAGAGAGTGGTAGCGCCCGCCGACCGCAGCCCCCGCCAACAGAGGAATTGTCTATGGAGATAGATTTCGATTCAGCGTCTAGCGCGATATTTCGGATAGGGAAATAACTACGGAATGTGATCCGAATACCAACAACTGCGGAATGTGATCCGTAGTCGTGTTTCCTAACACTAACCTTTTGTTTTAATTGTCTCCCTGCAGTTCAATGGTTTTGAACAACTCTGCATTAATTTCACCAACGAGAAACTGCAGCAGTTCTTTAACCACCACATGTTCGTACTGGAACAAGAGGAGTACCAGCGCGAAGGCATCGAGTGGACTTTCATTGACTTTGGCATGGACCTTCAAAATTGCATTGACCTTATTGAAAAGGTAGATGGCGGTAATGCAGCAATGAACGCTTGCAACTCGCCATAGTCCAAGAGCAAAGTCTAATAAGGCTTTTCTCTTCGGACATACAAATGCAGCTACCCTGTGTTGTGTGTACTTGAGTGTTCCTGTGTGTCGATATATGTTTTACACTAATCACTACGCTATGAAACTCCCACACACTACATTACCCACTAGCCTACACTTTTTTATCTAACAAGTATATCTCGTTTCCATGCGCCCAACAGACGAATGGATTTAATCAGCTTTGCGTTAATTTTACAAATGAGAAGTTGCAACAGTTTTATAATCATTTCATGTTTATTCTTGAACAAGAAGAATATGAAAGAGAGGCGATTCAATGGAGATTTATTGATTTTGGTATGGACCTCCAACCTACTATAGACTTAATAGAAAAGGTATTAAAAATTTTAACTTCTTTAGCGGCGTAGTCTTTAGTATTAGTGTTTAAACAATTAAAATGCCGCTAATTGTAGTATATTAATTTGTTGCATTACAAAAACATAGAAATGTTATAGAACTATTCACAAGTAAAGGAAACTATATTTTATTAATCACCATTTCCCTGAGATTTTTAATGGCGTTGATAATAGATTTTTTTTTTAATTAATATGCGCTATGCCAATAAATATTTTTGACCTAACTGCTAATAGTTAATCAAGCAAAAGATCGAATATTTCTAATAATTACCAGCAAAACAATTCAATTTTAAATAACACATTCTACACATATTGCATGATGCTTGAGACGTAACGCTTACCTTATAAGTTTACATTGACATAATATGAAAGTAAGTCTTATGATATGTGCTTTTTAAAATTACATACCTTATAAAACATCCACAATTTTTTCTTTTCACCATTAAATATTAGTGTAGGATACTACATAGTAAATAAATACTCAACTATTTTTCAACGTAATTATAAAAACGTAAAAATTCAAACCAAGTTTACTATACAAAATCCACAAGCATATCATGAGACGCCATATAAAATTCACTCTCTAATACAATCAGTGTGATTACAGCCCATGGGTATCCTCTCCATTCTTGAGGAAGAGTCTATGTTCCCGAAAGCCACCGATCAGACCTTCGTTGAGAAGTTGAACAACAACCACTTGGGTAAATCCCCACCTTACCTGAAGCCCAAGCCCCCCAAGCCCGGTTGCCAGGCAGCTCACTTCGCCATTGGTCACTACGCCGGTAATGTAAGTATCTTGGACCTGCCACTAGGTTAGGTTATATTTATTAAGAATTGAGATACTCTTTTTCAACAAAGATTGTTGAGAAATACGTGCGAAAATTTTTATGAACTTTTTTACAGGCATTTTTTAGGCAATTAATATGCCTGCGATTAACAATGTATTTGTGGTATACAGGTCGGTTACAACATCACTGGATGGCTTGAGAAGAACAAGGACCCCTTGAACGACACTGTCGTTGACCAGTTTAAGAAGGGAAGCAACAAACTGTTGGTTGAGATCTTCGCTGACCACCCTGGTCAGTCCGGAGATGCCGGTGCTGGTGGTGGTGGCAAGGGTGCGTAATTTGTTAAATTTAAAATAGATATTATAATATTATTCCACGAACTCTATTTCTATACAAAATGGTGACTTAATATGACAAGAAATCACAAAACTGAATCAGCCTGAAAGCAGAAAGAAAGATACTTTCACAAATAATTTCATTAATAGGGTTAAACAAGTTGCTTTAAACTAGAATTATTTAAAAAAAATAATTGATCTGCCCTAGGTTTGATTAAAGTATCCACGGTTTAATCCTTCCGGGTAACGTATATATATTCTTATTAACTTATTGTTGACCCTTCTAAGGAATTGTATTATTTTAGTGTGACCAGAAATATTATATTAGTCTTATTTGTATAATTTTACGTATTATTGTTGAAGATGCTTGTATACAATTCAACCATTGGTTGTTGTACATTGGTTTTAATAAAATATTTATGGGCATAAGGATATCTCCCATTTTCTGATCGTATTTAAAACAAAATAGAAGAGTAAATAAATAATATTGGTTTACAAACTAGGAGCTGGAGGCAAGCGTGCCAAGGGTTCCGCCTTCCAGACTGTATCATCGCTGTACAGGGTAACGAGCTACTCGAATCGTCATTACTTGCTTCTGTATCACGTGGCTTTTGTCCTCGTTTCAACTCAGGGCTGGCAATTCCTATGGCATCTACCTACTTATTTATATAGTAACTCGTTTACGCGACAAGATGAGCTGGACCGTTGGTAGCCCTGGGGTCTAGCAAATGTCCGTCCACGTAATTGTTAGTATGCAATTGGTGCAGCGTCCGGGTATCGTCGGTAATGACCCGTAGATTTTGTCTCTGTGGTCGTCTTTGCATTAACTTGTGCTTGTTACTTGTAATCCAGGCGGTCGCGGTAAGAAGGGTGGTGGTTTCGCAACTGTCTCATCTGCCTACAGGGTATTAAAATTATTATATCAGTATCAATTGATTATTTGTTATCACTCAGTGTAGAATTCTACATAAATGTAGCTTTACACTTTACTATATCTAAACTTGATATAGCCATCAGTGCCAAAACGAATGGGCTACGATCGCCTTTTGTCACAATTATGTTGTTAATAATTCATGTGTGAAGAATTTATTTAATATCAAGTCATACACACAAATAATGTGTGTGTGTATACTCCAAAGTAAATCGAAAATCTCGGAAAAACCACAATTCTCGTTTCTAATACTATACTAATTTTTGTTTGTTTTTGAGTGTATTTCTAACAAACAGATCAATGTTCTAATACGTGTTTACCCACCCATCATTATACTATCATGTTGCATATCATTTTAGAGTGTTGCTTTATATGTTTAGCTTAGTTATTTTATACAACTATACGATAAAAGTTAATATTTTGAAATATTTAAAAAATTTAAACATTATTGCTTGGTATTGAAAAGATTGATTTAGAACTTAATATGTTAGTATTTGTAACAAATTACATTTTCATACAATGGTTATAAATACTACAGTGAAAAGTGTTATGTATGAATAGTAGACTAATATATATTTGTATGTCAGGAACAACTTAACAATTTGATGGCGACACTGAGGTCAACTCAGCCTCACTTCGTACGTTGTATCATCCCCAACGAGCTGAAGCAGGCTGGTAAGTACAACGCTACGCCCAAAACTATTTCACAGATTTAGGTTAAAGATGAAAATAACTTTCGTAAGAATTTATAATAAACACGCCGCCTACACGCCGTGCGATGAGCGTGCGCGAGGTACTCCCGGTGACTAGCTATATTTGGAGCGTTCCTCATCTTAATATCAAGTTTATTCTATGAGCTACGACTTTACACTATGTCCCTCTTTTATATTTACATATTTAAGGATTTTATACTTGCTTTTTTAAGCCTAATGTGGAATAATGCAGGATTCTATCCCTTATTACTTTGTGCTGAGAGTTGATAAATAGATTAAACAATATATAAGATGATAGGGAAAATGAAGCTTCAAGTGTAATATTGTTAGTAAAAAAAAAAGACTTTGGATTTAAAGGGATAATTAGGTCACATAGGATGGTAACAATTGTTAATGCAATATGTGTCCCGGCAGGTCTCATCGACTCCCACCTTGTGATGCACCAGCTGACATGTAACGGTGTGCTTGAGGGTATCCGTATCTGTCGTAAAGGTTTCCCCAACAGGATGGTCTACCCCGACTTCAAGCTCCGGTAAGATTCTGTCATTGGGTAGCATAGCAGTTTAGGTCCCGAAATATATTTGGCACCGACCTTCAAGCGCGCAAACGCCCATAAAATTGATAATTTATTTCATATTTCAATAAATAGATTATTTTTGGCCGCAACTCTCAACAAAATTCTTTTAGCTCTGGAGTGTTTGACGTTTATTTTGGTACTGTAACAGGTGCCTATGCTGACGTCATTGAGATATGAATATGAGTCACTATTTTGAAACGTGTATGACATGGTGGCATGTTAACACCTGGGCGTTTCATAAACGAACTTTAAAATTATTTAACCGTTATATTTAATGAACAGTTACATGATTCTTGCGCCAGCCATCATGCAACAAGAAAAAGATCCTAAAGAAGCAGCTAGGAAATGTCTGGAAGCCGTGAACCTTGACCCTGATAGCTATCGTATCGGCCACACCAAGGCAAGGCCGCGCGAGCGGACCATCTATTGTTTCACTTTGCCCACCCCCTTTCTTTAGCACCTCTAAGCTCTAGCGAATAGAGTTCAACTATACATATAAAAATGTTCTAGTTTTAGGTTTATTTCAGTTTCACACCATAATACACGGATATTTGAATATCACGTGGTAAGGTATATTAGGATATAACCACCTCAATTATCTGACGTTGACAGAATACGTTGGAGTTTTTCATGGTCTCTTTTTTATGCATTTCCTTACCTTGTGACTTGATTGTTTTAATAATGTAGCTACAAGATCCTGGCCCCGCAAGCAGTTGCCAAGGAATCCGATCCTAAGAAAATCGCTCAAATTATCCTGGAAACGACTGACTTGGATGTCGAATCGTACCGTCTGGGTCACACCAAGGCATGTTATATTGGATTGACTGTAGTTTGTGGTCTGAAATATGAGAATTATCGATGTGTTTCTAGAGTGCCTGCCCGTAGGACTTATTGAGAGTTTGATAATGCTTATTCATCAGAACCCACTTAGGTTCCCAATCATACAGAGCCCTCGCTACTTAGGCTCGGAATTAACTTACATTCTACCATAAACCCGTATATCAAGCGACATAATACACTCTTGAATGCTATTTAAGAACGTACGGTCTTTTTATCATCAAATATATACATATTATAAATTAAAAAATTCAAGATTCAAGTTGGGTTTTATGTCGTTTTGTTGATAATCGCATAATTTTCCTTTTTATTGTGATTTGTGTGCTCCTAAACGCAGATACAAAATTCTGTGCCCGAACCTGCTTAAAGAACCCATTTCACCGGAGAAAGCTAGCGAGAAAATTCTCGAACATACCGGCTTGGACTCGGAGTCTTTCAGACTTGGAAAGACAAAGGTAGTGATCCAAATCACTATAACTGTTATCCTTTACGCACAATAACTTTCTTTAATTCGATGACGTCCTAATTCTTTACAACAGAAAACTTATAAAAAGACAAGATACTATATAAAGACATATTATATGTATTAAAATCAAATTTCAATAAAGAAATAGGACGTATAACTAATTATTACTAGTAATTATTGCTTGATATAAAATTTATACACTGCACCATTTTATCATTTATATATGAAAAAAAATAATGGATATTTTTATAAATTGCTTATATTTCTATAACTTTTGATGTGGGACAACAGGTATTCTTCCGCGCCGGAGTTCTGGGTCAGATGGAAGAGTTACGTGACGACAGATTGTCTAAGATTGTTTCTTGGCTACAATCCTACATCCGTGGTTACCTGGCACGTAAGGAATTCAAGAGGCTGCAGGAACAGAGGTAAATTAATAGACAAACCTTTTATGGCGCAACCGGTGAAGTATATCTTAATACAGATTAGTTCAAAATAATAATTATCTTTTTGTAGAATCGCTCTCCAAGTTGTCCAGCGCAACTTGCGCAAATACCTGCAGCTCCGCACCTGGCCGTGGTGGAAGTTGTGGCAGAGGGTCAAGCCCCTCCTCAACGTCACCCGTATCGAGGACGAGATTGCGGTGAGTACAAATTCCCTATACCTGACGCGTTATGATTGAACACTGACCCATAAATTATTTCGCGCGGAGAGAGCGTGAATCAGGCCCCTACAAATAGCACAGCCGCGCCCACCTGGCGGTTACGTGACACCACCGCACCTGCCGCCTCCATTTCTGGAACCGCCCCACTCCAGCGGGCCTTACAATAGTGATGCGGGGGCGCAAACCGCGCGCTGGAATTCTCCAGCCACACTTAGTAGCGGGACGGTCGGCGCGCGCGCACCCCTGACTTCACACGAACGAATCGAAATAGTTATTGCATTCCAACTATTATAGTTTTTTATTTTGATGCTGTAAATTCATAATTGATAATGGCAGCGAATAATTTATCCATTTGGGACGGTGTAGATAAAAGTGAAGTGATATTGCAGAAACTCGAGGAGAAGGCACAGAAGGCCCAGGAGGCTTTCGAGAAGGAAGAAAAGCTCCGCAAGGAGGTGGAGGCTCTCAACGCCAAGCTGTTGGAGGAGAAGCAGGCGCTTCTTTCCAACTTGGAAGGAGAGAAGGGCTCTCTCAGCGAAGTGCAGGAACGCGCTAACAAACTGCAGGCTCAAAAGGCCGACCTCGAGAACCAACTTAGGGTAAGTAGTTAAAAATATCTATAGTCATTAAAAAATTTCCTGAGGTTACGGTCTGTGGGGCATAAATAGTATAGCTACTTCGGTAATTGAATTAAAAGTAAGTGAATTTAGCGTAAAGGTTTAAAAAAAATGACTATTTAGTACGGAAACAGAGCCTGGAAGTATAGCACCAGCTTAGGTAGCTTTTTATTTGATTTTTAACAAAAATATCCACCGAACCAAATATGAAGAGATTCGTCAGGGGTTAACACTGTTGCGAATCATGTTTCAGAGCACATGTTTTCTTAACTGAGGTTCTTTAAATAAACAAGATTTGTTTACATAAGGTGGCGTGGGAAGTTTAAAATATTGCACGTCTGCAACATCTACAGTTTTATTGCAAGTTTAACTATTAGTAAAGTAATTACGTGCCAATAGATAGGAAACAGATTCTTAGTTGCAAATTTTATACCTTTTTACGTTTCGGTCTAAATTTATAACTTTAACACAGGACACACAAGACCGTCTTACACAAGAAGAGGATGCCCGCAATCAGCTCTTCCAGGGCAAGAAGAAGTTGGAACAGGAAATCTCTGGACTCAAGAAGGATGTTGAAGACCTCGAGCTTTCCGTCCAGAAGGCTGAACAAGACAAGGCGACCAAGGATCACCAAATTCGCAACTTGAACGATGAGATCGCCCACCAAGATGAGCTCATCAACAAGTTGAACAAAGAGAAGAAATTACAGGGTGAGAGCACCCAGAAGACATCTGAGGAGCTCCAAGCCGCCGAGGACAAGGTCAACCACCTTAACAAGGTTAAGCAAAAGTTGGAGCAGACCCTCGACGAGCTCGAAGATTCGTTGGAGCGTGAAAAGAAACTCCGTGGTGACGTCGAGAAGCAGAGGAGGAAGGTTGAGGGTGACCTCAAGCTTACTCAGGAGGCCGTCGCTGACTTGGAGCGCAACAAGAAAGAACTCGAACAAACCATCCAACGCAAGGACAAGGAGATCTCTTCCCTCACTGCCAAGCTCGAAGACGAACAGTCTCTGGTCAGCAAACTCCAGAAACAGATCAAGGAACTACAGGGCCGCATCGAAGAACTCGAAGAGGAAGTGGAGTCGGAGAGACAAGCACGTGCTAAGGCCGAGAAGCAACGCGCCGACCTCGCACGCGAGCTTGAGGAGCTCGGTGAGCGTCTGGAGGAGGCCGGTGGTGCCACCTCTGCTCAAATCGAGCTCAACAAGAAGCGTGAGGCTGAACTTAGCAAGCTGCGTCGTGACTTGGAGGAAGCTAACATCCAACACGAGTCCACCCTCGCTAGCTTGCGCAAGAAGCACAACGATGCCGTAGCCGAGATGGGCGAGCAGCTTGACCAGCTCAACAAGCTCAAGGCTAAGTGAGTATAATCGTTATTACTGTACAATTATAAAAAAAGTATGAGTCCTTTACTTAATAGTGTATTTTAAAAAACAAAGGGAATTAATTTGCTTGTGATACTAAATATATAATTTTGAGGAATTTTATACAGAATAATGTTAAACCTATTAAGTCAAATTTCTAGACTTTGCACATTATCACCGTCAAAGCTATGAAAACAGGCTAAAAATAGTTAAGTGTTTCCAAATTATGGAGTGACGCAATGTGAGTAAAGGATATTAATACGGTGTAACATTCAGGGCTGAGCACGACCGTGCGTCAAGCTACAACGAGCTTAACAACACGCGTGCTGCTATTGACCAAGTAGCGAGAGAGAAGGTACATGTCACCGAGAGAGGCTTGTCTGTCGCTCGGGGTGAACCTGCATGACCTAATCTGACATTACGTACACCAAAACATGATACCTTTTACATCGCATCGATTGAAATTTAGGTCGCTGCAGCACACTTTTCTTGTATTTAAGTTTGTTATTAAATATTCTTTTGTTGTATTCTATGTATCCAGGGCTGAGAAAGAGCGCTCTCAATACTTTAGCGAAGTCAATGACCTTCGTGCCGGTCTCGACCATTTGTCCAACGATAAGGTATACATTAATGGAGATGTGGTGTTCGCACCGCTGCAGCGCTTCAAGGCTTTGAAACTGAAACAAATTGACACACTTCTCATATATACATATCATTATATCCAACTAATAATATCAATAACTCCTTCCTAATAATTTGACAGAGACATTTATATTTAAAGAAAAGCGCATGAAGGCCGCTTTTATATTGTGTGTTTTATTAATATTTAATAACAATACGAAAAAGCATGCATAAACCAGATTTTATCTAAAATTTTTGTAATATTAATTAAAGGTTGATTTAAATTATAAGCTTATATCCATAACATAAGTTTGTTTGCCTTACTACCAAATCATTATAATAATATTAATGCAAATTTATAAACCAACCACTAATAAAAAAAATAGTTTTTCATTTAGAGTACCTTATTTGGCGTACTAAAAACATATTTATTATAAGTGAAGGAATTCTAAACCAAGAGTAGTATAATCATATTTAAAGGCAACAACTAACCGCTTTAAAATATCACAGGCTGCACAAGAAAAGATCGTCAAGCAACTCCAACACCAACTCAATGAGGTACAGAACAAGGCTGATGAAGCTAACCGTACCCTCAACGACTTGGACGCTGCCAAGAAGAAGCTCTCCATCGAAAACTCTGACCTGCTCCGCCAACTCGAAGAAGCCGAGTCCCAAGTCTCACAGCTTTCCAAGATCAAGGTGTCTCTCACCACACAGCTTGAGGACACCAAGAGGCTTGCTGACGAAGAGTCCAGGGTAAGTCAGATTAAAAAAAATGTCTAAAAAAAATATTCAGGCCCGTAGTTCACCATGGCCCGTATCCAAAAATACATAAAAAGCATTTTAATTTTTTATATAATAATCCAATGTTTGTGTGCAGGAACGCGCTACACTTCTCGGCAAGTTCCGCAACTTGGAGCACGATTTGGACAACATCCGCGAGCAAGTTGAAGAGGAAGCCGAGGGCAAGGCTGATTTGCAACGCCAATTGTCCAAGGCTAACGCTGAGGCCCAATTATGGCGCTCCAAGTACGAATCCGAGGGAGTCGCCCGCTCCGAGGAGCTCGAGGAAGCCAAGCGCAAGCTCCAGGCTCGCCTCGCAGAAGCCGAGGAGACCATTGAATCACTCAACCAGAAGGTTGTTGCTCTTGAAAAGACGAAGCAGCGCCTTGCTACTGAAGTTGAGGACTTACAGCTCGAGGTCGACAGAGCCACTGCCATCGCCAACGCTGCTGAGAAGAAACAGAAGGCGTTCGACAAGATCATTGGTGAATGGAAACTCAAGGTTGATGACCTGGCGGCTGAACTTGATGCCAGCCAAAAGGAATGCCGTAACTACTCTACTGAACTGTTCCGCCTTAAGGGTGCCTACGAAGAAGGTCAAGAACAACTCGAAGCCGTACGTCGCGAAAACAAGAACCTCGCTGATGAAGTCAAGGACTTACTTGACCAAATCGGTGAAGGAGGCCGCAACATTCACGAAATTGAAAAGGCCAGGAAGCGTCTTGAAGCCGAGAAGGATGAACTCCAGGCGGCTCTTGAAGAGGCTGAAGCTGCTCTTGAACAAGAAGAAAACAAGGTTCTGCGCGCCCAACTGGAGTTGTCACAGGTCAGACAAGAGATCGACAGGAGGATCCAAGAGAAGGAGGAGGAATTCGAAAACACCCGCAAGAACCACCAGCGTGCACTCGACTCTATGCAAGCCTCCCTCGAAGCCGAAGCCAAGGGCAAGGCTGAGGCGCTGCGCATGAAGAAGAAGCTTGAGGCCGACATTAACGAACTTGAGATCGCTCTCGACCACGCTAACAAGGCCAACGCTGAGGCACAGAAGAACATCAAACGCTACCAGCAACAGATTAAGGATCTCCAGACCGCTCTTGAAGAGGAACAGCGTGCCCGTGATGATGCCCGTGAACAGCTCGGAATCTCTGAACGTCGTGCTAACGCCCTCCAGAATGAACTTGAGGAATCTCGTACCCTCCTAGAACAAGCTGACCGTGCCCGCCGTCAAGCTGAACAAGAACTGGGTGACGCTCACGAACAGCTCAATGATCTGTCCGCCCAGAGTGCATCACTCTCTGCCGCCAAGAGGAAACTCGAGTCTGAATTACAGACCCTTCACTCTGACCTTGACGAACTCCTTAACGAGGCCAAGAACTCAGAAGAGAAGGCAAAGAAGGCAATGGTTGACGCTGCCAGACTTGCTGACGAGCTCCGCGCTGAACAGGATCATGCTCAAACACAGGAGAAACTCCGCAAGGCCCTTGAACAACAAATCAAGGAACTGCAAGTGAGACTCGACGAAGCTGAAGCTAACGCTCTTAAGGGCGGTAAGAAAGCTATCCAGAAACTTGAACAGAGAGTACGAGAACTCGAAACTGAGCTGGATGGTGAACAGAGGAGGCATGCTGATGCACAGAAGAACCTCCGTAAGGCCGAAAGACGCATCAAGGAGTTGACGTTCCAGGCTGAAGAGGACCGCAAGAACCACGAACGTATGCAAGACCTTGTTGACAAACTTCAACAGAAGATCAAGACCTACAAGAGGCAGATCGAGGAAGCCGAAGAAATCGCTGCTCTTAACTTGGCCAAGTTCCGCAAAGCGCAGCAGGAGTTGGAAGAAGCCGAGGAAAGGGCCGACCTCGCCGAGCAAGCCATCAGCAAATTCCGTGGCAAGGGACGTGCGGGATCCACTGCGAGAGGAGTCAGTCCGGCGGTGAGTTGACAAAATTATTATTTAACGAAGAGACAGGAAATTTCCACTGAAATATCCAATAATTTTATGCAAATCCCATAATTCAGTCATAGTAGGTTTTTTTAACTAAGACGCTTTTATTTTATTTACTCAGGCGTCCGTTAAAGGACGTATCTAAGATCATCACCGCAGTAAATGTAAGTTGTTTTGACCAACAAAAATATTAAGAACTGCACTGAGTACCGTGCCCATACTTAACTAGGACTATATGAGCTAGATTGTGATTTTATATTTAGTTCAAATGCACGTCCGATCATAATTTGCATGAGAAACTTTTACCAAGTCTAGGATAGTCTGTGTCCAAACCAGGCATGCTATATTTCCAACATGTTTGTTTTAAAATTATGGTCTTAGTAAAACTCCTTTTTATTCCTAGAGCCCCAAAAAATGTGACATGGAAAATTTTCACCCTAAAATAATTTCCTTTATTAAATGGAATGTTACGTTTTGCTATTAAAATATTTGTTATCCTATTAAGTTGCATCTAAAGTGAAATAGTTAGCAAATTATTCATGTTGTATCTATTTTTCAGCCCCCACGTTCGCGCCCCGCGTTTGACGGTTTCGGCACCTTCCCACCAAGGTTCGACCTAGCGCCCGAAGATTTCTAAACGTTCCATAAACAATAAAACGGACTGTAAATGTAACACCAGTGTATTCGCGTGAACGATGAACTGTTAGGATTTATATAGAAAACTGTATACATTATGTTTTTACGAAGTATTTTGTAATTGTTGATATTTATTTATTGATTACCGTCTGTATCGCGCGAGCGAGCGAGCGGTGCGTGCGCGCCGAGCTCCAAGAGACACACCCTCCATCCCCTTCACCGCCGCCGAGCGCCGCTCGCCCGCTCTGCTTACATCCAAATAAAGCGATATCGTTGTCAGAAAATTTATTTCGCTGTTTTATTTATTTCTTTACAATTCACCTTACAATATTTAATAAAAGAACCCATATTCAAGTTTCATACCTCACATATGTTTTTTTAGAAAAGTTTTTAAAGTATATTAGATATAAAATATACCTACATATATATTTATGACACGGAAGTACTATACATTTTGCACAATCTGTATATTTCTATGAGCTCAGTAGGTTTCCTGGGATGTGAATTGTAGAAAGATGTAGAAACTATGAAAAGCTTGCGGAAACAAAAATGCTCATATACGAGCCTTTTGTAGGTTCCCAATCTTACGAAATATAGACCTAAAAACATAACCAAAAGCTCCATATATAATTATAGTACACGTTAAGTGTTAATTATATTGAAATAATATAATTTGTATTACCATAATTATCATATAATTTATAATTGATCGTTTCTGCAGAAACAAAAGCTTTTCGTAACATCCGTGAATGAGTTGGAGGTTAGTGAACCTTATCGCTGTCGATGTGACACACGATTACACGCACATACAATGCTATGCCAGCCGCACACTTGCCACAAAATAATGTACAATATGTTTAAGATATGATCTAAAAATACTCGAAACACCTGTCTCGTACAGGGCGGAACATATTTTCTGCACATTTGCCCGTTTTATCGGCTCTGCGATTATTAAAATCGTACCGTAGTCGGCAATCTCTCCGTCAAAAATCTGTGAAAATCTTAATATATATAAATTACATGTCACGTTGTTTGTCCGCTATGGACAAACAACTAACCTAACCTACCGAACCGATATCAATCAAATTTGCACACCATGTGTAGTTTAATCCAACTTAAAAGATAGGATAGCTTACATCTCAATTTATACCTGCAATATTATTTTATTGCAAAATATTTGTTTATTATTTGATAGTCACAATTCTAACAGATGGCGCTGTGTTGAAATTACCAACGTTTCACATAAGCTACAATTTAATGGCATAACCACCAAAAAAGCATGGTGGTCCCCATAACTGGTGTTCTCCTTGAATAGTTTACTACTATGTAATGTAACAAAAATCTTAGCCACAGCAACGCTTGGCCGAGTCTGCTAGTATTTTTATAAATTAAAAATTCTGGCCTAGGGATTGTAGAATCTATAATATAAAAATGAATCGCAAAATGTGTTGGTAAGCGCATAACTCAACAATGCCTGGACCAATTTGGCCAATTCTTTTTTTATAATATTCCTTGAAGTACGAGGATGGTTCTTACGGAGAGAAAAATTAAAAAAATGGAGTGAAAAAGTCTAAAAACAACACTTTTCTATATTCCCATACATAATATTCGTAATAATACTTAAAAGTTAATTTGAACTTTAATACCATATCATAAAGTTAAGTGTTAGTGGAGGGGTTCCGGGAAGGTAAATTTTTATTTTTTGACATAATGTATTTGTTGTCTTATCAACTTTCTTTTTTTTATCTTACTAGCTAGACCGGTGTCCCGAATAGCAGAATAAGTATTTAATAAAAATAAAGAAACGACTGTTAGGCGGTACGATGTTCGCCAGGCCAGCTAGTATAAAATAAAAATTTAATACAAAAAGGAAATAATTTAATAATTAGTAGAAACTGAGTGTATATTACTGTGCCGAAATATGATGATTACGTTAACTTGCTTTCACTTTTTATAGGAAAATTAAACAGATAGGGATGCATACGACAAAAGTAGCACAATGTACGGCCGACCTATAAGCAGTATGTAATGAACCGTAAAAACAAAGCAATCTATCCAATTAGCGATATAAGCACGCGTTCTAGTATTCAAATACGACTCAGTGTGGATAATGGATAGTCAGTGTTTCAGCTAGACGTCATGTGGAGGCTACTTCTTATTCTGTCGGTATGCGGAGCGGAAGGAAAGTGCTACTGGAATGGAAAGTGCCCATATAATCTCTTCGGTACCAAGACTCCGTACGACGTGGTCAGAGGAGATATAAGGGATGTCCCCGTATTAGAAAGTAAGTAGTTGTTACGTATATAAATTGTGAGAAAAGAGAAGATGATGTAAGAAGTCTCATAAAATAGCGAACATAAACATATACATATTATTAGAGTGAACAAAAACTAATGATAGCATTTTTCTTCGCAACAATTTGGTATGGGTAAAGAAAATGTATCTGACTAAATTGCGTATTCCCAAATATTTTCTTTTGTTTTACTTTGGGTTTTACTCAACGATTGTTATCATATATATAGAATGCGAGGCGGTAAGCGTTTGGATGATGATCCGTCATGGCACGAGGAGTCCCGAACAAGAGGAGCTGGACAAGATGAAGGCTGTGGTGGGACTTGCGCCAGAGGTGGTGCGGGCACACCGAGAGGGACGTGGGGATATGTGTGAACAGGTACAAAAATAAGAGTAAAACAGCGAAAACAACAAGGTAACACTTTCGTGTAGCGTGGACGGTACATTCTAATCAACGTATTTGATAACATAGATTTCAAGATTTTAGTACTTATACGAGAGGTCTGACGTTATAATATCCGAAGATAAATAGTAAATTAACTCAATTTCTTAAATAACTTTTCGACTAGAGAATTTTCTTCAAAAATTGTTAGAACTGTCATCGTTTAATAATATCTACTTATAACTGTTTTTGGATGAAAAAGTGATTTTCTAATTTACTTTTTTTCATATAATTCTCCCGATCTCTCTCGATACGTATACGTATGTACGTAATTTTTTTACTGCTATCTACAAAACTTAACTGACTTAAACTTAATAGGATATCGAAAATTTGGAAAAATGGATTTGGAATGAAGAGCTAGATGCATCGCAATCAGAACTGACAGCTACTGGTACTGGTGAGATGCAGGGCATAGGGCAAAGGTTCGGGCATAAGTTTGAAAATGTTCTTAAGAACTTACAGCAGTACCAGATCAGAGCCTCCATTGAACAGAGGACCCAGCAGAGCGCGAATGCTTTCGCAGATGGCCTGATGAGGAACAATCAGACTTTGAACATTTCTAGTTCTCTAAGTGACGACCTGACAGCCAGAGTGAGTACTCAAAGTTGTAATTTACGTAAGTCAAATTAATGTAATATTTGTTTAAATTAAAGCGGGCCATATACGCATGTTGCAGCGGATACCGACTGCTCTAAGCGGTCGCCGCATGGCGATCTGCAGTTTCCATACTAAATTCATATTCGCAATACACGGACCGCTCGAGCAGTTCCTGAGCAAACTGCATATTGCAGTCGGTCTTGACTGCAACATGCGGTCCGTCTATGGCCCGCTTTAGACACATAAATTATACGGATTTAATACGAATTTCATAAAAATTACTTGTTTTAGTCATCATTTATTTTTATAATTATTAATGACATTCTGTATCTTTATAGTTCAAATTTTGTATTTACTTTGATAGATGACTTTATATTAAGCTAAGCGCCTATATTATGTTAATATTGTACTAGTTTATCAATTAAATATAATACAATCATATTTCAGCCCTATAGACATTGTAAGAAAAGGTTTTATGACATCCTCGTCGGCCCTAAGATCCCACAGGAAACTGATAAATATCTACAATCACATGAATTTAAAAAGGTGAGAACTATTCCTTTTAATAAGAATATGATGTGCTTTTATACTACCTACCAAATAAAAATGGATAGCGTAGAAGTTATTGATAGAACTATACACCTGCCAAGTAAACCGCAGTGTACAAAAAGATTGACTTTAATTTACGCAAATATCAATAAGTGAGTAATGGCAACAATAAAATGAATTTCTGTAAATCGATTCTTATAGGTACAAACATCAATCCAGAAACGGACGGGCCTGGAAGAGCCCCTGAGTCCAAAGACAATTCTTCTGATTTACGATGTCTGCCGGTATCATCGCAGTATCTCACCAAGACAGACAGATGCGTGGTGCAGCCTCTTTAGTGATAACGATCTTAAGATTCTTGAGTACGTCGAAGATCTACAACATTACTATAGGTACGATCAGTTATTGATGGCATTTCAAACTCAAACTCAAAATATCTTTATTCAAGTAGGTACAAGTACACCTATGAATTGTCAGAAAGATGTTAAATTAATTGTAAATTTACATTTACTACCAGTTCGCAAGTCAATGACGTAGAGCGGGTAAGAAGAACTGGCAAGAAACTTTCCGCCACTCTTTTTAATCGCCAAGTATTGTTTGAACTGGAGCAAATCAATCCCAAGGATTAGGATCATTTAAGTATTCCTCAAATTTATAAAAAGCTTAATTGATTAATTTTCGTTTAACGAGTAATAATTTAGTTGCTTACCAAAAATATTTATATTATCTATATTTATATAACTCCTATGAGTTAAATAGTTAAATCATATACCTTTAACACCAAGTACATTTGATTTTGGAGATAATCCAACTTGATTCACCAACTAGTCCACTTTTACTCATCGTGTTAATTTGGACAATCCATAAATCAAATGCCACCAAGCTATTTAAATTCAAATGAATCACAGGAAATTTGTCACCACCTAACCTTGGCTTAAGACTATTTATAAAATAATCACATTTCTAGTCAGTTCTAATTTTAGGATTTAATATAAACGCTTTCTAATAATACCCTTTTATATTATTTAAATCAACAGGAATGGACACGGTGACCCCATAAACAGTAAATTAGGCGCATCGAGTCTAATGGACTTGTACGAGAAGTTTGAGTTAGGAACCCAGGGTGTTACCTCATTCTCGGCATACTTCTCCCACGATACGATGATGGGGATGCTTTATGCCGCCTTAGGCCTGTACGTGGACCGGCCAGCTCTTTCTGGGTATGAAAGGATCAAGAAGAGGCGTTGGCGAACAAGCTTTTTGACTCCATACGCGGCTAATTTTGTAGCTGTGTTGAACAAGTGCGTATTACATATTTAGATCCTATTTTACTACGACTATATGTGCTATACATTATAATTCATTATTTGAAATAAACGACCATAGACTAGAAATAAGGGGCCATCCATAAAGTACGTCACACGAATTTTAAGACCCCCCCCCCCCCTCCTATTGTGACGTCACACATTTTTTAAATTTATCTTTAAATCCTTACCATTCAAAATTTGAGTGAATTTGAGTGTCTCACTTGCATTACAACGCCGCTCTAGAAGTTAAATGACGTTGCATGAGAGATTATCGCATAGCGAGAATGCTAAATTATTAATAAATATAGATCAAGTTCGTAAGTTTTTAAAATTTTTAATTCACATCCAAACTTTGCGTTTTAGTATTTTAAATTTTAACATGTGACGTCACAAAAGTATTGACCCCCCCATGCCCCTTATCACACGATGTCACACTTCGGTGATACCCTCCCTCCCCATTAACATGTGACGTACTTTATGGATGGCCTCTAAGTACATTAATACATAATTTCAAAATTGCCATTTGTCATATTTTGTATTTTTATAAACAGATGCAACGACCCGTCAGGGAGCATCTTTAAAGTCCAATTCTTCGTAAATGAGAAGGAAGTTCATCTGTGTTCCCGTCGCGCTTGCTCTTGGCAACAGTTCTACAGGAAGTTCAACAATTTCACACAAGACTTGGCTTTTTGCAACGAGACACTCGTTACTTCGTAAATTGGTGTTTTAAATAGCTTTTTATCTGCACGACAGAAGTGTGGTATATTGATCGTATTCAAAATGTTTTAGTAAGAATTTTGTTGTCTTAATAAGATATTTTAAGTTATGGCGTATGTTATTTGGTGTTTGAATAAATGAGATTAAGGATATAGATAGTATAGTATTGTCTTTGATTAACATAACCTTTACACATTTAAAGAAAAAACTTTTTACCGGTTTAAAGTTATGTATTATTATAAATTTACAATTATTTGACATAATTTTAAATTATCCGACGTTAAGGTAAAGTAAAGATGGAGGGTCTTCTTTTAGTCGATACCAACTCCGGGAAATAAATACAGGTAATGCAACTTTCTCTACAGCTGTGATACTTTTTTGACATCCAACACTTTTTGTCTTTAGTCACCGTGACCACGCCCGCTGTAAAGCACGCGAAACGTCGGATAAATTTAAAATTATGTCAAATAATTGTAAATTTATAATAATACATAACTTTAATTCGGTAAAAAGTTTTTTCTTTAGATATAGATAGTACTTTTATTTAAAAAATAGCTTCAAGTAGTACCACTAATATATTTCCTAGGCCTCTATAGAGATACAAATGGATAAACAATTATCGGAGCAATAACGCGAATGTCAGTTTGACTATGTAGTCGGTTCAGCTGTGGAACGAATTCTCGTAATGTCAGGAAACTTGTCTATCACAAATTTAGGTTGCTATAAATACTGGCACTAGTTTGTACGGTCCTTTACAGACTAGACTCTAATGTCCAAATTAAACGGCCAATGCCAACAAACTAATTTTTAAATATTTATCAGCAGGTCGAGTTTTGTTAATATTTAGACCGTACTTTCTAGCCATTATACATGTTCTTATTTGCTGCTTTGTCAGCAATCGGTTTCTGTCATTAAACGATAATATTGGTATCAATCAATGTCAGTTACTGCTTTTGACTTTCAACCTTCCTTTATCCACGTGGCTGTATCTACTTGACCTTCCTGTGCTATTCCTTTATCTCTAGGTCATATACATATAACATAGTAAATGGTGGCTGGTATTGTTTGAAAAAACAAAAAATAAAAACAAGTTGAACACAAGAATTTTATATTATTAAATTAATATAGTAAATCTTAAAGTTACCATACTAAACACGCCATACATACACATTTTTGTAATAAAAAGTATAAAATATACAAAAATTTCACTAATTATATATTTGGAAACCATTATCATATTCGAAGGATGATGATGGAGAGCGTCAGAAAAAGTAAACCAGTTAGCGACGTAAATTCCGCAGCACTTCCAGGGACATTCGGAATTCCTAATTCTTTTAGTTTGCAAAAGTCTAGATTGGCGTCAGTGAAGGCTTGGAAGATGGAGGCAAACTGGTCCCAGGTGCAACCTTCAAGAGGACATAGGATTGTCGGCTTCTCGTTGTTAAATATTTGTACCTTGTAGGAGCCATCGTTACATCTGAAAGTTAACGTCATGTAAACTTATCCCTTTTGTCGATTAAAAGCTACGGTTTCCTAGAAAAGCGGTGCCGTTAACTAACGGCCGTCATTTTACGGTTGTTACTAACGGCCGTCTTTACGGTGGCCAAGCTGTGGTTAGAAAGTAGTGCGACCGTATTTTTGAAGTTTTATTCCAATTCCGTTTCAAAAATTTTGCTTCATGTGAGCTTGTCTGTACTCTTTGCATTTGATATTGTACAAAGCTTCATGATTTTTAACAAAATCAATTAATTGTTCATCATTTTTGCTCGTCCAAGTCTTTGTATTAATTAAATATGCGCACCGCTACACGCGAAAAGCATTGAACTACTGTTTATGTTTGTCATTTGCATGACAGCACCGCTATTTGACGTTGCGGTGACACTCAACGTTCTCTAGAAAACCTACTCTGAAGTTATTTATAGACAACGTATGGGTGACGTCACCCAACGTTACATTACGGCCGTTAGATAACGGCACCGCTTTTCTAGGAAACCGTAGGTTAACTAAGCACGCATATATTTTGTACGCAATGATATAATATTGTTAAATTCGAGTTTTAAATATAAATACACTTTTCATCAATCATTAATAAACGACCCAGATATGAGTTCTGCTAGATGGTCACAAATTGTCTCTTAATTATAAAAAAACCGGAATTATAAAAAAAGCTTCCCAATCTCACCTATTTAAGTAAGCCATAATATTAGCGGAAAATGGAGCGAGGTGAGAGGTCCTCCAAGTCCTGTAAGGGTTTCTATGTTGCGCTGTAATAGTTTCGCCATCTTTATATAGTCCGAGGGCACTGTAGACCATACCCAGGAGAGTATCATGGGCAAAGTATGCTACTATGCTTTTGCCCTCTCCTCGTTTGGCCAATTCTAAACTTTCGTATAGATTCTTCAGTACTGGATAACCAAGTTTTGCGTTGATCTAAAAAAATAAGCCGCAGATATTTCAAATTTATTGTCATTAATATGGTGATAAATGTGTAATATTATGGGATGAAGTCGAGGTTGCTACTTTTATATATTCCAGAGTAATAATATGTTTACAAACTCTCCAGATGAAGAAGAGATAGATAAGTGTAGGGTGATATTTGACAGCCTTACCGGAAAGCCATAGGCGTTCTTGTAGTAGTGACGAACGTCATCTCTATATTCCAGAACTAGCAGATCACTAGAGGAAAAGGCAGCGCACCAAGGGCTCTTAAGGTCTGGAGACCATGTACGATAGAAACGGCAGAGTTCGTATAATGTAAAAATTTCTTCTACAGATAACGTCTGTGATAGTGCCAAACGTTCTGTGACACTTTTCTGTACCTGTAATCGTTATATTAATAAGATTCTAAAACTTTTCTTTGAATGAACAAAATAAATAATAACTGTTGTATGGTGGTTGTGACTCAATTTTGTAAAAAGTACATTTAAACTTATTTTATAGAACACGGGGCAAACGGTCAGGAGTCTCAACTGATGTTAAGTGCCGCCAATGACTCACTATG
Organism: Pieris napi; assembly: GCF_905475465.1. Classification (NCBI taxonomy): domain Eukaryota; kingdom Metazoa; phylum Arthropoda; class Insecta; order Lepidoptera; family Pieridae; genus Pieris; species Pieris napi. The sequence goes on along the minus strand of NC_062237.1, from coordinate 6,520,421 downwards.
CCTGAAGGCTCGCAAATGCGTTGCTGGCCTTTTAAGTATTGGTACGCTCTTATCTTGAATGAGCGTTATCGAATTAGTTCAGAAGTTAATATATGAATATGATTTTAAAGGCTCAAGTTATCTCAAGATGTTTATACCAATTTTTATAATTAATAATTATCAGTTAAATACAAGTAGAAATTATAACTGTCCCATCCTTGTGCTGATTACAGAAGCTGAAGAGGGTTAAAGCCCGAATTGCGAAAGCAATGCGTTTAACTAAAAAGATACATCTATATGTTCTATTACTAAATATATGAAAACAATCAAATCATTACTTGCAAATACTCAGTTGTTTTGAAGAAGGCTTCAAGCTGGTCGCTGAGGAGCTGTCCATTTTTCACTTCGTCTTTATATTGCGGACAGTTGTCGTAAGGCTGTAGAAAATAATATTATTCATCATCTCTGTAATACACACATAGTGTTTATAAGATTAAACGTTATAAGAATAATTTAATTTGGAAGGCACATGCCTTATAGAATTCGGTAGATGTAATAGAGTCAGAAATTCTAGCTAACATAGTCCACTGCTTACGAACTTTGTATAGCATAAATTAAATAAATATCTAAGTTGGCGCCTGTTAGATGGTGTCGTTCCTCGCTAAACGAATAAATATTGCGATGCAGCGAGAAATTGTAATTAAAGGTACGCTGCCACAGATACATAAGTTCCTAACTTTATTTAAGTAACCTATAAACCATTTTTAAATATTATTATTATTAAAAATTGTATTTTTAGGTCTGGGCCTCAAATTTCCGTATCTGTTTCCTGATCATTTTTCAATCTAATAGGCAAGTAGGTGATCAGCCTCCTGTGCCCACGCTGTCGACTTTTTGGGTCTAAGGCAAGCCGGTTTCCTCACGATGTTTTCCTTCAGCGTTCGAATGAATTTTTTATGCGCACATAGAAAGAAAGTCCATTGGTGCACAGCCGAGGATCGAAGCTACGACCTCAGGGATGAGAGTCGGACGCTGAATCCACTAGATCAACACTGCTCGTATAAATATTATTGTGATGAAATAAAAATTGACCTATGTAATTTTTACTTGCAAACATTTCTTAATTTACTTCTTTACGATATTAGTGTTATTTTTTTGATTCAAACTATTTACTGTTCGTAAATTATTTATTCTATCTCGCAATAGAAACATCCACAGTACAATGCCTTATATTTACTCTTATACTCTATCCTTACTCTTAATACGTCATCCTGTTCTCTAGGCACGTCAGCCGTCAGGTTTAATTCTTTGCCCTCATTGAAGGCCTGAAGAAAAGCCATGGCACTGGTGACAGTTCGCTGTTTATATGTGGGTCGCACGTACACATCAAATTGGGAAAAATTTGGGAAATCCAAAAGTTGTGGGTACTTCTGCAGTATCCGAGAACCCAGCTGGTATATCTCCTCATATCCTATTCCAGTGAGATACTTCTGTGATGTCTCCATTGTTGCGTTCCACTTCCATTTGCGAAAGTTTTCTATATCCTAGGTGTAAAATTATTTCTAAATCAAACTCGTCTTTAAGCTTAGAATTGACAAAATCTTACGCTAAAAGGTTAGGTGTGCTAGTGACTAAGTAGTCAAGAATGACAAAAGTAGGTAGTTTCCATTATATACACTAATTAAATAAAAAAACATCTGTCCTAGGCTTTAATATAGAGAAAACTATATGTCAAGTGACTTTCATTTTCTATGAAAACACAAATTTCAGTGATGTAACTAAAGCTGCACTTTCCCTCTTTATCTACATTGTGAAAAAAGAGATAATTAGGAAAGGGACAGAAAAGACAAAAGCAGTTAACGCTAATAGTGCATATATAAGTTAGACTGCAAGAGTCACTCAATTCACACTGAATTAATTTATCAAGATTAACCTGTGCACATAATTGGCTGGATCCCATCTCGTAATCAAAGTGCTCGATGATTTCATCCTTAATCCGAGCCTGCAGTTCTCGCATGTTGATAGTCTCTTTATCACCAGGGTTCCGGTTGCCATGACGAACTAGTGCCCACATGCTGATTGCTTCACAACCTTTAACCAAATTGATTAGACGATATTAGAAAAATTTAATTCACTGTAAGTGATTAGCTTGACAAATTTATGAATTATGAATGTTAGAATACAAAACCAGAAAACTTAAGATAAAAACTAACGGTAACTAAGAAGTACGTTAACGAATAGAAACGTTAACCGGTATTTTAATCAAACCCAGATTAAGTCGCAAGTATCAGGTAGTGTACAAGTTATACAAATATATTTTAATTATATACTAACCCGATGCATTGTCAATTTATTTGATAAGTTTTTTTGCTCAAACTATTTTTCCTTATGTTCACAACGTACGTTATGCTAAACTTAAGCGTACGTAATCTTAGTTATTTCAATGATTTCAATTCGGAAATGCTGTATTCGACTCCCAAATAAAAAAAACTAAAATTGGTTACATGTTTGTAAAAAAACATAAATAGTGTAATTAACACATACAAAATGACTCCTGTCTTGAACCAAGAATAACATCTTACCCGCAAGTAAGGGCCAGTCCCGTATATCCCCTCGTACAGCATCATAGGGAGTCCTCGTCGCAAATAACGTTTCCTGGCATTCTGCCCTCCAGTAGCATGACCGATCTTTCGTGCTTACACCCACACAAACACACAAAACTCCTACCAACACAGTGCGTAACAACATTTCGTATCGTCTTAAAGAACACACACTATCATCTCTTATATAGGCAAAGATAAAAACCGAATCAAGAAGTATCTAAAGATAACTGTACACTGGTGACTTTTTCTTTAGAACAGTATATGTTGTTCCAGCGCGATGTTTACAGAGAATAAAAACGGGAATACGATAACACATGAACAGTTAAATACATAACTATAAAACAGGTTTATACGCGCGTTTTACTGTATAAATTGATAAAAAGATATATTCATATACTAAGTATTGTCGTTGATAATAACGAGTGTACAACGAAGCAATGAACTGAAGGTCGTTATTGTAATGTTTAAATACCAATTTTCTCATTGCATCATTGTATAGAATAAGAAAAAATATATTTGTAGCATATAATAAAAGACCGTGAGATTGTTTTTAAAACAATATGTTTTGCTAATTCTAATTAATTTGATGATTTTATGGTTAGGTGATGATGTACCTATTATAATTTGTAGAAGATTACTTTAATAAGGTAGTATACTTTTTGCTTGTATTAATCACATTTGGTTTATACGATCAATTCTATAATCGGGAAATAAACACTTCTAGTTTATAACACAAAAGAATTTCCCTCGATATTCGAATCCAGAGCAACCAAAGCGGATCGAACAGATCAAATAGCATAGATATCTATCATCTATATAAGTTACTAGTAGACTCGGCCAAGCGTTGCTGTGGCTAAGATTTTTGTTATATTACATAGTAGTAAACTATTCAAGAGAAACGGCAGGAGAACACCAATCCACCATGCTTTTTCGGTGGTTATGCCATTAAATTGTAGCTTATGTGAAACGTTGGTAAATATTTTGATAAGGATCAATACCTAGGTACTAATGAAGAGCCTTTTCTAGCGGTGGTATTTTAATAAAAAAAATAATAATAAAAGGACGCTTATTGTGACGTATCTATAAAAGATAGAGACATGCTGTCGCGACATTTTTAATAGATAGTGATGTGTCCTGAAAAATTTTTATACATCATTTTGTTCTATCATTAATAGTTTTCGCAGCGCACACGATTGAAGGAAGTTTTTTTGTTTATTTTTTTACACCTTGGGTTAGATTATTCAAGTTTTAGTAAGCAAACCTAATTTTTTTTAAAAATGCCTATGTCACTCGGGAATAGTGTAGCTTGCCAACGGTGAAAGAATTTTTGAAATCGGTCCAGTAGTTTCGGAGCCTATTCATTTCAACCAAACAAAAAATCAAACCTTTCCTCTTTATAATATTAGTATAGATCAAAGCCATGAAAACTGTCATTTAAATATCGTTGTATAGAACTATAACTGTTTGTTATAAAATTTCTCTTTTTACGTTATTAAATTAAATATAGCAAAGTTTGGCAATATACGTGATTGTACACACACCTTTACAAGATGTCGATAGCATTGGATCCAGATAGCTGGACCTATTGGTCTGATAACACTGCACTTCGTACGCACTTGTCTATCACGCTCGCACGTTTTTCGCGTTTGATAAAAATAGATAAAAATAATAAAAGCCATTTATTTCAGATACTTTACAGTTAAACACATTTTTATTTCTTTAATTATTTTTAGATATCTGAATGCCTTTTTTTGACAAAGGATTTTCGATCTTTCTAGATCCAGTAAATATGAATGCAGCTTAAAATGTATTTTTTTTTAAAGACAATTCACACCAATTGACCTAGTCTCATGCTAAGCTGGTGAAGCTTATGTTATGGGTACTAGGCAACGGACATACATACATATTATAGATATATAGACATATAAATACATATTTAAACACCCAAGACCTAAGCACAACACCAAATGCTCATCACATCGATGTTTGTCTCAGCCGGGGATCGAACCCGGGACCCATGGATTCGCAGTCAGGGGTACTAACCACTAGACCAATGAGTCGTAATACATAATAATTTCAATACATTCGTAAAAACCACAGGCGTCTATTGAAACGAGGAGGCCGTACATACCCAAGAATGAGCTAGTGTTTAGCGTGATGAGGGAAAGCCATTTTAGTAGAACAAGACTCGAAAAAATACTATCATTACGAGTGTTATTAAAATAATTATTTATTAGATTAAATACGGGACGGGATTAGTAAAAAGAGATGATACTACTTTGTTCCGTTACCAGCTCCTTGTAGAACCGTGAAGAATGTGTACGATGCTTTAATTATCTGAAAAAAATATCAAATGCAGATGTTTAAGCATGCTCATTTCTTATTATACAATAGCTCAACAGTTTGATTTGTGTAAAGATGCATTTCATGCAGGCATGATTAAGTTGCATTAACTTAAGTTGTTACGGTAACTGTAATAAATATGTTAATATGTGGGTAGATGAGTTTGTTTCTTGTAACGGATAGCTGTATTGGCAAACATTTCTTAGTGATAAGATAGAACAGGAAATTCTCATCTAATGTTAACAGGCATATATCACATAGTCTGATCACTTACATTGGTAATCTTAAGCTTAAAATATTTACCAAAAAAGAAAAAAAATCGGTGAAAATTTCGATGCTGACCTGTAGGAAAGTTCTCCCAAACGGAAATAGGAATTTTGTTGCAAAAACAACATTTTATTTAAAGAATTGCAATAAACTGTTATTTAATATACTTTCCCTTCGAGTGGAATTTCCATTGTTTAAGACTATTTTTTGAATAGCTGGCATTAAAAAAAATCCAAGTGGTTTTTTACCCCCATGAAAGTTTTCAATGAGAGGTTTACAAGCCCGCCAGCGCTTAGTATGACGGGGCAGCGTGTACGCGTCATCAACAAAACCAAGGCGCGGCGCATTCGCGGTGTACAGACCAACCATTCACTGACGTATGCCGCATCACAAACTGCCTCACTCTACAGAGAAAAGGATGAATATACATTAATATAATTTACAAACGTGTTGTAGGAGGACCCCAACAAGACCAACCATTGACTAGCAGATTGGCCCAAAAGGGTTATTTAAAAATTTATTCGTCTGAACTAATGATAAAACAGTATATATTTTATCATAAAAACGCTTAGATTGTGTTATGTTAAAATATTGTTGTTACCGGCCCGGCCTTCACACGTGTAAGTCACACCTCATTCACTAGCCCTAACGCACACCAGACATTGATAAGAAATTACTATCTTACAACCTGTAATCCTGCCATTATTACGAAATTTTATGAATTTGAAATCTATAATTGGTTTTATCGTGCCATTTATCAGCCAATAACAAGGTATTTAATTAATTTAATCCAGTGGAAACTAGTTCAAGATTTCACTTACGATTGAAAACTTTATACATTCACTACTAATCTTAAACAAAATCTCATCCTGTCCAATGCTGAAACGAAAATTGTTCTTATTGTGCAACAGTAGTTTATGGAGGATGCTAGTGCACTTTCTTTTTTCACTAAACATCGTTTTTTATTATGTATAATAGAGATTTTTCTTTCTATTTCATAAATTAATAATACCTCGACTTGAATCTCGTTCCCTTGATAACAGTAAACGAACACTTGATACATCATCACGACCAAATAGAAAATCATTGACGCCGTACGGATAAAGTTTGCAGTTTCCTATAACATAAACAGTACAAACTTAAAAATTACTACTAAACTACCACATGTCGAAACATAATGAAACCCAATTGCTCTTAGTATAATGTGTGGCTTATGTTACAAATTTGAATTTACGTTGCACGACAATGTAATATTGAAAGCAGAATTGCTGTTTAAGTAACGTAGCTTGATTCTCAATAGGCATTACATAGTTCAACCTTCAATATTAACGAATGTTATGTTATTAAAGTGTTCAGACCAGATTACCCCAAGTAATTTCTAATCTAGCAAGCGATTCTATGTTTAAGTAAACTTCATCATATTTATATTCACAACAGAAAGCTGGTATGCGGTTGCACATATAATAAACACGGAGACGGTGAACTGCGCTAGCACAGGCAAAGAGAAGCATCGTTGCAGGAAAACTGTCGCCTTTAGCGTCGTCTGGTGCTGCTGTATGCACTCCCTTAGACGGTCCCACGCTACCGGCTCTACTGACGGATGAAGTAGACCCTGGACAGTCAAGTTTAGTAAAGATACAAAAAAATAATTATTTCCGCGGACTTAAAATATTCCATGTAGGTTCTCCATAGTATATATATTTTATAGTTAAATATACCGTAGTTTGTAATGGCAAGTCATCAAAGAGTGTTTGCAGTGAGAGAGCCAGCAGTTGCAAGCGGCAGCAACAGAGCGCCACCAAGGATGTCACCACCGTGTCCACGCTGACATTTACAGTCGCCGACAGTCCCACTGCTACGCACTGCGAGTTAACAATTACTATAGCCAAAATCTAAACAGCTAGAATTTTGAGCCGAACTTACTAACTAATCTAAGATTTATAATAAAAGTAACAATTTCATAACTTAATAGCTTCGAAACAAGAGTGGCGTCCGAAAACTTGACAGAAATCCTTTGGTAGTCACTTTCATGATCCGTATCAGTAAATTTGATGTCTGTTCGTGATTTCTTTACTTTTGTATCAAATTCGTTTAATTATCAATTAATCAATCTCTTTGTAAAATTTAAACATAGATAATATTTATTAAACAGATTGAAGTTATTTTTATTTATTTAACGCTACGTTTAAGAGGTACTCGTCCAACATCTAATCCTCTAATAAATCACTTAAATAACGTACAATGAAAATTTAACGATTTATAGTAGGTACCTGATGAATGTATGTCAAATCATACGCAGGCGACTGAGTCGTGTCATAGGGGTACCTGTAATTGATAACTTATATAAAATTATGAGACCAATATACAGTTTGTAATTTAAAGACAACACAATGAAAGGAACCCCTCAGGAAAAGAAGAGTGGGCAGGCCAAAAAGAAGGTGGGCGTAGTAATAGAAGGAAAAGACTGGCAGACTATTGGCAAAGATAGTACATCTGGAAAAGATTGGAGGAGGCTTTCATCCACAGGTGACTAACATTTAGCTATGAATGTAAATACTAACAACATTTGAAATGGAACTTAAGGATATGGAAATAAAAACGGTTTTATTATTATTTCAAAACTAATATTGTACCATGCTCTCAAAGGAAGCTGATTCTTTTCCGCACTGGCAGCCCAGCCCAATACCGTGCCCGCAGCTAATGCAATGTATGTGAACAATTGAAGTCTCGCCTGACGATTAAATCTAAAAAAATACTTCGTAAAAACACACATAAACCAACGTAAACATTTTACATAAATATAAAACCAACGCTTTAGGTAACCTTGCAATTATCTTCTTTCCAGTCTCTCTCTTCTCACAAATTAATTCTTGTTCACAGTTATTGACAATGGTCCTGATCGTCTCCCTTTTCAACACTAGATTAAATATCTGAAAATTGAAATAATTATCAATTATAAAAATGGCATAATATCTTACATTTTTACAGCCCTTACAGTGGTCTCTTACACTTAAAAGGGCTAAAGCTGTTTCTTATTTCCCATGCAGGTCAAAACTTTTGAAAGGAAACTACAGCCTAGAACTAAAAAAAACCCTGTTATGAACACTACCATTCTCCCATGCCTGGTCTACGGGAACCAAACCTAGACGTTTACGGAAAGCGTGAAGTCAAAGGTGACTAGTGCCCAGAGAGCAATGGAGCGGAGTATCCTAAAAAAGATTCACAAAATACGAAGTGAACACATTCAAAGTGAGCCGAAACCTAAGATCACCGACGCGCTAACCCTTGCCTTACAGCCTAAACATAAATGGGTCATACACAAAACGAGTCAGAATTTTGTGAAAAAAAAACATAGAACTTTTACGAAATCAGTCTTATTTATTACCTTATAATCATAGCATTTAAATGACAATATAAAACAAGATCGTTTTTCAGTTTTGACTGAAATATTAAACTTTTAATTTTTTTTGTGACCACTGAAGGGACATACTTCCACAGAATAGAAAAAAAACAAAAACAATCGTTACGTTAGTCTTAAAAAGTTATTCATATAAACAAGACAAAGTAAAAAAAGGGTTTTAAAAGATATCATCACTCGAATCAAAAAATGAACGGCCTTTACATTTCTTTTGTGGTGCATTTGAGTCGTCAGAGTCACTGTATTCTGGGAATGCACGGACTCTGGATTTTTTGGGTGTTACTTTTGGTGGTGTAATTGAGTTTTCCAAGTCACTTACATCAAGGGTTGGACAGAACCTGAATTTATTAGGAGTTACTGAGTCATCAGAGTGTGTATTAATTAAATTTGGCTTTTGTGGGGTTAATGGTTGACGGGTTGGGCTTGGTGATGATTCCAATGATGGTGTATTAAACAAGGGTTCAAGCAGAGTTGGGGTTGTCGGTCCAGTGGCTGTAGAGGCTGATGTAGTGTTATTAGTGGTTGCTGGACTGGGGGTTGAAGAAGATGTAAAATTCTGTAGAAGTTGTGTTTCTATAAAATTACACGAAATGCCCTCAACCTCTATTTGTCCAATTTCAAAATGGGTACATTCAATATGGGCTGCACATAATAAGCAGCTCAATCGTCTGCAACGTATAATGTTAGGTGCTTTTGCACTCCATGCAACCTGATGAATCTTGAAGGTCCCTTTAAAAGGACGAAGTTTGACGTTTGCAATTTCTTGTATATTAGATACTTCATTATCAATACGAATAATTTCAATGCCTTTACAGTTACCTTTTAAACATGAAATAAAACTATCAATGTTCGATATATCTTGGCCATTTGTAACTGCATTATCGCATGTCCGTTTTATGCATCCACCTACCCCATCAGGAGCACCTTTGCCATGTCCTGCCTCGCTGAAACGCCAGTTAATGATTTCTGCTTTTGAAATTTTGCTAAGATAGTTTGCTATTAAATGAAACATTGTTTTATTACGATACTGGGTAGTAGGCCCATCACTGAGTACATGCAGCTGCTTCAAATCTGGTGTAAGTAACTTTATTCTTTGAATAACAGGTTTTAAATGTGCACAAATGAACACGGGATCGTGTCTTAAGTTTTCTGATACAGTGCAAAGACATGTGGTTTGTGTAAGGTTTGTTGGTGGCTGATTATTTGACGAGTAGTACACACATGTATGAAGTGAAAGTTGTGCATTAGATCCGCCAAAATGGGCTGATTGAATTTCTGATCCATATTTGCAGCAATAATTTTCTGAAAAATCAATTGGAAGTAAGCCATCTGTTGGCGTTAAGTTTTGTTTGATTGATCGAATAACTCTGTGTTGGTTTTATTTGCAAGATGTTGAAAATATGTAGGTAATTTTGTCTTAAAAATATTAACGAGTAATTGATGAGTAGTTTTAACGGATTCTTTAATAGTTTTTTGGCATAGCTTTTCTTTTCCTTTAATGACTTCTAACACTTTTTAGTGATCCATCTTTGGTAAATAATTGTATCATTGCCATTGATCACATTAAAATTTACTGTATTCTCAGAGCATTGCAAACACGTCCTTTCCAGGCAAGAAACACTGAGAGTGTTGTTACAGCAGAAAGCCCTGGCAACATCAGTAGCGGTAGAATAACGTATTATCTTAGCTTGGCTTAAAGCACGAGCAATAAAATCATTATTTTACAAATTAAGAATACACTATCGTTACTTTCCAAATAAATATTGCTCTTTTCTGTGGACAATGTCTCTCGTGTGGACTTCTCAGTCCACAGAAAATATGTCCACAGGAAGGACTTTTATTAAAAAAGTAAGCATTGCTCGATCAGTTTTGACGTTATACAAACAATTTAAAACATTTCGAAACCACTCCTAATAAGAAACGATGGCTGCATGCTAATCGGTAAATTCATTAATTATTTACTAATATACACCAGGAACAGGAAAGACTCACTGATCTTTGATGAAAACTCAGTAAAATTTATAAAAACTGTTGTAATAAACTACGAGCGCTCAGTCACTCAATCCAAACTGGCAAACGCCAGCCGTGTATTGTGGCCAGTACAAAAAAATAATTGTGAAATAGTATTTTGAGTTAGCTCGATAAAATCGATTGAATTTAAGGTCTACAGAAAAGACGTGATTTTGCATAACCAACTGTTTATTGCTAATTGTGTAGGTTTAGCTAGATATATATTTAGTAACTTGGTAACATTTTAACATTCAGTATACATATTATCGATAATTAATATTTATTATGAGATAACACTTGTTAATTAAGAACAGCATTTGTCAAAATGTGCTTACCACGTTCACGAACAGTCCACAGAAGGGGACATTTTAAAACTTTTCTTTTTTTTCAACAAATTAGTAACTAAATAATTCCATATTTAGCAAACGTAAATGAAGGAATATTTGTGAATAATATATCAAAATATATATCAGCATAAAAAAAGTATTATTTTTAAACAATCCTCAACCTGAACTAGCCCATGAGTTTGACCCAAATGAGCAGGCCGTATTGCAAGGTGTACAGATAAAAGATGGACCGCCGAATCCACCCACTGTACCTTCTAATAGAAATCGATTTATAAATTTATCATTAAATATATCACTAAAGTAGTAATTATTAATAAAATAATTAAAGTATGATCATGAAAAAAAAATCTTATATTAGAGGGGAAGGTCCATTTTGTACGTTCAAATTGTATCAGGTAGCCATTTCTAAAAAAAGGAATACCAATATTAATAAATGGTGTTTAAATTCATTACATATTATATGCCATATTAGAAATTACTTATAATGGGTAATTCATTGTAAGAATGTTCTGCTGGCGGAAGATTTTGATACCTCCAAGGAAAAGAAACGTGGCAACACCACAAAAGCTATGGGCTGACGATATCGTAAAGATATCTAGGTTGGAACGGATGTAGGAAGCAAAAAAGATCCAAATGGAAAGTTCTGGAAGAGGTCTTTACCCAAAATGAGTCCATAAGTCCAACACGAAGTAATGGAAATAACAACAACTAACGTAGACCAAGCGCATAATAACAAAACTAACACCCATTTGATTTGTAATTTCTGTAAAGGTAAAGTATGGCATTAAAGAGGCTTTATTATTATTATTACTATAAGTTCATTGTACTTACTTTCAAGGAGAGTGATAAGTTAGTAAACAGAAGAAAAAACGCGGCCGTCATGAGCGGAATGTCACCCCAGACTTGAACGACCTCCCCGGCTTGGATCACGATATATGTACCTTTAATATTATGTAATACAAAAATACATACGAGTACAAGTAACTTAGATGAATTAATTTTTTACCTAGATACCTATTACACATGCATCAACCGATTTTGATGAAACTGAATTACCTCATGGAGTCATCTGATATAGTTTCCGAAAAATGTATAGCCAAACCTAAATAGATATTTATGATGATGACATCATACTGAAAAAATTAGAATTCCAGCAATGTCACATGGTTAAAATGGTCTACTATAAATGTGATTGTGAACGAGAGTTTCTTTATCCTATCCCAAATCACAAGTAACAATAATTTGTATAGATAAAAAAATAAACAATACCCAGAATAAACACATAAAACATAATGCAGTATACAGCGTATAGTGTTCCCCGAAATCCCGATAACGTATCAGGCTTGTAAAAACCAGATAATTGTAGTACATTGAGTGAGAACTTTAGACCGTAGTAAGTGTGGTCAATGAAGAACTTCATTTTGCTTAGTTTGAGTACTTCACGTACTTATATATATAACACAGAAATTTTAACAACATTGCCTATATCGATTGCAGATATAACAAACATTTCAATACACTAAAAATACTTTTAAGTTTAAGCCACACGTAGCCGACCAATCTCGATTTTATCTCGTGCTCGTAATTGTTAAGGACCGATCTGGTTGCCAAACTCCAAAAAAGTACATTGTTTCTTTCCATTTTTCGTAATCATTTCTTGAAGGAGAGAAGTGACGAATAGGGGTATTTCTAGGGAGTTTCATTCTAGGGAGAATGGAAAATATATATGGTGGAGTTGAGTAGTTTATGTATCCATTTTGAAAGATCGATACACGATTTAAATAACTTCGCTTGATAGAAAAAAAACTGCAAACTGCAATCGGAAAACTGAGTTGCCTTTTCCACGCGTTTTTTGATGCAGAACAAAATCTATATACGTGAAATATAAGTTAAATACTTTAATTATAGCTCAAAGCCTCAATTTGTATAAAAATATCTAAAAATTACATGTGAATGATATAAATTTTTCCTTACCCATATCGAGTTGTTCAATAGCTTTTTGTAGCTACATTTAATAAAAGCGTTAACATCTACATAATAAGATTTTTTTTAAAAGAGTACCGAGAGTTTTTACGCCGGCTTTTTCTCTCGGCCTACAACCTCTTTCTTCTTTGCCGATGAGTAGGGATGTCTACCTATTCAAATTTTATGACGTGGAATAAGTAATACATCTTATATTCCCCATAAACATACTTTATTTTTTATTTATTTTATTTAATAATTTATAAATAATTAACTTTTAACTTAATTTAACTTTTTTATACTATTGTTCTTACAATTTAGGTGATCTTTTTTTATATTTTAAATATATTTTAAAAATGAAGATCCAAGTTTGCAACTCATGTGTTTATTCAGTGATTACTGGTTATTAAATGTTTCGTATAACACGGTAATTATCACCACATCGACACTTAAAACATACCAATTTAGGGAGAAATTATAGCTTTACAGTAACGGTAGGTTTATTTTGATTCCAATATAATAATAATTTCAACGTTAGATTGTCATGTTTTGATTTTCATAAAAGCAGTTCCACACCATAAAGAACAAGATATAAAAATTTTGTAAGCTTTATTAACTAATCCAAGTGCACCATTTATTAAAGTTATAATATTTTTATGTGTCTTCGTCTACTTGTTTGAGGACAGTGAAGAAAGAATACGATGCTTTGCAAATCTGAAATCGGAAAGTATTATATCACTTAACGTTTTTATTCTTAAGCCTAAATAAAGTATTAATATGTACTCTATCAAGTATAGATTTTATTAGCTAAAATGGCACTTCGTAATGTTTAACCTTCGAAATACAAGTATAAAACGTTAATTGAAACTGATTTTATGATATTTAATATTTATTCATGGTAGTATTAAAAGAAAACTCACGCTCACAAAAGTAGCAAGAGAGAGAGTAGTAAATCCCCCAGCTGTGAGCTTGGCGGTCCGGCAACAGCGCGTCATGAGGATCAACGCGGACCTACGCACGCGCACGCTACACGTATACCATGGCCACTCGTACGCAGAACGTGACACGTTTTCACTCTACAATTATAAAAAAAACGTGTTGCACTCGGGGATTGCCGCGGTAAAGCTATTGCATAGCATTTTTTATCAACTTATGCAGTTATAATTATTTATTTGTTTTTCTTTGATATTATTTCAATCTACCACTCAGACTAAAACGCCTATATAGTCTGTCTCACTCTAACGCGTACCGGCTGCACCGGCCGCGCTCACGCTACGTCACCGATCTCGTCAGAGAGATGGGAATGCGCAGTATGCGTTCTGTCCCACTTTAACGCGTATTTGCCGCACCTATATTAAGTCATCGTGTGTTAGGTTTTTTTCGTTACGGAATTTCTCGATTCGGTCGCCGCGCTCAAAGCTCGCGAAAAAATCTATGCAATAGTTAAGCTAAACATACAACATTTCGTCAATAATTTAAAATCAAGATTTTCTGTGCTACATACCTCAATAGTAAGTTCGTTTCCTTCGCGACAGTAAAGGTATACTTGGTCCACCATATTTAGGAGATAAAACGTCATAGAAAGCATTCGAAGCATATTACCGGTTTGCTACAAGATAATTTGGAATATGGATTAATTATGAATAAAGTATGTAGTTTTCCCGGCGTCATTTTATACAAAATAGTTTTTATCTTTTTTTATTATTGATTTTATCTATTCTAGTTGTAGACTACAACTAGGATAGAGATATATACAACTGCAACTTGTAGTAAGCATTACTATTATCTTACTACCAATATTTAATATCGAGTAACGAGTGTCTAAAACATATGAAATGTTTATTTTTTTCATTTTATATGATTTCATCTATCCTAGTTGTAGTTGTAGTCTAAATACAACTAGGATACTTAGATAGATACAACTACCACTTGTAGTAAGCATTACTAGTGTCTTACTATCACTATTTAATATTGAAGAACGAGTGTCGAAAATTAAAAATATGTTTATTTTTCAAGAATATGTTTCTAACGTATATATTTATAATGTTTTGATATACGTACAAAAACAAGCTGTACCCCGGTTACGCATATGATCGCTAGTGACACGGTAAACTGCGCGAAGGTCGACTCCGTGAAGCATCGTTCTAGTTCATTCACTGTCTCCAAGGTATCTTGGTGCTCAGCTATACAGTTACCGAGGCGAACTGTCACAATCTCCTCTTGCTTCTTAGTTAAACGCTGAAATAACTCAAAACAGTCAAGGAGATAACCCCATACAAATCGAACACAGAATCTGTCTCGTACGTTTGACCTTATGCTCCTGCCTCTATGCCTGCTCCTATTTTAAGAATATAATTTTACTAACATATATAAAGAAAGTAGTAAAGTCACTCAAGGTAGTAGATAACTAGGTAAACTAGAAAATAAGGCAAATATTATGGTTGATAAATAAAATGTTAAACATACGTTGTTAACTATATGCATATCTCTGCACAACCCTTTTAATGCAATACTAATGAGTCGAAATCTGCAGCGACATTGAGCAATAAGCGCCATTACTACAATATCTTTGCTGGCGTTCATACTAGCTGACAGCATCAGAGACATCGACTGGTGTAGGTAGGCGATCTCGTACATTGGAGACTGGGACGCGTTGAAAGGGTACCTGGGGCGTTAGAATATATAAGAATAATAAATAATAAAAACTTTATTCATGATATATAAGGTTGTGACAAAATTCATATATCGCTAGGGAGTCCCTGTGTTGTGAACTGTAAGTAGATAAAAATTAGTCAGTGGTACATGGTACAAATAAACAGTTTTTAGAGATAAAGTAGGTTTAGTTACAACTAATCAAACACAAGACATTAAGTATGTGCGATTGTGTGAGTGTGTGAAATGTGAATGTATTTGAGAGTAGCTAAGAATTGTGATAAGCGTGCGCTGTGTCTTTGTTAGTTTTTGGCACCTCAGAGTCAGTCAAGATACGTAGTAAGGCCTCTGACCAGCTAGCGCTTTTTATGTGGTTCGTGACTTTGTATCTGGATAGTTTGACTATCTCAAAATCCATAGATGGGAAATTTGATTATAAAGGAAGGGGCCCTTAAATGCAAAGAAGCGTTGGTCAAACACAGTCCTTCGTTTTGGCGTCGGGAATAAAAAACGTCTGTTCTTAGATGTGTCTGGGAGTTTGTGATATCTTAAACAGATCACTAAGATGTAAAGCTTTCTTACTTAATAGGTTTTCTCGGTAGTTTTGTTTATATATAGTTGAATAGAAAAAATGTGATCATAAAAGTATTGTTTAATGTGTTAAGAGTATTAATACATAGCTGCTTATGAAAACATTATTTCTCGCGGATAAAAAAATTGGGATATAGTGTAGTAATATAGGATAAGGTCTTTGTTTTAGAAATACCAAAGAGCAAATTTGTTACTTGCAATCATTTAAGAATTATGAGATTTAGAAGTTTCATATATAATAGATACTTGCTACGGGAGTATTTTTATTTAAATATGTAGTACATTTAACTAACCAAGCTCTCATAGGTAGCTGTTTATTTTGATTTTCTGTCGCTGCAGCAAGAGCCCATAGTGATATAGTTGTTGCGGTCAGAAATGCATATAACATTGAATGTATATTGACTTCGCGGTTACATCTGTAAAACACAACATATATTTTTTTATTTCAGTTAGCGAAGGTAAGTAATTATAATTAAAAAAATATGGGTTATAAGATGAAGTCGCGTTATTATAACAATTTTATAAATAATTTAAAGGTACGATACCTTTATGACAAATAGTAGATATAAAAATAGTAATAACGCAGTGCACATTTTCTAGCAACTAAGAATTGAAATTTGTGTATGACGAGAAAATGAAATAAGTTTACAATAAATACTAAATCTACTATTAAGCTTACTTTTTAACAGCTTTCTTGGCTTCAACAGTAACTTGCATTTTCAATACGTTATAATTTTTTTTAACTATGCTCTTGATACGAGCAGCTCTCACCACCATGTTGAGAATCTTTAAGCTGTGAGTCAGATTTGTTAACAGAACAAACGCACTTGCCGTCATTAGTTGTATATCTCCCCAGATAATGAATAAATCAGTAGCTTGGATTATGATGAATGTGCCTAAAGATTGTATTAATCATTTATTCTATAGGCTTTGATTGAACATATTATTCAAAATATAGTTATATTTATGTAATTAATATTTATAAGGGTTAAAATAAAGAAGTAATTTTAACTTTGCTGTAGTAGTATTTTTTAATAGATTTTGTGATTCATAGAAACAAATTTAAAAAATTAAGTCATACCTACAACTAGCATATACACAAAGCCCGTATGCCAAGTATATAACATTCTTTTCCATCCTAAATTATCTGGAGCCCATAACCCCATAATCCTCAGCCAAGTGAGCGATACCCGAAGGGAATAGTTAGTATTATTAACGACAAAACTCATTTCTAAGTATGAAATACGTCGTTCTTTTGTTTTGCCTACAATATATTTGAAACAAAAGAAGAAAACCCGCACACTTAATTACATAACTGTACAAAATTGATTTAATTTGTGTATACAGGGATGTAACACACAAAGAAAAATGTAATTTATCTTTACTTGATTTTTTTATATGTTTTTTAAAGTTAGTATATATCTTCAGAGCTACAAATACATATTTGTTCTATTTATGGTCATAGAATTCGTATTTATCATTATTTATTAGAAACATAATGCAATAATGTACTAAAACGCACTACGGAATTAATGTATTACACAAAATGTTTTTCCGGATTTGGGTGATTCAGGTTTTCAATAAACAGAATAAGCAGTATCGTATACAAAGATCTTTAATCGTTACAAAAAGTCAAAAAAATTAAAAAAGAAAATATTTTTTTTTTGTATTGTTACATTTCGTTCCCAGAGTTGAGTAACTCACACAGCGATTTTCATCAATTATCGACAATTCAATCTAGCGTTGTCACTTGCAATTAGACAATTAAATATACACAGACCTTTACTCTTTATTGAAAACAAACAATTAATTTGATTATGTATTTCGTTTATATTTGTGAAACAAAAGCTAACAATATTTCAAAATATGAATATAAATAATTTGAATTTAATTTAAATACACACATATACACATACACTTACAAATATTTCTTTTACGAGTCTATCAATTATTGAATACTTATAAATTGAATTTTAATCATTGAACATATAAAATAATTAAACAAAAAGTAATAATTATAATATTTATTTATAATAAATAATAAAACTCAAACTAGTTTGAAATACTACATAGGATCCCAATTCAGGACCATATTTTTATTCGCTTACTTGGCGTAATACCGTAAAAAATGTGTACGATGCTTTTAAGATCTGCAATAATTCAAAGATAATCTTAATTCCAATTCAATTCAAAACTAATTTATAAAAAAATATACTCACTCTCATGAAAGAATCCAGAGAGAGAGTAGTAAATCCCCCAGCAGTGAGCATAGCGGTCCGGCCACAACGCGTCATTAAGATCAACGTTGACCGACGCAAACGCACGCTGCACGTATACCATGGCCACTCGTACGCACAACGGGAAATATTCTCACTCTGCAATACATTTTACTCCATAGAGGTTACAACAGGATGCCTTATCGCATTGTTATAATTTTAGTTAGCTCATAAGTAGGTCGGCCTTAGACGGTAGAAGGGTATTTGCGTAAAGTTTAAAATTTTTAATAATTAATTATACCAGCGGTGCTACAACCTTTTTAGGTCTGGGCCTAATATTACTGTATGTTTCTTGATCATTTGTTTTTCTTAGTACATATGTAGTAGGTGATTATCCTCCTGTGTCTGACACATGCCGTCGAGTTGGTCTAAGTCGGTTTCCTTGCGATGTTTTACTACACTGTTCGAGCGAATGTTAAATGCGCAGTGCGCACATAGAAACAATTGGTGCACAGCCGGGGATTGAACCTACATCCGCAGGGATGAGAGTCACACGCTGAAGCCAGTAGGCCTACACTGCATTTTAATAGTGAAGTAAAAATGCCACAACACTATCCAACATAGAGTTTTTTTTTATAAAGCTAATTTGCCTGGATGTAATGAAACTAACATGAAACTTAGCTAAAAGCTTTAATAACAAATTAACATTCGGAGACTTACCCCTACTGCCAGTTCGTTTCCTTCATAACAATAAATAAAAACTTGTTCCATCATATTTAAAAGGTATGTTGCAATGGAAGCCATTCTGACAAAGTTACCGATTTGCTAAAAATATTATAACATTTTGCAATACAATTTTTATAAAGATTTGAATAATATTATGGAAACTTTAAACTGATGTAACCATTTTATTGTATTTCGACCTATAGATGAGGCCGTGGAGTCCCACGCGGTTTGTTTAGTTTATTTAAAATAATATTCTTTTACATTCCGTTATTTATACAACTTGTAAATAAACATAAAATTCCTACACATTATTATTAGACACATTTAATCCTAACTCATTCTTGGCAATGTCTTAGAACTCATTATAACTATTAGTTACTTTGCGTACCTTAGTGAGCTGAAATGCGGTCACACAAATGATGACGAGTGAGACGGTGAACTGTGCGAAGGTGGGTTCTGAGAAGCAGCGTTGTAGCTCATTCAGTGAGTCTAAGATATCTTGATGCTCGCGAATACACTCATTAAGTCTGGCCTGTACCATCAAATCATGTTCTTGCGACATACGTTGCTAGTAATAATAAAATGTTCTAAGTTAAATCATTAAAAGTATTTTCTTTTTCGTCTAAATTTAAGTACATAAATAATTAAGGAGTATCTATGTCACCGTAAAATTGTAAACACCGTTAGATTGTAATCTATCTCGCGAGATTATAAACTGTCGAAAGATTGTGAACCTCAACGAACTGCTTACAATTTAACGTATTATTATTCGGTAGTTATATGAAATTGTTGGAAAGTAAAATTAATCTATAATTGACCAAAGAAGTTTGAATGATAACTAAGTTAGTGTAGTACAATCTACCGAATAATAATACGTTAAATTGTAAGCAGTAAGCTGAGGTTCACAATCTTTCGACAGTTTATAATCTCGCGAGATAGATTACAATCTAACGGCGTTTACAATTTTACGTTAACATCTATAAAGATACAATATTATTCTTATTATATTTGTATCGAACAACGCCACCTATACATGCTTCTCGGCAATCTACAGCTCGTAGAAAGGTTCGTAGCTTGCTACCTCGTAGTGATCGCTACGACGATTTACCTTGTTAAAACAGATGGGGCAGATACATTTTACTGTTCGCCGTACCAAAGAGCTTCTCTTACATGATACATCCTCTCTACGAGATTGAATAATAAGAGGTATAAGATTTATATTTTTTCGTGTACGGTTTCATAACAAATTTAGATTCTATACGTATATTAAGACGTCAAAATCTTAAATATCATTTTAAATTTTTGTAATTACTTATTAGTGGCTGCTACTGGAAGAGACCAGATGTTAGCGATCAAGTCACCCGTTGCTCTCTTAATTACTTGCATGTTTTGTTCATTAAAATATTCCGTTATTCATTTAACACATATGGTGTAAAACCTGTAATATGGATTTTATATTACTTGTGTAACTTAAAAGGCTTATTCCTCGATATGATTCCTCGATAGAACGCTTTTAATGCAAATTTTGTCACACACCACCTTTTTATAAAATCAGCTATTTCACGTATTCCCGGACCGAAACGACATAGGGGCCTTCAACAAAAGGGCGTACCTTTGGATGCCGAAAATGCACTTGCAAACCAGTCGGCGTTTTTGTGAAAAAAATGTATAATGGGATTAAAAAAACACTTTTTTGTAGTTACCATCGTTCCAGGACTCATATCCAAACAAAGAGTTTTGAGATCGTATCCTAGAAGTTTGAATCTACACCTGCACTGTGCTAATAATGATACAACCACCATATCTTTGCTGATGTTGAGACAGGCCGCCGCATAAATGGCACATATCTGGTGCAAGTATGTCAGCTCATAGGCCGGAGATTTACTCCAATCGTATGGATACCTACAGATAAAACCTTATAGATAAATAATAATAAATAACATTAAGTAGCGGGGTTATTGAATAGTGTGTGTGAATGGTTTTTTGATTTGGCCCGGCTATGTAACAATTGATTTTCTATATGTGTAATTTTCTATGCCTGTATTTCAGAAATTAATCTTACTCAATCGAATTACACAGAAGGCTAATCACTTACTAAAGAGGAAAACCCACCTGAAACCCAACCAAAAAGAGAACTGTAGCACCATTGGATTTTTATTAACTAATTATATATTTTAATTTGAGTACGAGTGGGAGGTAATAAAGCCACTCCAGCGACTTGGAGGGGTTTGGAACGATTAATCATTGTATTTTAATTTTTTGCGGAAATGAAGGAACTAATTATTTGTTATTTCCATCGAAAGCAAGAATCAGAAATTAAACGATTATTTTGGAAAATACATTTTGTGAGAAATCTTTGCTAAATCCGACGGTTTTTAAATAACAATAGAACGTTATATTTGTGTGTACAAAGTGATGATAGGCTAACGAATATAATTGAAATTGAAGAGAATGAGATAATTTATTTATAAAATTAAATAATATTATAAAATTAAGATTTATATTTATTTTAAGGAGTGTCATAATACAATAAAGTAGGTATTTAGATCTCACCAGGCCTGCAGTGGCAACTGTAAGTTCTGAGACTCAAGAGCCGGTCCCACCGCGAAACCTATCAGAGTCACTGTTGTGAGGGTAAGAAAAGTCATCAGGTGAAGAGTTGTTCCCCGATTGCAACTGCAAATTTAGTATTTGTTTAGAATAATACAAATATGATAAGAAGATTAAGAATTTAACACGGTGTTTTCGTGTGTATATCTTTTGCGTTGCAGCATATGAAAATATAAAAGGTTTTTTTATGAACCAACTTTCTTTTTACGGAGTGCAATAAGTTAACTAATAGCCGCATCACTTAATGAGAGAGAATATTTTGTTACTCGGAGAAACTCACGTCAAATGATATCCGAGATTGTTTGACGTTGGTTACAATACTGGTATCATAGAAGCGTGCTAGGAATAGAGCCATTTTTAAGATATTCATTTATTAGTTTTTTCCGGTTATGTTCTATATCAAATAATATAAAATAAAACAGGCACACCTTCGAATGATGTCGATCTTCTGTTGTCCAGTAGCATTTTTTAGGACATAGTTATTTCGGTCGATGATATGTTCTATACGACGTCTCCTCACCAGTAGGTTGAAGATCTTCACACAGTGCACGAGATTAGTGCACAACACAAAGGCGATTGACGTCATCAATGACAAATTCCCCCAGTTCTGCCAAAGGTCTACCAGCTGGATCGCTATGTATGTACCTGAACCGTGTTATTTTCAGCCATGTTAATCATTCAGCAATAGGGCATTAGCATATAAGAAAATTTAGTTTAACATTCACATAGTCATTGTAGCAATAGATAGTCCTGAGAACTGCAACCTTTTTCCACAAAGAGTGGTGGCTAGCGACTGTAAAGATAACTATAGAATCATTTTATAGTCGGCAAAGGAAATTTGATTTAAGAGGCAACCTTTACAGGATTTAGTTGTTGCTAAAAGTTTTCAGAATCAAAACCTCTAAGTTCCTTGATCCCAGTCTCTTGATGAAAGTCACTGTATGAGAATAGAATCAAACACATATTTTTAAAGTGTACTGATTGCTTTGTTAATGCGTGAAATTTACTAATTAATTTGTATTGATTATCTTACCCAATATTAACATAAATATAAATAAAGAATAGGTATAGAAAAGAATTTTCTTCCATCCCGCAATTCCTACGGCGGGCCACAAGCCAAACACTTTCAAATATGTCAACGAAAAGCGTAACGAAAAATTTGTATTTGGAATCACTATAGCCATGGTTAATGGTAAACCTCTACTGCGTAACGTGTCAGTTGTAATAAAGAACTTTATAGGCTGTATTTGTCTTAAAGGGTATACAAACAGATATCCTAAACCTTTTAATAATCTAAAAAAATCCCTAGTAATCGATATGGGGCGGTTTTGTTGGCCTTCAGAATTTACATGAAATTTAGTTGCATGCATGAAGTGCCTTTACTCAGCTCTGAACTGCCGTCTCCACACATCTCTAATATCCCTGCCCTTATCAGACAGGGTAGTACAGAATGGAATTGACGGAATAGATGACTTTTAGAATTTCGCAAGATAACTTTACAGAAGATATAGAAAGCAATCGCAACATAAGAAAGTAATTTATAAGACATAAGTGATATTTAGATTTATTGAATTGACCAGAAATAATCAGTTAAAATAATCGTTTAAAATTTTTAGGATTTACTAAACTTTCCAAACTTAAAATAGTTGACATAAATAAAAATTCAGTTATGCCAAAATTCTTAATAATTTCAAGCAATAGTAGCATAATATTACAAAATGTGTTATACTTCTGAAAAGCAACGACACATGCAATTATCTGCTTATACAATAATAATTTTATGTTTACTAAAGCAAACTGTTAGCTTTCCGAACTAAATGTGTATTTGGCTTGTTTAATGCCGTGATGCCTGGTATTTATGTTTAAAATTTAATATAAAGTTGCTTTCATATAGTTCTCTATTAAATTTTAAATGATTTTATTTTTTATTTATTTATTAAGGAAACTAAACAGATACATCACTATACAGTAAAAATAAAATGAAAGTAAAACACAAAATAAACACATTGGACATAATATCCACAAAAAGTTTCACTGACAAAAAAATACAATACAAAGTAAAACAAGACAAAACATGACAGCACAAAATTTATAAATTAGGGGAATGACAAACAAACTAGCAGCTATCAAAAAAGGCTCAAGACATTATAAGTTTTAACTTATTCTTAAATGAAGCAGTAGAGGAGTGCGAAAACATCCTGTGAAGGGGCTCACGGAGCTCAAACAAACAACCCTATAAGTAAATGGCCAAGCGATTAATATGTACTTATGTGCTTGTGTACACACAAAGCATGATTGCCGTACTATGAAGTCAGCAAGTCAGTCATGAATATCCAGAGGGAAGGGGCAGAGGAGGTCCACAGTAATCGTCCATAGCTTTCCGTGCCAAGTTTTGCATTTACCACGGTCCAAGTTTTTTCGACTCTCTGGCTAATCTGAAACCGTACGTTAAAAAAACCGTACGTTAAACTCTGTTTGCCTTCGCCTAATTCGTTGAGTTTTCCAATCCAGCTTGACGTGAACAGAGTTTATGGCCTATGCAGCATGTCATCGTGCAGTAGGGTGGAACTGGATAGGATAGAGTGCTCCTACTACTAGAACCCTTTCAACCAAGCTCGGAATTATAGTGTAACAATGGCTTTTAATATAGAATAATTATAAATATATTTTACGACATTTTATATTATGACTATTTTGAAATCTGTGTACAGTTTTAACGAATTTTAGTTTCGAAAAGAATGTAAAGATATGTAGTTAGTAACTCTCGACCAAAGGAGTGTTGGACTGGAATAAAATTAATGCAAGTGAAACACGTTATTTAAGATTTTACTGTACACTGGCTATCGCTAGCTTTGAAGAAGATAAGGGATGAAGACAAGGGATGGGGCATGTGATGCGGGTCAAATGATACTAGTTCAAAGAATTATCAAAATATTATTAAACTATTTAAATCCGACTGTAGATATATTTTGTTGAAGTTAATAAAAACATACGATATAAATATAAGCCTCCCTTTTGACTTACATTTTATAACCTACATAAAGCTTTAGCATTTAGCTTTTTAGGTGAAGTTTTTAATTAAGCATGCACACATCAGGGCAACGCTAGCGTGCAAACTAGCTGACCTGGCAAACGTCGTTTTGCCATGTATATCGTACAAACGATATATTACAAAATAAAAAATAGGGCTTGATCGTAGAGGGGTGAAATTAGGGGTTGTATGTATTTTTTAATGCTATAGTATCATATATTATCATAAAAAAATTAAAAATTCATCTTAAAATTAAGAAAAAAATTTAGGGGTGGACTACCCTTAACATTTAGGGGGATGAAAAATAGATGTTGTCCGATTCTCAGACATACTCAATATGCACACAAAATTTCATGAGAATCGGTCAAGCCGTTTCGGAGGAGTTTAACTACAAACACCGCGACACGAGAATTTTATATATCAGATATATTCTTTGGACTCATTAAAATTTAAAAACAGTTACAACTTCAGCTTACAACTTAAATTTTTCACAGACCCATATTTTACTACGTTTTATATATAATCCTAACCTTTTATGAAAATTAAAGAATAAAAAGTGTAGAAATGGTGCCGTATATTAATGAGTGCAGCCTCAAGAGACTGGGGCGGCTCGATTGGTCTCATCTGTGATTCTCACAGATTGAAGCGCTACGTACCGGATACACAGTCGACGATTTATATTTATATCAATGAATACTTTTCTTCTTCTTCCTCTTGAAGTGCCTCTCCACTACTGGAGGTTGGCGGTCAGCTCGTCATTCTCCTTCTTATTTTTCGCCAAGCGCATCAGCTGTTCTACGCTGGCCACTCCCGTCCATTCTCTAATATTGCGGAGCTACGACTTCCTCCTTCTGCCAGCGCGTCTTTTACCCTTGACCTTGCCCATCATGATTACTTGAAGAAGTCGGTACCGTTCATGTCGAAACACATGTCCCAAGTAACTTATCTTCTTCTTTTATGAATACCTTTACAATATTTAATGAAGACTACTACTCTACTAAGAATACTCCATGCTTAGCAACGTACATTATGTTAATTAGACGTTGCGTTGGATTCACACACACCTAGTGATTTGGTCTGTCCTTTTTTCCCTTGGAATGCATTTGTTTGCATTCCAGATAAGTGTAGTAATAGTTAAACCATATTTCTAACATTTTTAAACGACTCAATTCCATGACTTCCAGCAAACTTTTTTTTTTAAATAAAATTCACTTTTGTGTTCTCATCCTAACTTCAGCGAATGCTGCATTATCAAATGGGAGGCACCTGTTGCTGTGGGCGTATCCTCGCCACGCCCCTTGCCGCCTGTTGCCTCGGCAGGCCAAGTGGGACCAGTGTCTCAAAGCCAGTCGGCGAGCCTGCACCCCTGGCCACTCCGCTGTTCAGCCATGACGCACCTTCTGCGATTCGACGTCAGCTTCCTGTCACCGGAACGCTGACGATTACTCAAACAAAAGGTAAGAAAAATACTTGTTTTATACATTATTTCTACAC
This sequence comes from Pieris napi, assembly GCF_905475465.1. NCBI lineage: Eukaryota > Metazoa > Arthropoda > Insecta > Lepidoptera > Pieridae > Pieris > Pieris napi. Next base: position 6,494,172 of record NC_062237.1, on the reverse strand, counting down.
AATTCTTTTCATTTTACACAATTTTTATTTCATAATAAAAGTGGCTCAACGATCCAGTATAACATTACCTGTCAATCCACCATGTATTATATTGAATTTCCTAAAATTATCTACAATTCACAAAATAATTTTTATTATTTCTTATTCCTATGATTTCCTCAAGGCACCAATTTAATTCAGTGTTGAAATACGAAACGCTTATCATTCTGATATCAGATTTATTTTAAATTGTAAATAGTTTTAGGACACGACGTGTAAATATTCTAAATACGTGCCTTTTGAGTAAGTTGTATAGTAACTTATAGATTAACTTACATTACTCAAACATGTTCATGGAAATTCATGCTTATTCACATACACACAGTATCACAGATCACAGTAAAATCTTTTTAAAAACCCTTTTTGTTACACGTTCCATACTTTTTGTGTTTTAACATTATCATAATCCTACAAAAACTTGTTCTTTTGATTACTCTCACTAAAACTAGATACGACGAAGACTAGCAAATATGGAAAATTTTAATTTCGAAAATTACTACTTTAATATGTACTCATAAGCAAAACTTTTTTAGTCTAACGCAAGTTCAATATTACTATTCCGTCGCATTAATAATTCTATTGTAATATCGTAGTAAGGCTACAGTAACCTCTTGGCAGTAATAGTTTATATTTGAAATCAAGAAACGTGAATTTCCATTAAATGTTCCTCGTATAACACAATGTAGCATTGTTTGATTTGAATATATTAGATATCAAAATATAACTACCAAGAGATGTAATAATGGTACGGCAAAAGAAAATAGTTTCCGTTATTAGTGAAGCAAGGGACACGACCTTTAATTCCATGAATACCGGTTACACAAACAGAGACAAGTTGCCTATTTCTACTAAATGCTTTGAGTGTCCCTTGTAAACATCAAAATGCTGACAATATTTTTAATTTAAGTAGTAATTTTCAGTAAATAATTCATGCCAATAAAATTTCTATGTTCAAGAAATAATAGCCGACATCAATTTTTGTTAGATTGAATCGAACTCGTTATAACGAATTCTAGATCATAAACGGTGCTCCATTGTACCGTGGTTCTAATTTAAATCGATATTAAATTACGACATAATACCAAAATCATTAAAACGAAAATGTATCTATCAGAAAATTGCTCGATTTTAATTTACAATTTGGTTTGGTTATGAATCGAATATCAAGTCAAAACCAATAGAGTAATCATGTCTGGGTACCCACTTAGAAAGTAGTGCTTACCACCGCCTTTGGACACAAAGCAACACCAATATGCTCGGGTATGTTGCTGAAGTTTATTAAATAAAATTCAGCAACATACACATTTTGTGTACCATACTTATTCTATAACTTAGTTGAATGTTTGAAATAATAACTTCCCACATTTTTTAAAAGTATTACGCAAAGCGTGAAAACTCAAGATTACAACTTCAGTCAGAAATTCTAAAAATGTTTCCAGTTAAAATGAGCGCACATTCCGAGATAAAACAAAAATCTCATTGTGACATAAAAGGATGTTATTTTTATTCTCGGACTTTGAAAGTATTTTAAATTGTTAAAGAAATTCAGGGTAGGTAGGGGAAAGTATAATACCTATTTTGTACTAAAAATTCAATATGAATTGTTTAATTTAATTACAATACACATTTTTGAACAATACATTACATATCTATATAATTTGTAATTTTGCAAGAAACTGCTTCATACTTGATGGTATTGTAAATGAAAAATATTGTAAATTTTAATTAATTAATGGATAAATAATCTGTTATAATTTATCGTCTGATAATTTAAGAAAATTGTTATAATCGATCTCTTCTAAACATGTTAAAAATAAATACCAAAAAAATGCGAATATTATGTACGAAAGTACATATTAAAAGAGAAATGGGAATATTTAAATTACTATTTATGATAAATTAGTCAGCTAGGGCTGATAAAGGCTTTGTCTGCATGCAAAAAGGTTTCAATTGTAAGCGTAACCTTATTCATATTCGATAAATGCTCAAATTAATTTGGATTATAACTGATTTATGATGATTCTGATGATTGAAAAGAGCCACCAATTCTTAAAACTCTAACAACGTACTTGCAAACCTTCTGGCAATGTTAGGCGGCAGTATCACTTAATACCAGGTGAACCTGTTTTATGTTAAAAAAACATTTTTTTATGATCTTATGTTTTATTAAATCTATTATTAAATTTAGAACAAATCCGTTTTCTGTTCACGGTTTTAGCTAAATCAATTGTCTTTTCATCAGTGCATACCATAATATATAAAAAGAATTAGTTAAGATTGGTTAAATTTTGCGAAGAAAGGGATTTATATCTTAACAGTACAATATCTCCCTGAGTCACGGGTATATTCAGTAACCTTGTTAAAACTATATTTAAGTTAGGATAAACCGACACACACGCTGTCTAGTAATAGGAAACGTATCGTCTAGGAAATAATATTGGCACTTGTAAAGGTTATATAGCAAGCCATTCACGCTATTTTGGATATCGTTCATTTGTTTCATTTTTTCTTTGAAAACAATTGTAGTCCTTTCCAATGCTGTTTGTTATACGTCGAATTGATAACCTCACCCTTCGGTTTTTTGAAGTCGGTTAAAATTAAATTAATAAACGTACCTCTCTAGTAATAACATTACTTATTCAAAAACTTATAAATACAATTCTTTAACCCCATTTTATGTTATAATTGAAAGTTAGGTGGATTGGTAAAACCCTTAGATTCAAATAAATTGATCTGTTGACTTAATGAAATTAAAATGAATAAAAGATGTTATAAAAAGCTCTGTTGAATTGAGATTAATGGAACATTGTGTTTTTTTTTTAATATTCATATAAAAGTATATTTATACATCTACATTTTTATTTCTATGAATATTGATACACATTTCGATAAAACTGGCTTGCTATTTTATTTTGATATTTTCAATCCTTTGTTCTGACGGCGAAGCCGAATAATGGTATGAACCATATTTAACTGAATTTATAACCTATTAGCGTATAGTAATTCTCAATTTTGTTGTATTAATATCGTTTGTTAATATTGTATTTTAACATGAATAGTTGTTACATGTCTAAAACACTTCTTCTCATATCTATTTCCGGTTATTAGGACATTAAGAGATACTTAGGGCCTGTTTCACAATGTATGGATAAAGTACCAAATATCTATGCAACACATAAATTATTTGGAAGATAAATTGTGCTATTTGACATTCATCGGACTCATAACTTATGATGGACTTTATGTGACGAATAGCGCTATCTGACAGTCGTGAAACGCAACAATACTGTTTATCCTACCAATAAGTAATAAATAGCTAATTTGGAACTTATGTAGAACTTATCAGTACATTGTGAAACAGACCCTTAGTAACTATATGTTATGTTTGTGTTAAGACAAAATTTGCAAATAAGGAGTGTGTGATATGTATTTAATTTTAAATCGAGCCATGAAAGCAGTGTTCGGGCTACTTTATTGTCAATAACATTTGAGGGGCCGTAAACTTACAAAAGAGACCCTGCCCCGCGCGGTCTCGAAATCTTTGCATTTTATCTCATTCCGTTACGTTTACTGTCCCCTGGCCCCGATACTATAATCCCTATATTTTAAATGGCTCATCAAACCCCGGATGTGACTTTGAAAAACATGCGTTTTATGTAAAATTTGTGATTCAATGTAATATTAAATGATATTAAAATTCATCGTGCGGCTGTCTTCACTGTACGCAATTATGTCTCGCTCGTACCTTGAAGGAACAGCTTGAGGAAACCGCCGTGCCTCTACTCGTCAGCGGGTGGCAGGCGCAGAAGTTGATCACCTACTTATCTATTTGAAAAAATAAATGTTCTTAAAACAGATAAAGTCCAGACCGATAAGGATGTCTTTTTGACGTGACAACGTCTTATAAATCGATGGAGCCGGCTGCACGCACGAAAAAACATGACTCATGCGGCGTTACCTCGCTCTGAGGCGTTACCTCGCTCTGAGGCGTTACCTCGCTCTGAGGCGTTCCATTTAAGGCTTGAAGTGCAAGCGAGAGCGCGAAGCGACAGAGAGGCACAATCGGACTCCGCGCTCTTCAGCGTTCGACATTTGTCTCTCTCTTACTTGAGTGAGCGATTCGTGACGTTGTCACGTTCAACTATCGTCAGTAAACCGACTTTACAGACAACCGTTTTTTTTTCAATTATAAGAACGCCTACACATTTCGTTGTGTATTTTTTGTTGTACATGAGTTTTTACACTTAACTTTAATTGATCATAGTTTCTTTAACGCGTATATTAAAAACTATTCTCTCTACTCCATAATCTCTTAACGGCTTGGAACTAATTGAATAAAGAAATAAAAATATCTATGAGTCTAAGCTTAACTGGTTCACAGCAGTATTTTAATTTGACTATACTACAAATCGTATTATTAGCAGCAGAAGTACCGAAACGTGATGCTCAACAAAGGTGTCTAAGTAAGTGTTTCAAGCTCTTTCCGCCTATCTTAATTACAGAGATTCCTTCACTTCAAAACTAATTGGACATAAACCGGCTTTTACACGTAAGGGGAAATAAACCTGATCCAATGATTAACTGTTCATTACAATTGATCTATGCATTAGCGATTTGTTTACGTTTTAACTTCGCTTCTGTATGAGTTTATTTCTATTCATAAGATTTCTTTGGTGTCTTAAATAACTTTTGAAGCAGAAAGTGCAACTTCTCAACCTGTTTTATTAGATACTAAAAAGCCGTCGTGTTTAAAGTCGTAGTAAATGAAGTGAGTAAGCTCGGAAGGGTCATTCTCATTATTGGTATTTGTCAAGCAATCTGCAGCGCAGTGCCGCCGCAAACACGACAAATTGTCCGCGTGTTTGTACAGCCCCGCACCCCCGCGTCTGATGGAGCGGCTACGACTAATACTTGTTGATACCACCTCGTTCTATATACTGCTTTAGGTCATTTTAATTGATTTTGCTTACTATCAGTCCTACTGAGAATCGTTATCTGTAGTAGAAGATTAATAATTATATGTCTAAAGAACGGTTAACGACAAAACTTAATGCCGGTAATTTAAACACTGCCGTGTAAGTTAGATATTTTACTGTCCTTTCTGAGTATCTAAAGTTAACCGTATAGCTTTTATTAACGAATGGTTGAGTATGTTTCCTTAGTTTGATATGTTCAATATTTGTTATCAGGGCGAAAGCCCTGTGCCCGAACGGCGTAGCGGCGAGTTTGAAGAAACGGGCGAGATGCAACCCCCCGAACCGCCGCCGGCTCAGGCTACCACATCCGCTTCCTCTACTTCCGCTAACACGCAACCCACAACCAACAAAGTAAGTTTAAACTAAGATAAGTAACCGTTTATCTCGCCACCATATGTTGGCGATATTATTATACTTTTATGTGACTTTTTAAAAATAGAACTATATTTTACCACACCAGTTGCCTAAAAGCCGGTCAATGGTGGTGTCGCTGACGCCACCACGAGAGCGAGAGACATGGGCGAAGAAGGCAGAGTTCTTGTTAGCTGTGGTAGGATTCGCGGTAGATCTGGGCAATGTCTGGAGGTTTCCCTATATCTGTTACCAAAACGGAGGCGGTACGTACAACTATTTGTCATATTGAAGCACTTTTATCTCTTGATTATCAACTGCTATAGCCAAGAAACGGCTGCTCGCCTTATCACCTAGAATCAGTTTATGATCTGCATATCACCAAGAAATAATCTTTTAAAATAGACATTGTATGCTTATTACGAGATTTTCGAATTCATTCAACTCAAAGTCTGAGCTTGAAGCTACGATACGATCTTAAAATTTAGCATTCTTTAGAATCTTTTATTCAAACAACCGTAAAACACGACTTAATCAAGAATTTAAAAAACACAGTTGTCCTCAATTTATTTACCTTTAGGCGTTCTTTGATGTCGTAACAATAAAACAAAACAATGCTACGAAGCCACCAAACATTATACAATATTTTTTACACTTGTAATATGTATGATGATGTCACAGGTGCGTTTCTGATTCCTTATTGCGTGATGCTGTTGTTCGGAGGTCTACCTCTCTTCTTTATGGAGCTGGCACTCGGTCAATACCATCGCTGCGGGTGTCTCACACTTTGGAAGAGGATTTGCCCCGCTCTTAAGGGTAATTTTGTATAGAAACTGTAGAAAAGTTTACTATAAAGCTTATATAAACACGAGTTCTGTTTAATAATATGACGACTCATTGGTCTAGTGGTTAGTACCCCTGACTACGAATCCATGAGGTTCGATCCCCGGCTGAGACGAACATCGATGTGATGAGCATTTGGTGTTGTGCTTAGATCTTGGGTGTTTAAATATGTATTTATATGTCTATCTATCTATAATATGTATGTATATCCGCTGCCTAGTACCCATAACACAAGGTTCACCAGCTTAGCATGGGACTAGGTCAATTGGTGTGAATTGTCTTTAAAAAAAAAAAAAAACGGTACCTGGCGCGTATAACAGGTTCTGTTCCGATTTACGGAAAATAAGTGCCTTTTACGCGTTTATTAACTATAAACAAATTTAAATATTAAAATACGTGATAATCCATCAGCAATTTTCAATCACAATGTTGTTTTGAATATTTCTTTTTGGTGGAAAAATTTGAAAATCGCAACTGATAAATCTGTGACAAAAAACATCAAAGAATATTTAATGGAAGTAGGTATTTGTATTGTGGCTGGCGGTGACCCTTGGGAGGGTTGGGGCCCTGAGCTGAGACATTTTATTGACTGTTGATGAAACACTGCCTCTTAGCAAATAAAGAATTTACTTCCCGTATTTATTTCACTTGGGAAGAGATTTAAAGAAGCAATTAAAAATAAAAGTAGCCATTGCATTCTATTTATGCATGTACATTAATAATTACACATTGTCCTGTTTTCAAATTAAAGTAAAAATACAAGAAATACCTAGTTTTTAACGGTTTTGACCGTTTAGCTGGGCACGTAGCTACCATATTATAGGACGGCGTTTCTGGTATAGAAGGTTCTATCATCTACTTGCCTTGTATATTGGAAAAACAATGATACAGAAATCTGATGCCAGCCTTGCGATTCTGCGAAAACCGCTGTGTAAGTTACAGAATCGCAAGGCAGAACGCAAGAGTAGTAGTGCGGCTGTTTTGTAAGGTGCAATATATATGTCACCGTAAAATTGTAAACACCGTTAGATTGTAATCTATCTCGCGAGATTGTAAACTGTCGAAAGATTGTGAACCTCAACGAACTGCTTACAATTTAACGTAGTATTATTCGGTAGTTATATGAAATTGTTGGGAAGTAAAATTAATCTGTAATTGACCAAAGAAGTTTGAATGATAACTAAGTTAGTGTAGTACAATCTACCGAATAATAATACGTTAAATTGTAAGCAGTTCGTTGAAGTTCACAATCTTTCGACAGTTTATAATCTCGCGAGATAGATTACAATCTAACGGTGTTTACAATTTTACGTTAACATATATAATTCTGACACATGTACCTTTTGTTATCCAGTTCAATTCACCTGTTTGACTAGACTAGATATGGTTATTTTGTAAATAAAAAGATTTTATTCTAAATCAACATAACATATTTTACTCATAGTTAATGATTGATTTTTTTATAGATTACAATCTTTCATTTCACTTTGTCAAGGTCAATTGTATCGTGCCAAACGTACACGTATATTTAAATGAGAACGAAAAATAAGGTTAAATGGATGGGGTGTAAATGTTTTCGAGATAAGAAGAATCAAATGACTCTAGAATCAGTTTCTAACGATTTACAAGCTATGTGAGCTATTTGTGAATGTCTGTGTGTGAAGACACATTATTTGCCCATCATTAATGATTGCCAATAAACAATGGAAATGTAATCGATTTGAACACGGCAACAGCGGCACCTTATAAATATACAATAGCCAATGCTTTTAGCGAAGATAGATGTTGGCCGGCCACTGCTTAAGAAGTATTAAAATGTATGAATCCGGACTGAATTTAAGAAACTTTTATACAGTTAATCTTAGTCGAATGAAAGGTCAAAAAACCGCAATTTCCAAATCTTAAAATGCTTTCTTTTTTAAAACAATTGAAATAATAATTCAGTTCTATGACTTTATATTAATCTTATTTTCGTCACGTGGATAAGACTCAACCAATATCTACAGATATAGATAACACGTTCGTGAGCAGAGTTGGCTTAGTGGCTGGTCCGTGCGACTCTCGCCACTGAGGTCGTAGGTTTGAACCTTGTCAATTGAGCTAGTAGGTACACCCCTGTGTTCCAATTGACTTTTTTCTCTATGTGCGGATTTAACATTCACTGTGAAACGTAAACAGCACTATAGAAATATCTTTAGGATAAAAGAATCCTAATTAGATACATAGAACGATACATTAAAACCTAATATAATAAAGTATATTTTTTAATGTTACGTAAACATTTCATCCAGTGAGTAGAGTACTTATAAGTTTTTACTTTCGTCCCAATCATAGTACAGATAGACAGTCAGACATTACATAATAAATCGCATCAAAATATTGACTCTATTCGTAGGAAGATCTTAGCGCATGTACCGATTCATGGACGACTCGTCTAAGGCTTTTGCGTCAATATTTGTCATTTTCATTGTAAACCGATTGTAAGGAAATAGGAAATTCAATTTAAGTGATGAAAAGTATAGTCGCTAAAGCAATTAATAGAATCCTTTTCAAAAAGTCTTTTGTAAATAAAATATACTGTTACGATTATTTATTCGCAATTGTTTATGTAAACTAAAATGAGTTTTAGCGTGTATTTCAGTAAGTGTAGTGAGCGTATTATTAGGCTAAACAGAGTCGTAATTACACATCAGCTGCATCCATTTCAGTTGGATCTGTAATTAACTTAGTTAAGTGTGATGCGTAAAAGATTGCCAACAGGGCAAAGGCTCTAAAGGTACTATGGGATAGTATGAGGATCGCAAAATATATTCTTTAGTGGGAAATAATACAGAGCTATTATTTTTGTGAGCAGTCGTTCGTGATCTATTGGCGTTATGCTATAAAAGTCACGCCTTGCGATAATTTGACCAATCAGATACCTCGCAGTTATCTTCCAAGATTTCGCTTAACTTTAATAATCTACCTACAGTTCGGGATATTGTTTCGTTTATGATTTCGATTTTCTGAATATAAGTGTGCACTCTTTAAAATTTCTGTCCCGTTGTTACTGTTTTTATGAATAAACTTTATCCAACATTTCACAGATAATTAAAATATTTTAAAAGTATTGCAAGCATAAACAAACTTTTACTGTGTGTGTACGTATAGAGAAAAAATATAACGTTAAAGCAATAATTTATTATTATACATATAGGGTTTTATAACCCTCGAGCCGAGCAATAACGATTCACAAGGCGGCAGAGTGAACTCGATTCACAATTTATACGTTATCAATGCAAATAAATCGTGGCATCGCGTGACAGCTAAATCAATTAGAGCTTGCGATATCATTTGATTACCGCCGACAGATGGCACTGATTCGATCAAACATGGCGACTTCCTCACAAGTTTGCGCGCGAAATTGGCGCCCGCGAGACACGATTAATTTGATTTTAAAGTGTTTGGAGATTTATTGAGAGTTGATGAATTGTTTGACTCTTAATTAATTTGGTTACGCTATGGCAATGGTTTTATATAATTTCAACTATATTTACATATTATCTAATATCGCTTGTCTTAATGTGTATTTTGGCTTCTAATATTTATTTCTTTTATAATATTCTATATAGGCGTAGGCTACGCAATCTGCATGATCGACATCTATATGGGTATGTACTACAACACGATCATCGGTTGGGCCGTATATTACCTGATTGCCTCTCTTGCCTCCATCAATTCCGAGCTACCCTGGACTAGCTGCGACAACGAGTGGAACACCCCTCTTTGCACACCCGTCACTTCCCCTCTGGCGAACATCAGCTCAAGCACCCCCGCAAAGGAGTTCTTTGAGTGAGACATATCTTATATAGAATTTTATTGTCAACATCATCGACAAGATTACTTATTACTTAATTTAAAGATAGAAACGTTAATATATGGCATTACTCAATTAATTATTATTTAAATTCGTATATACATTCAGTATTAAGCTATATTTGATAAACGTAACGTTTAACAGACGCAACGTATTGGAGCAACAACGGTCAAATGGTCTGGATGATATGGGTCCTATCAAACCGTCTCTAGCTCTGTGTGTTTTTGGAGTTTTCGTGTTGGTCTACTTCTCACTATGGAAAGGAGTGCGCAGTGCTGGAAAGGTAAACTTGAAACATTACCACTTCTTAACATAAATAGAGTTATTAATCAATGAGACAAATTAATTTCACAGGTGGTGTGGGTCACAGCTCTTGCACCATACGTTGTTTTGCTAATTCTACTCGCGAGAGGTGTTACTCTTCCCGGAGCAACAGAAGGCATTCGCTATTATCTCACTCCTGAGTGGCACAAACTACAAAATTCTAAGGTAGTAACTATTCTACGATTAAAAGTATTTGTATAATTCGTATTAATTAAGGTAATTTATTTTAAATAGGTGTGGATAGACGCGGCATCTCAAATCTTCTTCTCTCTGGGTCCTGGTTTCGGCACGCTTCTGGCTCTATCAAGTTACAATAAATTCAATAATAACTGTTATAGGGATGCTATCATCACTTCATCTATCAACTGTCTTACAAGCTTTTTGGCTGGATTCGTCATTTTCTCAGTCTTGGGGTTAGTATTTATTTGTAATTATGGTGATTGTTGTGTAGGTACTTATTTAATAATTCCTAGTTTAGGCTGAAAATGGTAATGAACAAAAAATACTGGTATTATTGTGAAAAAGCGTGGGTTGCTCGATAGACGCAAAATATGGCACAGAGCGCCCCACGCTTTTTCACAATAATACCAGTATTTTTTGTTCATTACCATTTTCAGCCTAAATTAGGAATTATTTTTCACTTTTTAGTTTGATGTGCTATAAAAGCGTGTGTTCTAGTTTTTTTTAACTATTATAAATTTTTTATTTTTTATTTTTTTCATTTTTTTTTCGGATTATTGCATTGTCATCGATCTTTGACAGGTGCGCAAAGTTTGAATTAAATCTGTCCGTTAAAAGTGGGTCAAAATCGAGTCCGAAGGAGTCGGTTACATACATACAGGTGAAGCTAATATAAAGCGTGTAAAAAAGTCTTAGTTTTATCTAAATATCTAATCAACTCAAACTTTCTTTGTTATAAATCCTGCTATTGTTCCTCAGATATATGGCACATGTTCAGAACAAAAGCATTGAAGAAGTAGGTCTTGAGGGTCCGGGGCTAGTTTTCATCGTCTACCCGGAGGCCATCGCGACCATGACAGGCTCCGTCTTCTGGGCTATAATTTTCTTCTTGATGCTTATCACACTAGGACTGGATAGTACTTTTGGAGGTAGCGAGGTTACTGAATTAAATTTGAAAAGTCTAGATATAAACTACATTAAAATATAATTTTCAGGTCTAGAGGCAGTAACAACTGCGTTATGCGACGAATACCCACGGGCATTGGGAAGACATCGCGAACTATTTGTGGCCGGTCTACTAGTCTTCATATATATCTGTGCACTGCCCACTACGACATACGTATGTGTAGCTTTTTAAATATTTACTGTGAATGATACAAATCAAACCGAGTATGTTACATACATAAATTGCAAAGGATGGTAAGCATGTTAGACCAGGGTAGATAATTTTTGAAACCAAAAAAAATTACAGTAGAATGAAACCCATTAGAAAAGGAGGGGAATATGATCAAAATGAAAGGAAAAATAAATTACGGTCGATCTGAGGTCGGGAAGGGAAGGGGGGTGATTTTAAGGGTAAAAAACGGTTTATCTCGATTTCCGGCAAAACTAAAAGTCCTATCTAAGAAAGTTAAATGGCATAGTGGTAGGCAATAAAAAGATCTACAACTTTTGTATTTGCAGATTTTTCACATAACCTCAAAATTGAGGTGAAAAATTCAAAAAACCAAGTTTTTGGTTTTTTATTTATATCTTTTTCAAAAAAAAAAAATTTTTCTACAAAATTTGGTGAAAACTTACCTTATTATGTCCTAAATACACTGTAATGTATTTGATTAAAAATATTTATTTTTTCGCCTCATTTTAACATAATATCAAAAGAGCACCCTAATTTTCAATCGAAAATTCTGAGGTCAAAATTTCAGCTTTTTTCAAAAAGTTTGGGGGCTTTCAGTTCGTTGAAATCTCTACTTTCCTATGGTAAAAAAATATATATATATTACCATAGTAAATCTTCTCAGAAAATGCAAAAAATCGTATGCAGTAACGCCCAGACCCGTCATCCCCATCCCTACTTCTCTATGAATCTTCTTTAAATTATAATTAGATGCCTATTTATTACTATTTTAAGATAACTTATATATACCTGAATGACCTAAAAAAAAATTTTAGCCTTTAGATGGGCTAAAATTTTCGTATTTCATAGAGATGTAAGGAAGGGTTATTTTTCCTTTCATTTTGATCATATTCCCCTCCTTTTCTAATGGGTTTCATCCTACTATTATTTTTTTCACTTTTTATTTATTTTAAAGGCTATCTGCACTGGTCTACGTATGCAATGCGTAACTTAGAGTTTGTCCTAAAGATTTATATATTATCATGGAAAACTTTTTCTTATCATTGACTCAACCAATGTACCGTAGCCAAATTAATAGCGGTTGGCGTGCATTTATTTCAGAGCGGCTTTATGCTGAGTCAGCATGACTTGTATCATCAAGAAGTCTTGTTATTAACAGTAACTTTTCAGCTGTAAACCGTTTTATATGAAGATTATTAATAACCATAAAATTTGTAATTATCCATCAAACTCGAAAATAGGAATTGCAATATTATAATTATATCTTAAAACGTGAAACAGATATTTCAGTAACGTCAATTATGATACATATCGCTACATATATAAAATTCTCGTGTTACAATGTTCGTTCCCATACTCCTCAGAAACAGCTCGACCGATTCTTATAAAAAATTTTATGCATATTCAGTAAGTCTGAGAATCGGACAACACTATTTTTCATCCCCCTAAATGTCAAGCGTGGTCCCACCGATAAATTTTTATTTTTAATTTTTAGACAAAACTTTTTTTTTTTTTTTTTGATACAGCATACAAAAATACATACAACCCTTAATTGTCACCCCCATACGATCAACCCCTATTTTTTATTATACGTTTGCCGGGTATACTAGCCGGGTCAGCTAGTATATATATATATTATTTATTACATATAGTGCTTGAAACAAAACACGACAAACATAAGGGCAAGACAAGTGAACGAGGAGCCAACGCGTGAATAAACATGGAGGCGTTATCGCGAGTGAATGTATTCGGTTACATTATTCATCGTGCGCCACTCAGCTAGATGACCAACCTTATCACTCGCCTACATTTACTCCACTATTTCAAGTTGTTCCCTGTTCAATTGTTTCCGTTTTACTGATTTCATTCGAACGGATTTTTGTGACATAATGAAAAAAAATCGCTTTTAGGTTTGAGTATCTCTCACAAGTATCCAGTATTGGCTTCAGCGTGCGACTCTCATCCCTGAGGTCGTAGGTTCGATCCTCGGCTGTTAACCAATGGACTTTATTTCTATATGCGCATTTAACATTCGCTCGAAAACGGTGAAGGAAAGTATCGTGAGGAAACCGGCATGCCTTAGACCGAAAAAGTCGATGGCGTGCGTCAGGCACAGGAGACTGATCACCTACTTGCCAATTAGATTAACAAATGATCATGAAACAGTTACAGAAATCTGATCAACCTTAAAAGGTTGTAGCGCCACTGATTTTTTTTATCTCACACAAGTTTCAGTAATCACCTTAAATATATTTATGGATACAGGGCGGCGTATACCTGGTGGACTTGCTGAATGTATACGGTCCAGGGCTGGCCATACTCTTCGTGGTATTCGCAGAGGCAGCCGGCGTATGTTGGGTGTATGGCGTGGACCGGTTTGCTGACGACGTCAAATCTATGCTCGGACACAAGCCTGGCTGGTTCTGGCGCGCTTGCTGGGTCTACATAAGGTATCCTAATCTAATTAGAATGAGTATACAGTCTATTGCTTATACAAATTCAATTTGTATTACAGATTTTTTTTTTAATTTCTTTAAAATATTTCTATAAAAATATTGGTTGTTTGTAAAGTAGGTTTACGATCGAGATGTTTACGTGATAACGTCTTATTGGTGATATAAGTTTTTGGGAAGTAAGGAATTAATGAAGATAACAATTTTTCAAATTTTAAATTACATCTATCGTTTTATTCACACTTTTGATGATAAATTTCGGGTGTAAAATGACAAGCTTACTTATTCGACTATGATATACATTTTTCTTCATACAAGTTTCACGGAATGACTGGCAGCGCTCGAGATGAGACGGGAGATCGGTCCGTCTCTCTCTCGTTATACCTGCGATCGCGCTCGTGAGGTTTTGGTGTGACACAAGTTTCTGAACATGTCACCCGACTAAAACGATTTTAAAGACGTTATCACGTCAAAAAAGACTACGCTACTTCAAATTCAATTATAAATTTATCAAAGCTGTATACTTGTTTTCAACTCCTACAGCCCGGTGTTCCTGCTGGTGCTGTTCGTGTTCTCGCTATTGTCTCACTCGGAGATGCTGGGAGGGGAGTATGTGTACCCACCCTGGTCCATCTCCGTGGGCTGGGCTCTCACCGGTACAACCGTCTCACTGATACCACTTTACATCGTTTACCTGTTCATAATCACACCCGGCTCTTTCTGTACGGTAAATATACCAGATTAACTAAACGCACTACACATAATTATTCCAAAGTTTTTTTTATATAAATATAATACTGTGTTTTAGCGTCTGAAGACCATCAAACGTCCGCTAATAACGACCATACCGCCGACGGAGCACGCACTGTGCTCGCTGTGACCGCAGACGCACACAGTCCCAAGCGACCCCCCACTGACCTCACCATCAGAAAACCCACATCTTTACTCTTTACATCCACACACAAAAGCCTGCACAATCGAGTGGCTTGTCTAAATCATACCATTCGAAGTCTCGTTGAAATTTGTCTATGTATAAAATAATCAAAATTAATAGAAACCCTATATCAAATAACATATATTGAATAATTTCAGTAAAACATATAACTTTGTATAACCGTATGTGTGTTCCTACTTTAGCAACTGTACTCTACAATATAATTAATAATAATAATCATTTTATTCATATTGTATGTGTAAAATAAATCGAGCGGGTTACAAATAAGCTTTAAGCAAAAATATTAATATATGATTGTTAGGCTCGTATGTTATTTACGACAACGAAAGATTATATATTCTTAGTTGATAATAGTTGTAATCAAAATATACCTTTCACACGCATTATTTAATCTATAGATTTAATTATTTGTACATAGTTAGTAAATAACGCTGTACATTTGAAATTATTGCTGGACAGACTATAATAGAAGATTATTGAAGCTTGTTTATGTTACTGGATTAATAATTTAAAATTATTAATAATATTTATCATTTTATTGTATAAGCATTCTATATAAATTCATTCTAGGAAAATAATAGATAAGAAGTGTATATTAGATTTAGATGATTCTTGGTTTGAATAAACAATATATTTAGATTCAATCAAATGTTACCTAATTATTTTTATATTCTTGGGCAATGAATATAAAAATAAAAAGATATACATATGTATAGGAATAAAAACTTTTTCTGTGGATGTAGTCATTGTTCTGTATAATACTTTAGAAAATATAGATGCTGTTTAGGTAATCTTCAGAAACTTCTTTGAAAGCAGTTTAGTGTAAATAAAGTTGTACTCGCTTATAATAAATGATATTATTCGTAATATACATTATTTGTGTGGTGTAACACAATATTTGTAGAACGTTTAAATGAAATTATATCTAATTATATTCATTGCTAATCGTATATTTCAATATTATATTTAAATCGTAGAAAACTTTGATGATGTCTAAGTGTTTTTATAATATAATATAAAATCGTTTATATACCCACATTGTTAGTATGTTTTTGTATTGTGTTATAGAATTTCATGTTGAATAAGGGTTAAATGTAGATGAGTACTTGATAGACGCTTATATATCCATTATATTACAAAGTTTATATGTTATCACGATATGTGCAAACTGGTTTAATGAAAAAAAAGTACCGTATCGTAAACTTATTGCTACACGTAGTATTATATGCTACGCTCTGTACACCGTGCGTAGCGGCCATTACTTTAAGAGTGGAAATGCAATCGATTTTCAAAACAAAAACACAAATATAGGTGCCATACAACCTTTTTTATCGACTTTAAGTTTTATTCTCTATTATAGCGTTAATTGATATCACGGCAAATATAAATGTATTGAAACGATTGAGTTACATAGTAAAGATCACAAAACGGTTTAAAGGTACACATATATGTATACAAATATTATTTACTCTCAGTAATGAATTTAGAGAGAAGAATATTAAATCAGTTTGCACTGGACGTATTGAATTACTACTCTGCAGTTAGAATGTGTGCGTGATAGTGAAATAATAGTTCAATAAAAACAAATGTACAGAAGTGGCCTGTGTCAGCCATTACAGGTCTTCTGAACACTTGTTAATTATTTTTTGTTTTATTTATTGACTCCCTATTTTTTTCAGTACAGTCTAATAATCGACGAATCAAAATTCAAAAATCATTTAATCATGTAGGTAACACATTTTGTACACTTATGACTTGTCATTAAAGAAATACATATTAATGCTTCCAATTTTACATTTAGTGCCAGTTCTCAAATCTAATAGGTTCTATACGTATCTGTTTTTTCTAAGGAATAGGTAATCTACTCGTAGCAATTACGAATAGTATTAAAATAAAAAACATGGGTGTAAGCCTGTTACAATGTCACCATTTTTATTTATTTATTATGTCTCATTTAACGTGTGTTATCATTTTTTATGAAAATATTGAGACTGTTATGTTATGCAGATAAATATTTTGTATAAATTAAGAACTACAAAATAAGTTTTTACTAACGACAGATAGCGTCACGACCAACTAGACGTATTAGTAATCAATGTCTAAAATTGACAATAAATTTTCATAAAACCAAAAATATGGAAAAATTCTCGTGATGTAAGTAATGTATTCATAATAGAGAAGATGCTAAGAACTACGGAGCCAGGCTCTAGGTTCCTCGCGTATGGCGGGAAAAACTGTAAGCTTCAATACACACTGCGTAAGTAAAAAAAATCGTATACCATTATTTTACATTTCCATATGCCCGTAATTAACAGTATCTATTTATGTATATCTTCTTCAAATCCTGGGAATCCAAAAAAAAAACCCATTATTTCTCCGCAACTTTATAATGAAGGGAAACGTCATTTCATATTGAATATAAAACATTACTTTATTTTACTACATCATATTACGTTACTAACTTATTAAATAAAGTAGATTTATAATGGAATAAGTATGGATTTTCTAAATTATTTTAATCATGAAAATTCCTATTACATTTCTTTGCGTAAAACTTAAGAATGGAGTATTTACTAAATATGCCAGCTTGTATAGGTAGCGAGTTTCCTAACTAAAAATCAATCTATACTTATTCTAAGTTGAAGGTGTGTGATGATACAGAATCTGTCGGAGTCTCAGCTGGAGAGCGTGGCGCGATGGCTGAGCTGCAACGGCGAAGCGTGGGGTATGGGCCCCACTGCCGTGTTCGCCAGCGCTGCCGCTCTCTTTCTTTTCAATGAATTGCAGGCCACCATATTTGTTGCCGGTGACCATGCGCACGTCTCAATGCTCGAAAGAACCCTCGTCGTACGTCACCCTTATTACTAATTTCATTTCAATGTTGATCGATTTCTGAATTACTTTATATCGTATTTACTACTTTTAATAATTCGCCTGCATAAGTACTTACTAGGATCCCAAAAAAAAAAAAATATTAAAAATATTTCAGTTCTCGATGGTCCTCGGAATGCTGGCTCTGATGGTACATCTGTGGGTCTGTTCGATGCGCTTTTTTCAGTACTACCTTGACACCCTTATTAGAGACGTTAGTATACTTATTTGAACTAGATTGAAGCCGATGTAACTTTTTGAAAAGATTAATGTACGATATTTTTAGTTTAGAGCGAAATCTCAACTAAAATTGTTTCAGCACTGACTCATAAATTGCCATAAAGATACACTCACAGAATAGAATGTGTATAATATAATATCTATTACTCAATGTTTACATAGGTACAAGAATGTATATGAATTAGTTGTTACAATTTTAGAGCACTGAGCCGTCATCAAATAAATATAGGTGCAACAAAACATATTACATTTCCAAGTTCTGTTATAAAAATTGTTGTCCATAACAATTGCCATAAAAGGTTGCCAGATAATACAGAATGAGGTCCTCGTCAGAGCCCAAACATCCTATTGGAGATGACGACGGCGGGGTTTCTGGGAAAGTCGGATCTGGTACCGCTGGGCCCCTTGACGCGGTTTCTAAAGCAGCAACAGCCGCAAATCCACATCACAATCTGCTGGTTCCTGTCACTCTG
Source organism: Pieris napi (assembly GCF_905475465.1). NCBI lineage: Eukaryota > Metazoa > Arthropoda > Insecta > Lepidoptera > Pieridae > Pieris > Pieris napi. The sequence goes on along the minus strand of NC_062237.1, from coordinate 6,475,473 downwards.
CTACGCTGACTACGTCCGCAAACACTATTGCACGCGCTTTAACATGCCGTACTTGGAGCAGTGGTTGGTAAATGACAAGTAACAACACTTCTCAATCAGAACTCCTCTTCCTAATCAACTAACAATTGCTCGTATACTGTTCAACCAATTGATAACATCTTTTTAAGTTTACGTTGGCCGACATCACCCCTCTTCTCTCTCCTATATTATAGAATAAGTGTATGATATAATGATCTAATTATTTCGATATCACATCTACGTGACATCAGGCTTAGGGCTAGGTTACTCAGGTTCATTTAAAACTTCAGCTACGAATGTAGCAATCTACTTTTTTATTTAAGCGTCCATTGCATATATACAATATTCATTTATTATGGCGTTGCCATAACTTGCAATTTTATATTAGAGGAGAATAGTAAAATATGTATATAAATAGGCCGAATAAGTTGTTTACATGAGACAATAGTGACAGTTGAAAAATAAACTTGATAGGTGTAATCATAGACGTACTTATTAAAGGAACTTTCAGGCAAGCCGAATTGCACGCCCGCGCCTCCCGCGGCGTGCATCAAACCATACAGAAAGTGAACAGTTTCGTAGGAGCTGTACACACACGACTGCGCGGCTACACGCAGACGCCAGCTGACGCAGACACACATACGTAACTAGTAACAATCTTACAGGTTACCAACGTATAGGAAACCTCCTAACTTTTTGGAATGACATCTATTCGTTATTCTCATTATATTAACTTTATCTTAGTGAGAAAAATCCTGCTATGAGTAATAAAACTAAGCTATTCTAATTATGTTTCCAACACTAAATTGGGGGCGTAAATGATAGTTGTTACGTTGTGACCTAGAGAAGTGGGCTGGGCAGCACCGCGTCGGTGGAGGGCAGCGGAGCAGGAAGCCGCGTGTCGTTTGCGTATAGTGCCCGCGCCGCCAGCGATCCGTCCTTGCGCCAGGCGCTACGCAGGGAACTTAGTGCCCGCCTGGTCAGCTCGGCAAGCGAGACCACGGCGCAGATACTTGACCAACTCAGAGCATATGTTACGGTACTGATCGCGCTCTATACAATAAAAAACTATATTTTGGCACTAATAATTGTCGACAAGTTGTTACCAAATAGCACTTGAAGTGAAATAATTTAATTCTCTGTCTAATTATAAAAAATATAAAATAGCGGTTGCAACTAACACGAAAGGAGAGAGTAAGAATCTAATAAAACTTCTGAATATATTCGTTTATTAAGTAATTTAATATTTTCATTTAGAAAACCAGATGTCCGTGTAGCGATCCATCGCAGTCCTGCGACACTGGTGCTAGCGCTGGAACCGAGGCGACGGGCTCGTTCGCTGGAACCACCCTGGAGAAACGAGCTTTATGATTCCTTCTTTAAATAAATTATAGTAGTAACTTTTATTTTTGTACTAAACCTCTTGCAAATTAAAAAAAAATCAGTGGTGCTACCTTTTTCGGTCTGGGCCTCAAATTTCTGTATCTATTTCATGATCATATTTTGTCAATCTAATAGGTAGGTAGGTGATCAGCTTACTGTGCCTGACGCGCCGTCGACTTTTTGTCTCTAAGGCAAGCCGGTTTCCTCACGACGTTTTTCTTCACCGTTTGAGCAAATGTTAAATGCGACATAGAAAGTCCATTGGTGCACAGCCGGGAACAAAACCTACCACCTCAGGGATGAGAATCGCACGCTGAAGCCACAAGGCCAACAATGCTCTTGCAATAAATAGATATAATCAAATACTTTGAGACCGAAAGATTAAGGAAAGAGTCAACTTTTGTTCTACAATTAATTATGGCTTAAGAACTGGTTCGTCTAGAGTCTAGACGAAGCACAGCAAATAATGTCGGGATTACATCCTAATTAGTCTATAGTGCAACCAATTAATCTATGCAGCCGAGTCCTAATTTTCCCTTATTATTATAATCACGTGACGGACATGACGCAGTCACAACATATATTTTAATATCAAAACAAAATCTGAAATATTTCAGTATGCAATTCCATTCAGAATGATCCATTCCATAAATTACATAAATCTCCAGTGTGTTCAGGTAAATAACTAGATAGGTATATTTTATATTGTCTTTGGAAGTTTTGGTAACAAAGTTTCCTATAAAGGTATTTTTTACAATTATTACCTAATAGTTGTTGGAATGGGCGCGATGCGGAGACAACGTGCTGTCGGTAATACCTACAATACTATGGGCAGTGGGCTCTGCTGCATTTGCACATCGCATCGTCTCGTCACTCTTCAAACGATTCATGTTTCGCCGGATCCCACTTTGGGAAATCATTCTACAGGTTTGTATTACAAATTTTAGGCCGCAGCCTTGATTTTCTTCTAATTATACCTTTACATTACAGCACCTCATCTTCATTTGGATGGTTATTTACAGTCTTCATTTTTGGACATTAGTGGTCAAAATAATAAAAATTGTGGTTGAATATTATTACAGTGACGTAAGTAGTTTATTATTGAAAATATGGATGTAATTTTGGGACAAATGATAGCCATTTCTGCTCTTTCACAGGAACAAGTAGAGACTGTAACTCGTGAAGAGCTGGAAGGACGCAAGGTGATGCAACAATGGATTATCTGGTTGTGCGGGGCGACTCCACTAGCGCTATACTACCACACGAGGCCTAGACCTTCGTCACCACCACTGATGATATGGTTAACTATTTATGCTGATAGTAATTACTCAATAACTTGTATAAATAAATAAACCTCTTTCGCGAGTACTATATCAGGTGTCTAAAAGTACTTATTCCTACCATGAGATAACATCATCTTTAGCTTTTTAATAGTACAGTACTATGACCGTTATATTTATTTAATTAAATCTGTAGGATAACCACAAGTCCCTGGCAGCGGCGCGAGATGGGTCCTTATGGGTATTATTTACATCGGCCACCCTCCTTGGAGACTCCTGCTAATACGGTTCGGGAACAGGCTATCGCGCTCCGAAAAGCCTACAGCGACTCTAGAACAATCATCAAAGAACCTCCCAGAAAGAGAAGAAACTCTAAATCTGTGTAGGATTGTAAAATAAAGAATGTCTGAATTTGTGAAGTTTCATTGCATAGTTTTTGGAAATGAAAAATTGAGCCCTAGACAACTGGTACAAGATCGATGTCAATTTTGTATATGTTTCTGAACGATAATATCGACTAAATATAACAGCACGACGCAACCTTTTGTAGTGGCTTTTTAATACAGTTTATACGGCCAAGTTAATTAAGATATGTCATAAATTGACAGCATCTATGCATTTTCAAGTTTTTAAGTATGGCAATTGTTATTTTATTTTAGAAATTTTTCAATAGATGTCAGGAACCTTTCAATCAAAGCCACAAAAACGCGCTATCAGTGTGAATCCAGCAATCTATATAAGACCTGAGTACATGACTTAAGGCATACTAACCTTGCGTAGGGTGTACCGTGATCAGGAAGGCGGTTGCCCCGGGCCGGCGCCAACCATTGCACTGAGGTTGGAACAAGCCTGTCTGTGACTATCCTAAGTAGGGTACGTCGTACGCGTAATTTTTGGTAGTTAGGGACTAGCGTACTGCGCAGTTCCTATTAAATTAACTCTGACGACTGATAATAATAGTAACTGAAACCTTTTTATCTATGCATGTGTCGTTCGCTCGATCTGAATCAATACTGATCCATTGACAAAAAGATCTGGTTCGTTCGACCCGTTCAATCGAACGATTGATTCAATTCCGAACGAACTAAAGGATAGTTCGAACTGCAAGGTTCCGGTTGTAAAAAGAACGAACAACACAAATATAAATTATTGAAATAATTTAATTAATAAATCAATAGCTCTAAACGTATACTGTTATTACTTTAAAAAAGATAAACTTTCGTAATTAATCACATAAAATAGCTTATTAAACTGAAGTAGAAGCAAACTTAAGGAATAAAATAGATTCTAGCTCCAATGTACCTACATTTAAGAGTCATATTCGATTGGCTCTATCGTAAATTTGAAATACCGCATCGTCGCGTCGCGACCAAGCGCAAGCCGACGCGTCGGCTTGCGCTTGGTTCGTTCGTTACTGGTTCGTTCGATACTTCGTTAATCTTTTCTTTCATAGCTCACATTCCCTCGGATCGCTACGGCTCGCCGCGACCTTATAGCTCATTGAGCGAACGAATCATTTTCAACGAAGTGACCCATTCGTTAGCGAGGATTTGAAGATCTGGTTCTTTTGAACCGTTCAATCGCGAATGACACGTACATATTTTGATTACATTCACAAGTTATATCAGTCACGTAAAATCTATCAAGACCCATGATGCAAGTGTTATTGAACATATGCGGACGCTTCTGCCCTATTAATAAAAATTGCAAGAGGTTTTGTATTATACATATCTTTTTAAAATAAAAGCAGAAATAAAATAAAATCTTTATATTGAAATATAACAGGGATTTTAATATAGTACTAACCAACAGAAACGCGCGACCCGGCACCGGAGCACTGTGTGGAAAGAAAACACAACATCAGGCATACTTTATTCGAACACAACAATTGCGTGTATCAAAATACAGGTATTTTCAAAACTGAAACAGCTTAATCATTTCTAAAACAGGATAAATTAATTACTTCAAACCATATAATTTAACATTTATGTATGTTCATGTGAAAAACGACATCGTCACAGAATAGATAAACAGGGTTGAAAAGGCTGTTAAAGGTAGAAAATTTTTGTACTAGAATATTTGATGCATCTTTCCATCCTTATCAATTCTGAGACAGAAGATTAGTTAATAATTTCAGCCAATATATAATATTATAATATTCAATTCCCTATCAAAAACATTAGTCCATTTATACATTAATCCTTTCTTCAATATAAAAATATTAAATCGTGATTTATTCGTAATATACTAACAAAGGGCTATGTGTCTGTCGATTTCTTGAGTGTCTTTAGTTCGAAACTCTGCAGCGGGTTGTTGCGTCGCGCCTGAAATATACATGTTATGTTAATATTACTAATTACGTAGCCAGTTCTTATTAATAAAATTAATGTATATATTTTCAATAATCTTAACTGTAAGCTGTACATAATAACAATAATAAAAGATAAATAAAATAAAAATTATATAAATTTAAAACCTTTTGTCCCTGTGGCAATTTTAGAAGTTATATTGGGAACAATAATATTTAAACAGTGGTAGTCTGGGTAGGTAACGTCTTATTAATAATAATAATAATTTAATTAATTCTTCTCGATAAAAGAATTAATGAAATAAAACTCACTCTTAAGAATAAATATTATTAAGTTATCGTTAATAGTTAATCAGGTTCCTTAATTTATTATGAATATCTAATCTTTCCAATCTCAATTCTTATCTATCTCTTTCCAAATAAAAATAATATTAAAAAAGCGACACATTTTTGAAGTTATACTTCGTTTGGCGCGTTAGGAAAAAATGACGAGAGTAAATTTTTACGATGCACGCGCACAAAAAACCGACACCCTGAAGTTAGCTATAGTCAACATTTTAATTTTTTCTATTGTTAGTGTCGTTTTTCTACAAACGTAGAATAAAATTTTTGAAAAGATTTTTATCTTGTTACGCCAAAAAAGTATAACTTCGAACGCGTGTCTTATATACACACGTTTGTTTATAATGATTTAAATTTATATTAACTTCATTAATTACTTAATGACTTGGCATAAGTTTGAGATTGTGACCACACATTTTGATGCTTGCCACTGAACAAACTGTTTCATACCAATGTTTTATATACAAAATTTCAATAAACAATTCATGACTTGAAATTTCCACTTTTACTAATGTAAATTTTATTACTTCACCTGGTACTTATGCCGTTTAGCGCTGCCATAACTGTGTTGGGTCTTTCTTTTAGGTGCTTGTGGGGGCGCCGGGCGGTCTGCGCTGGCTTCGGGTTCAGACGGTCGAAGTGCTCCGGGAACTAAATATTCTGGGACATGGGCCAATTGTTCTTGAACTCTGACCGTGTGTAGGGCCTTGTCTCGTTTAATCGCCGCCAGCTCAGCCGGGTTTTCCTCGAAGAATCCCTGTAAATGGCATAATATAACTTACCTGCTCATACAAAGTTGACTGAATGTTAGAATTTGTCTGAACTCAGGGAGAAGATTAGTCATTCATCAAAGAGATATGTGCTTTTTTGTCATCATTGTATTAATTTTATAGTTTTCAGTGAGTGAAACATTTCTAATCAAACAACTTTAAAATATTAGCTTCCATGTGTTTGTTCCAGATTCGTAGCAATTTTAAATTACACATTATATTTTCATATATTGTCTTTTTACAATGTAATAATTTTCTTTAGTCTACAAACTATTTAGGTGTGTTGCGATATCGCTTTTATTATTCGAGAAACCACTTCTTATAGTGCCATCTCCTTGCGAAGGTTGGCGATCATCATGGCTAGATTAATTTTGGATCCCGCGCTTCTAAACAATGCCTTGCTTTGACCAAACCATTGTCTTAAGTTTTTCAAACCCGAGAAACCACGCGACGACGCATTATAAAAAATCATTAATTACAATAATTTTGGGCGGAGGATTAGTTCATAATTACGTAATTTTAAATAAATAAGTACAACTTGATAACGAACGCGATTTAGTCCCGTAAAATGTAACAACTCACCTTTAACTTGTTGCAGTTGAGCAGTTCTCGCTTAATCTCTTGTAGTCGTGCTTCCCTCACGGCGATGCGAGTGACGGCTCGCCACGCATCCCTAGACCGGTAACGAAAACCCTCCACTTCTTCTAACGCAAATGAGTACTTTCTGCAACATCGTGTATTTCCTTTTAAAAACCTTTGAAATCATAGATGTTGTACACCATACACCAATAAATCACAGTTAAAAAAGTCGTTTACCAAAAAAATAACAGTAATAGCTAAACAAAAATCTTAATTTATAATATTCTGTGCGTATGTTTTTAATTAATTAAACTCCTAAACGGCTGGACCCATTGATGTAATTTTTTGTGTGTTAAAGCGGATTCGAAAATATTTCGATTTAAAATTATATAATTATTTTTCATCAAAACGGTCCAGATTGTTACAACTTATTTAAAAAAATGTATTTAAAACGTGTACGGGACAACGCTGTCGGGTCTGCTAGCATCTATACATTCTGCTAGACCAAGTCATCTAAACATTGGCATTTCATCTAATAATAAAAATATTTTTAACGCAAGTTGTGAACAGGGGCCTTAGTCAAGATGCCTTAACAGTAGTGTATGTAGAAACTCGAAAACTAAATTTGTATGGAAATTACAGTTAAGGTCTAAAGTAGGGATGCATCGATACGCTTTTTTGCCGATACGATACCGATGCCGATACACTTATAGGAATATCGTCGATACCTATACCGATACCGATACTAACGCTTATTGAATTTAAATTTAATTAAGGTAAAATATATCAAGTTAAGTTAAAGTTTATAATTTTTATTAAAAAATATATATACAAAAAATAGTCACAAACTTTGAGTAATTTTAAAAGTTTTGTTACTAAAATTAAGAGTAATAATTAAAATAAAATAAATAACTGTTAATAATTAAAATTAACAATGATAACATTGTTGTAATTCTGTATTTTATAAAATATGGTATCAAAAGAATACTACTCGCGATAGCAGTTAAAAGCCAACTAAATGATATTCTAATCTACGTTTATTAAAGTCTCAATGATCTCCCGCAAGCCATAATATCTAATAACTATACGCTGGCAAAGATAGTTGACTTGAGTAAAAATTTTGTTCTACTAATCAATCCAACAAAAGTTTTTCGTACTTACTACTAACTGACGTGAGACTGATCTTAAATTTTAGTGATTCATGTGCACTTTTTATTTTTCATGTAGAATTTTTTTAGTTTATATGTAATATGAATTTTTGCCCTCCTTTTCATTTAATTATGTTCAATTTTTATATTGTAATGCAACAAAGTGTTAATAAATAAATAGTGATTAGCGAAATGAAATACATATATACATAAATAATAATGCTATGTCCCCAAGCGAAAGATAGAGACAACAAACTGAATAAAACGCGGGGATTTCTCGGGCAACAATAGTCCGTGGCTCGTTTGCAACAAACTAGATCATACAAAATGCGCGTTTACATTATTTTTTTAAAGCGTGAAATTTGAAAAGTATCGGTGAATCGGCAATGAAAATATCGCCGATGCCGATATATCGGCAAACCCAAAGTATCGCCGATATATCGGTATCGGCATCGGTATCGGATGCATCCCTAGTCTAAAGTTTTCATACAAATTTACTACTACGACTATAAAAATGGTTGTTTCGAACAGTGGTAGCAGTTAACGCACCGCAACGCACCCCTCCCACCGCGGAACTATGTAGTTCCGCGGGGTCCAGCCTTGTCGTGGCGGGAGGGCTCAGTACCGGCGGCACGGGGCGTAAGCCTGAATGTGCTGCTGGAAAGCAAATGGGACCACCACGACGTTATTAGCCGCTCCCGACAGGTTCTCTTTAGAAGAACCACGCGAGATGCGGCCGGGTAGAGGGCGCTTTAGCTGTCCGGGCGTTTTTCGGCGCTTTGTGTTTTGTCTTGTTCGTGTCTCAATGTGCTCCCTGCTCCTCAACAGGCTGGTTTGTGGAGCGTTGTGTGCGTGCTCGTTATTTGTATTACCCGCTTCCCTTTATCCGGCAACGGTGTGTACTTGTATTGGTGTTATTTGTATCTGAGTTTCCTCCTCCCTTGAATGGGCTGGCGGAGAGTGGTGTTTTACGTCCGTCTGTATAATGTTCTTGTGCTGCTTCGTTGCATGCGAAGCCAAGGTGGAGGACAAACGATTATTCATACTGTGCGTCCTATGCGCGGCTGACCCTTCCACGGCCTACATTGGTCTGCCGTACCCGCGCTTTTATTATGACTACAACGTGTATCTCTATGTCTACTTTGTCCGTATACAGGTCACCTGAATCCCAAGTTTTGGTTCCCGGCGATGGGATGCATGACCGGGGGGTTTAAACCCGGTCACTAGGGCACTAAAGAGGGGAGCTACCCCTCCTTAAAAATTAAAAGCACCTCAAAGCATGGAAAGTAACGGAAAAGTAAAGACTACCCCAGGAGGGTCAAATCCCTCCCATGACCAAGTGGTCATGGCATCCGGTCCGCATCGTATTCTGGGGGCGGACCACGACCATGCGATAGATCCCAAAAACCCACGACCTGGCAATAATACGGAAATAATGAACAAGCTTACGGACTGTAGCGGGCGGTTGGATGAGTGCTCAGGCGCTTTTGCAACACCTTCTACACAAGGAGAGATCGCAATAAGGGAAAGCAATGAGATCGTCCAGCGCACTTCATGTCCATCACCGGTGCGAAGTGCAACCTGGACCTTCGCCATGGCTGACAATATGAGCTCAGACTCAACAAGCTCCATGTTAAGCATAAGCTCGACACACAATCAACAGAGTCCTCGAGGACTAGGTGAGGCTCCTTGCACCCCAGGGGAGAAGTCGCGCTTCTGGCGACCCCGAAAGAGAACGAGACAGGATGACGAGGAGAGTAGCTGCAGCGACACCCCTATCCTTTCGCACGAACGCACGAAAGCGGGATACCAAAGAGCCCGGAGAGTAGAGAGAGAAAGTGAAGCCGAGGCGGAACTCGCGGCTCTTAACGAGAAACCCACTGAGACAGGTACGGTTGGAAACGCCAGAAGACGCATCGAAGAAAACCTGGCTGCCGTAGAAAAAGTGGCCAGGTGTTCTATGAACCTAAAAGGTACCTTTGTAGCCGCTCTTAAAAAGGCAGTTGTAGCAATCAGAACGGATGCTGATAATCTGGCCGTGCAAACGCTGTCGGATGAAACTCGAGCTCTGCAGCTAGAAAATGAACGCCTCCGTGCACAACTTAATTTACTACAAGGCGAGATGCGCGAGCTGAGGTCGATCTTGCAAGCTCCGAAGGACCACCCAGCTGTCAATGTAGACGAACTGGAGGCTCGGATCCTCCGACAGGTAGGTGAGCATATCAATGCGCAATTTAAGGATCTCGGGTCAAGGCCCAACTTGGAGACGCCAGCCCTTCCCCTTCCGACTGAGAGTAAAAAGAGCAAAAAAGGTAAGGCGAAACCACCTTCCAAATCACCGATGTCAGCTGCAGCTTCGAAAACAAAACGGGGAAAGGCAACCGTGCAGACGCTTGCCGTTGGAAATAATGAGCAAAACCGTTTGGCAAACGCGCCGAGGATGGAAATGTTTGAAAGAAATACACCTGTCTCCTCTCCCGCTAGTGCCATTGTATTGCCACACTCCTGGCCCTCGCTGACCACCACCAATGAAGAAAATTGGACGATGGTTACTAAAAAAAGGCAAAAGGCGGCAACGGCGACGCAAAAAAATGTGAGAGCTCCAAAGTCGGCAACATCGAAGGCTGAAAAGCCCCCACCCAGGACACTGCCCAAGCTAAAGGCACCTCGTACCGCTGCAATTGTGCTCACTTTGTCTAAAGACGCTGAAGCTAAGGGTGTTACCTACGCCGCTGCCCTAAAAGAAGCACGGGCTAAAATAGATCTGAAGGAGGCTGGAATTGAGGGCGTTAAGTTTCGCCGAGCGGCAACAGGAGCCACGATAATTCAGATCCCCGGAGCCGGCAGTGGGGAAAAAGCCGATACCTTAGCCAACCGACTCAAAACAGTACTGAGTGACAGCGGAATCAAGATTACACGGCCCGTCCGATGCGCCGATGTCCGCATCTCTGGCCTGGACGACTCTATTACAGCGGATGAATTGCGCGAGGCGATTGCGGCGAAGGGAGAGTGCCCGGCTGATCAAATAAGGATCAGCCGAATACGACAAGATAGATCGGGTCTTGGCGCAGCGTGGGCTAACTGCCCCGTAACGGCCGCCAAAAAACTCTTAGCAGGGCGTTTCTTTGTCGGATGGGTTGCGGCAAATATTAGTGTTGCAAAGCCAAGAGAGCTACGGTGTTTTCGCTGCTTACAAATCGGGCACGTAGCTAGCCGCTGCATGTCCGATACTGATCGTAGCCAACTGTGTTTTCGCTGCGGTCAAGCCGGTCACAGGGCAGCCTCCTGCAGTGAAAAACCCAAGTGCCTACTCTGCGACGAGGCCGGTAGGAAAGCGGATCACAGGCTAGGTGGCAACAGCTGCACAGCTCCCAGTGTGAGAGTACCCAGGCGCCGCTCGTCACCTAAAAAAAAGACGCCCGCAAAGTCTCCGCGCAACAATGCGCGTATGGAGGTCATAGAAACCGCAGCAAATTAACATGGCCCTACGGTTTCTTCAGAGCAACCTAAACCACTGCGCTGCTGCACAAGACCTACTGTACCAGAGTCTAGCGCAGTGGAATATCAACATTGGTATAATTTCCGAGCCCTACTTAATACCCGAAAAAACGAACTGGGTTGGCGACCTCGACGGTCTGGCCGCAATTATCGTTACACCGGCAGATGGCTCGCCCTGCATTGGCCCAGTTCGAAAAGGCCACGGCTATGTGGCAGCAAAGTTGGGTAGCAAAATGTGTATCGCGAGTACCTACTTCTCCCCCAATCGCTCGCTGGCTGAATTTGAGGCCTTCCTAAACGAACTGGGAAGCCTGGTGCAATGGAGCCATCCGAGACATTTAGTCATCGCTGGGGATCTGAATGCAAAGTCTGTGGCCTGGGGTTCACAGGTGTCCAGCCCACGAGGAAAAGCGTTGGTGGACTGGGCAGCAGCGCATTGTTTGGTAGTGGCTAACAGGGGCTCTGAAGCTACGTGTGTTCGAATAAACGGAGAATCTATTGTGGATGTGACGTTCACGAGCCCCCATCTTTCGTGCCGTGTTCAGGACTGGGAGGTCCTGACGGGGGTTGAGACGCTTTCGGACCACCGGTATATCCGCTTCCGCACTCTCTCTCCGTCGGCCAATCCTAGCTCGGACCCGTCAGAACTGGGCCCAAAATGGGCACTTGGGAGTCTTAACAAGGAACAGGCGGAATTGGCTACGATTGTGCAGGCCTGGTGCCCGATCCCAGCCTCCGTAGATCCAGAGGAAGAGGCAGAGTGGTTTCGTGGCGCAATGACTTGCATCGCGGATGCTGCAATGCAAAGAAGACGCCCTGGAGCTCACCGGACCAGTGTATTCTGGTGGTCGGCAGAACTCGCCCAGTTGCGGATTGCTTGTGTAGCAGCTCGTCGAGGCTACACCAGGACTCGCAGAAGGCGACCAATTCGCATAGAAGAGGAAAAACAAGCATATAGCGTATACCGAGATGCAAAACTGGCGCTGCGAATAGGTATCGCCGAAGCAAAAAAGAAAGCATGGCAAGAACTGCTTGACACCCTGGAGCGGGATCCCTGGGGACGCCCGTATCAGATTGTCACAAACAAGCTGCGCTCGTGGGCCCCGCCACTCACGAAAAACATGGAGCCGGAACTGCTCAGCACAGTGGTTGCGGAACTTTTTCCTGAACGCGACGCCCTGAGCTCCCCACATGAGACGACCACGGAACACAGTGTCACAGTGTCTGAAGTATCTCCTTCGGAGCTGAAGACAGCAATAACACGCATGACCACTAAAAAAACTGCACCTGGTCCCGATGGCATGCACGGACGAGTGTTAGCTCTGGCCCTCGACGCTGGTCTTGACATGCGCTTTCGAGGCCTACTCACGAAATGTCTTAGAAATGGCCTCTTTCCGTCGACATGGAAGACTGGGTTGCTAGTTCTTCTAAAAAAAGGTGGAAAACCTACAGAGTCACCATCAGCGTATCGACCTATAGTTCTCCTAGATGAAGCCGGCAAGCTCTTCGAGCGTATTATTGCCGGTCGGATTTACAATCATTTGGAAACTATAGGACCAAACATACATGAGGCTCAATTTGGCTTCCGGAAACATAGGTCAACGATCGACGCAATTGCGCGCCTGCGAAGCGTCTGCGAGGAGCAGGTGTCACGGGGCAGAGTGGTTTTCGCGGTATCGTTAGACATCGCGAACGCTTTCAATTCCTTGCCATGGGACTGTATCGCGGACGGCCTTCGCCACCACGGCTTACCGGCCTATATAAGAAAATGTGTAGCATCGTACCTCAACGGCCGCCGTGTTATCTTCCCGAAACAAAATGGCATAGGGAGTCACCTCATCAAGTGCGGCGTCCCACAAGGCTCGGTTCTTGGCCCCCTTCTTTGGAACATAGGTTACGATAGGGTGCTGCGAGCGAAACTAGTCCCTGGAGTGTCAACTATATGCTATGCAGACGACACCCTCGTGGTCGCTATTGGAGAAGATTTTAAGGAAGCGCGCCTCCGAGCGACAGCTGGAGTAGCTCGGGTGGTTTCGGAAATCAAGAAGCTCGGCCTTGTTGTCGCCCTTCAGAAATCAGAAGCTATATGCTTCTACGGCCACAGAAAAGCTCCACCTCAAGACGTAGACATCATCGTCGGCGGAGTATCTATCCGGGTCGGTACTTCGCTCAAATACCTTGGGCTGATCCTTGACCCACGGTGGACTTTCAGACCACACTTCGTGGCACTTGCCCCTAAGCTCACCGCCACCGCAAACATGCTCTCGCGCATAATGCCAAACCTCGGCGGGCCGAGTGGGGGGTGTCGCCTCTTATACGCAAATGCGATCCGGGCAAAAGCACTGTACGGGTGTCCCATATGGGCCGACAAACTGACCGGGTACAATCGCACAATACTCAGGCAGTCGCAGCGAGTGGTCGCTGCCAGGATTGCGAGGGCGTACCGCACTGTGTCTTATGACGCAGTGTGTGTTATAGCCGGTACCGCGCCATGGCATCTCGATGCGGCTGCTTTTAGCGAAGTATATTGGAGGAGGGCCGAAGCTCGGGAAAAAGGGGATAACCCCACACTGGAACAATTAAACGCGTGGCGAGCCTTAGAAGACCAGGAATTGTTAGGCGAGTGGGAAAGAGAGCTGGCGGATGCGAGTGCCGGTAAATATACTACCGAAGCCCTCAGACCTTTGCTTCAACTTTGGGTAAAGAGGCGCTGGGGTCACCTCAGCTATCGACTTGTGCAGATGCTGTCCGGACACGGATGTTTTGGTAGCTATCTGCACAAAGTAGTAGGGTGTGAGGAGTCACCAACCTGTCACCACTGTGTCGGAGACAGCCGGGACGACGCCCTGCATACACTTAGGGACTGCCCAGCATGGGAAGCGGAAAGGAGACCTTTGTTAGATGCCCTCCAGGGCGAGGACGCAACTCTGCCAAACGTAGTGAAAGCCATATTGAGCGCAGGAAATGACGGCTCGTGGAAAATCTTCTATAATTTCTGCGAGTCGGTCATGAAAGTCAAAGAAGAAGCGGGAAGAACCAGGGAGCTTTGTCCCGGAACCCGTCCGCGGCGGCGAAAGAAACCGCAGGCCCGTCAAATCCTCGCCACCTAAAGAGTGCCCAAGCGGGGAAGCAGGGGTCCATGCGTTCAAAAGAAGGGATGGTGATCCATCCCTGCAAGCACTGGACCCGATCTCCCCTAGCTATTCCTAAAAGCGTATGGCCCGATCTGTGAAGGATACTTGCTGTGTCAAGTATCTTCACAAATCAACAATGGGCGGGGAGAGGCGGACACAACCGCCGCATCGCATGTCGGGAAGCGGATAAGGCTCTGCTGTTACCGCATCCCGCCTAAGGCGATTGTTGGTGGCGCCTTGGGGTTTTAGTGGGTATGCACATTCGCGAGTCCCACATAACCCTCCCGCACTAAGCAGTCGCACCGCATGCATGGTGGGGTATGCGCAATGCATTTCCCCAAGTTAAAAAAAAAAAAAAAAAAAAAAAAAAAAAGCAGTTAACGCAAAATAGCATAACAAAAATGTTAGGCTTATCCCAAGAACAAATATAAATAATAGTAGCAAATAAAGTTAACTTACTGCAACACTTCCTGATTGTTGAACCCTTTGGACAGGTGTGCTTCCACCTCTTCTAGTAAAGGTTTCTCTCTTATTGATACAAATGATAGCACTGATCCCTAAACAAAATTTTTTGATTAGGATACAGAAAATTGAATAAATTATTGATAATCTTAATATATATAAATTACGTGTCACGTTGTTTGTCCGCTATGGACTCTTAAACTACCGAACCGATATCAATCAAATTTGCACACCGTGTGTAGTTTGATCTACCTTAAAAGAAAGGCTTACATATCAATTTATACCCGCAATATTATTTTATTGCAAAATATTTGTTTATTATTTGATAGTCACAATTCTAACAGAGGGCGCTGCGTTGAAAGTACCAACGTTTCACATAAGCTACAATTTAATGGCATAACCACCAAAAAAGCATGGTGGATTGGTGTTCTCCTGCCGTTTCTCTTGAATAGTTTACTACTATGTAATATAACAAAAACCTTAGCCACAGCAACGCTTGGCCGAGTCTACTAGTAAAATTATAAAATTCACACAATTCATTTGTACATGAGGCTTTCTTAATTTTGTAATTTAATGATTGTTGTCTCTTGTCTCACAGTGTAAGTACAACTAGACAGAAAGAGATGAAGGGGTACTTTACTTAAAGGGGGGCAATGATAATAAAATTTTCATAAAAAAGGGTCTACCTCTCTAACATAAGGCAACACTAGATCATATTAAGAAGCAACACGTCCCTAGTGGTTACATGTGGGAATTTCAACCTGGGCTAGTTAGTTCAAAGCCTAAAAACAATGAATATAAATGGTAAATAATATACCTGATTGTGTCCGCGTGCCGTCCGTCCCGCTCGGTGTACATACGATGTGACATCCAGCGGGAAATCAAAATTGATGACGTTGGCTACGTGTTGGAAATCAATACCGCGAGATACTCCGGACTCCTTGTCTTTTTTACGTTTAGATTTTTGCTGGAACAAAAAAAATCTGTAAAGAATACTAAAACCAGAAAAGACAGCTGAAAACAGGTTCTTGTTTCATGGCCATTCATAAATTATTCATATCATAATAGTTATTCTTTTGTCCAATGTATTTAATTTGATTGAATAACACATATCATGTTTGTATAAAGTTCATTTTTAAAAATATAGAATGTTGAATAATGTATTAAGGGAGCGTTCAAGTATTACGTCACGACCCCCCCCCCCCCATGTTACGCGTCGTAAAGTTTGGCTGTACCCAATAGTAAAACGTTTCGTGACCACCCAGTGATCTTTATATACCTAAGTTACCATTATGTGCTGTAAAGAACCGGAAAGTCAAAAATAATATTAACAATAACGTGTAACTCAATCCCCACCCCGCATCGTAACGTTTTACAAAAGGACCCCCCCTCTCCCAAAATAGGTTACGTAATACTTGAACGCTCCTTTAAATTTGAAAAAATTTCTTCTAATGGAACAACAGCCCTTATTTCAGACCGACTGAATAAAACGGAAACAGATACTTAAAGAGGCAAAATAAAAAGTGTGTCAAGAGATAAAATCAATTGTATTAACCTTATTCTTCTTGCCAATTTCTTCTCCTTTAAGTAATCCTCCATCGGGTTTTTCTAAAGCTTTTTCATCTGAGGCCACGATAATTTGATAGCGACCTCGGTTAAACTGGTCCACAGACAGACATCGTATGGCAGCTGGCAGTTCAGAGTTCAAAACACAAGAGCCAATTTTAAACTGTTCCAAATATAATTTTAATCTGAAAGGAAAAGTAGTTATATCATTTAAAAGTAGTGAATTCAGTTTTTAAATGTGTAATACTATTTAAAGAGAAATGACATAATTATTAAGTCTAGAAAAAGGTTAGGGAGCGTTCAAGTATTATGTAACGAATTTTGCGGGGGGGGGGGGGTCCTTTTGTAAAACGTTACGATGCGGGGCGGGGATTGAATTACGCGTTATTGTTAATATTATTTTCGACTTTCCAGTACTTTACACCACATAGTGGTAACTTTTAGGTATAAAGAGTGACTGGGTGGTCACGAAACGATTTACTATTGGGTACAGAAAAACGTTACGGCGCGTTACATGGGGGGGAGGGGTCAATAATCTCCAAAAATTGCGTGTCGTAATACTTGAACGCTCTCTTACTTAATTAACACTCACTTATAACATCTGTCCACAGTTCTTACAAAGATAATGCTTTTGCCTCTTATTAAATTAAGTTTCAGCAAGGCATATAATATTGCCGCTTTATCATCTTCCTCCGCAAATAGGTGGTAGTGTTGTAGTTGGGAGGATGGTGCCAATTCAGGTTCCTCCAATTTCAATGTCACTGGATTCCTAAGAACTATCTTTTTAAGGTTGATTACATCATCTGATAGTGTAGCTGAAGCTAACACAGCTTGGTAAATCTTTGGCAAATACCTGTAAAATTATTAAAGGGTTATATAATACTGCGCTAATTTAAATTTGGATAGGGAAAATAATTTAATAGCAAATTACCCCAAGAGCTCTTTCACCTCATCTTCGTAGCCAAATGAAAATACAAGGTCAGCCTCATCTACAATTAGCATTGCTAAATCATCTTTAAGTTTCATGTTTCCAGCTTTAAGATGTGCTAATGCTCTTGCCGGTGTAGCTACCACAATGTCTGGTTTATCTAACAGAAGAGACTTTTGGATTTGGGTGTTTGTGTTGGATGATATATCTATACATCTGACTTCTCTTGAACATTTTAGTGTTAGCTCTGATACAACTGAAGCTATCTAAAATGATGAATAAAAATACACACACAAATTTTTTCACATGGGAAGTGGATTTTTATCAAGTTGTGCTAAGTATTCACTCTGAATCTTACCCAAAGCACTTTTACTTAGAGCAATAGAATTATTAAAAGAAACTAACCTGGCCACATAATTCTTTACTGGGAGACAAAATAAGACTCGTTATGCATTGATGTAAACTTGTGTTTTTTAAGTTTAGTATCTTTTGTATTACAGGAATAGTAAAAGCTGCAGTTTTGCCTGATCCTGTCCTGGCTCTCATAAGAACATCCTTTCCTTCCAATAGCAGAGGTATTGCAGTTTCCTGAATTAATGTTGGAGTTGACCACCCAAGCTGTGATATTGCCTAGAAAACACTCAACTTACTATAATTTTCATTTAGATACCATGATGTTGCTTTGTTTTACATACAGCAAGAAAATTGTATACAAGGGTAGACAAAAGACAAAAGACAAAACAATTTAAATTATTGAATGCAAAATTTTCACTAGTTCATATTAATTTATAACAGTATTACACAGTACAGTTATATACATGTGTTTACACAACACAAATTGAATTTTGCATTTTTTAGATTCCAATTTTGAATTTTGTGCAATTTATTAAGTTAATGCCTTGTCTGATATTATAATGCCTTTATTTACCATAATACTGATACTAGAAATGAGAGTCCACATCGGATTTTTGTAACATGGTAAACATGTTAGTCTACCATTATAAATTAAGTTTATTAAGTTAATTAAGTTTAAGTACAATTAATGATACTAGTATTCATATTCATTTCATAAAAAAGATGTTGGTAGCTGATAACAGCTGGCACATTACTTGCAACCTTTTTGCTATAATCATATAATTCTATGTTGTCTATATATGTATATTCAAATTAATTTGCTTGACATTGTCACATTCTAATAATGTTTAAATGAATGTAATAAAGTGATTCTAACAAATTGGTAACAGAGCGTAATTTTTGTTACTTTGATGAAGTCCATGTTGATACAGGGAATATGGCAATAACTGAAGTTCTTGTGCTTTCTCAATGTCTCAATCCATTTGTTATATATTATATACTTTCTCAGTGTCAACCATATGCTATGTATTGGACCTGCATCTTTCGTCTTTTTAATCACATTGGTCTCTACCTCTCTGACCTTCTGCCAGAGAGATATACATTGTGACAAGGAAAATAATACTCAGAATATAGTTTCCTGCCTGCTTTAGCTCTCACTGTGTAGGTTGCACTACCTACCTACTATTAATCAACCAAAGTTACATGTAAATTATCGAGGAAAGAAAAGAAAATGTCTTGAGCTCAAGCTTGAGTTAAAGTGTTGGCCTATTAGCATCCTTAATTGGCAGCAGTGTATCGGAGTCAATGATGCTGTTAAATTTTTTGGTTTTCCTCCTTTTGAAGTGGAAGGCTGTGACATATTCATTCAATATATTATGTATTTTTAATTTGATTTCCTAAATACTGCTTCTGTACAATGATCAGTTTTTACTAAATAACAACACAAATGTTGATTTTTAAAACACCTTGTGCCAGACTTAGCAACAAATCTGCTCTCAGTTGGAATCTCAACAAATAAAGGCAGTGATAATGTAACAAGGTAACATTCAAAAATGACAAAGCTTACTTACAAAAAGTGTAAAAAGTTCATTAATGGTTGGATATGGGAGAGATGGACAGAGGCAGAAATGAAACACTTGGGAAGAGTGAAACAACTGCTTGGTATGGACTACACAAGACAAATCAAATTATACCTAAAGACTTTCTTACAAGACAACTTAAAGAAGTTTAATGTGAGGCTAAAATATCATCTGCACCCCTTGATGTGACAGAAAATTATAAGAAAAGTTTGCTTCCCTATAAAAAATAATTAATAATTGGAACAATAGCCACAAGATCAGACAATGTTTGCCATAAGTCATTTGTCGTAAATTGGTGACTGTTACGGAGAACAGTATCTCAAAAGCGCAACAAGTACATAAAAGAAACAAAGAGTTAAGTTAACTTTCAAAAAGATTAAAGATGGCTTAAATGTGATGGCAGATGCCGACTGGAGTAACTAGACAGGAAAAATGATAATTGATAACCTAAGTGATAACCAAGCAGCATTTAAGCTAAGTCAAAATTATATGGTAGGTCAAAATCAAAACATATCGACTTAAAACTTTATAACACCCGGAATTTGATTCAAGGTGTAATAGACGTGAAGTACCTATGCACTGAAAATATGGACCATATATTCTGACAAAGCAGCTGCATAGCTGACAGCTGGGGAAACTAAGAACAAGCATGGGAATTTGCTAAGCGGCGCTACCTTCGTCAAGAGGAACTCATAACACACGTTGTGGCATTTTGCCCTTATGTATATAAAAAATAAATGTGCTTGACATTGTCATATTCGAAATAAAAAGATTCTTTCGAGTCGTTTAATTCATTTTACCTAATAAAAAGGGTATGTATTTATCATAACGCTGAGCGTACCTTAAGTAAACGATCATCTAATTCCATTTCATGAAACATAACCTTGTTTTCGCCTGCCATATTTATTTTATGTTCACTACTACGCTTGTAAAAATTTATAGTTAGCAACAGAAATTCAAATACACTAATCTGATTACTAAGCAGTAAAAGTTATAACTGTTATAATTCGGAAGTTAAATATATTTTTAAAACATTACTATTTACTATGTTTACTACTTCTGCGTTTTAACTTTCAAGGACAGCCGTGAGGCGTGAGCCGTCAGCCGACAGATATTTAATATAGATTATAGGTAATAGATTTATATAGATCACAGATTGTACATAAATAATGTAAGGATTGTCTGTAGTCATCACAAACTAGAAAGATTTGGCAATTATCTGCATTGCTATCTGTGGTGTACATTATATAAAACTAGTAAAATACGAATTTAGAAGGTCTTATTGCACGAAAGCCCTTAATTTGCTTCTCAAATCAGTTACAACATGTACAAAAGTTACTAGTTATCGTCTGGAAGACCCCATTTTCGGCTTACGTATAGACCTCGTACAAAGATTTCTAATATCTGGTGAACTGCTATTCCCTAACCGATAACGATATAAGTATTCAAAAACCGATTTGGAAGATTTTATGATTTCTTGTAAGGTGAACCAGAACCTTTAGCAATTTGAAGGACTAAAATATATAAGAGAAGTATCTCTGTGGTAGGCTGTTTTTTTGTTATAGCAACCCAAAATCCAAATGACTTTTCAAGATTCAAGTTGTTTCTGGATTCGCCAGTCATAAAATTCAATGTAATTTATTATTTTTTAACCGTGAATCATTAATCATATTGAATGTGTCTTAGTTTAACTTACAATTCTGAAAATAATGTGTTATGTTAATCATAATTGTGAATTCATTGCTTTTGAATTATATACACTACAACTATGTCTGACCGCGAATGCGTTTTGAGCCGCAGTTCATTGCCTTATGTAAAACTGGAAATGGTGTTTCTTCCGTGAGTGACCGAATTATAAAGTGACCTATGTGTAATACTAATGATTTTTTGTGAAATTCAGTGAATAGTGTGCACACATAATGTCTAACTCCACGGTGCAAGTATTAATGAAGAAGGGCAAAAGAGGGGCAGCTGCATATATCCATGCGGATTGCGCTAGCGGTTTGCCTCAACATTTAGGCCCTTTGCTGGACGTGCTTCTTAATCCCAGCAAGGCGATCGATGAATGGGAAACCATTGATTGGTGCAGGTGGCTATTAGCTGGTGGCAGGACGCCAGACGAATTTTCTGCAGTTGGTAAGTTAACAAGATACTTATTAATGACTCAAAACTTAGGTATACAAATATTCTAAGTTCATAAATATACCAATTAAAACTGCCTTATGTGATTTTAATTTGTCTGTTT
Organism: Pieris napi; assembly: GCF_905475465.1. NCBI lineage: Eukaryota > Metazoa > Arthropoda > Insecta > Lepidoptera > Pieridae > Pieris > Pieris napi. The sequence continues at coordinate 6,453,878 of NC_062237.1, read as the reverse complement.
CTAAAATTATTTTGATATTGACTTGCTGTGAATATTTTGTTCTACCTCAATTGATACCATATTGAAATAAATAAATATATGAATGCTATGAGTGTTATATACTTGTGCGTGTAGTTTTCACCTATATATTAATTTTAGGTACTAGTAAGTAAAGTATTATATCTTATTGATTTTACTTAATGATATTTTATTGAATGCTATATTTTCTTTATAATAATTTAAAAATAATATTATGACTGAATTTTTAATTTATCTGATTAATGGACAAAGAGTTAATTTTCTAACACAAATAACTGTCTGTATACTAAGTAATTAATTTTTGAATAATTTAGAGATAATTATAGGTTTCATGGAAGTAAAACAAATGTTAGAGTAGGATAGCTACTTTAGTTTTTCTCAAACATAAACTAGTACAATAAAGGTGGACATTATGATTTTGGTTTTTAAAATAACTTCTTATGCTTTTGCCCCACTGTGGTTCATGTATATCAATTCTTTAAATTTTCACAAAAATATATTAAATGGAACTAAAGAAAGAAACTTGTTCTAATTTTAATTCTGGCAAAACAATTTAATGAACGGAAATAATCCACCCTAGATATACTAAAAACTATTGTTTATTTATATTTTTTAACTTTGGTTAGGTGAATAATGCATAGTAAAATTAAGCATTATTAATTTTTCATAATGATTTCTTGTGACTTGCTGATCAATTCAAGAAGCATAGCAACAATGACTTACTTGACTTAGGGCCCTATGTCCCCCAGATGGGGCAGAAGGCATCCAGAATAGTAAACCAGCCATATTGGTCCTGGGCAGCTCTCTTACAGCAACAAGAACAAAACAAAAATGTTATTGTTTGCTTAGGTATCAAACCCAGGAACTCTGATATATTAGCTGTATATACTCAGCTGCATGGGTGGTTTCTCATCTCATCCCTAATTTTATTTATTTGAGAATTATAAGTAAGTGCCTTCATTGGTTACTTCTGAACTTCATGTCATCAATTTTAAAACAACCAAATATGTATCTTTAATAGGGTAGAGTTGTTGTTAAAACAGTAAAATTTTTGTAACTGTAAATAATTTTTTTAAAGCAGGACAAAGCAATTGTTGTTGTCGCAAATTGTATTTCATGGTTGGAAAATTTTGGTATTAAAGAATTAGTTTTCATAAATACTATATTATTAACATTCTGTCAGAGGTATAGGGCAGACACATTGCTGTCTGTTTTGTTTAAATATACATACTGCCAAGTAGGCTAGCTTTCTATATTGATATGTGTTAGTGCAAGTGTCAATGGGAGATAGATAGAAAAAAAAATGCTGAGTTGGGGCATAACTAGGGAATGCAGACAGAGTGTCTGTAGTATCAGTGTTGAATATATGCCACCACAGCGTTGTTAAATTTGAAAATCCCTGTAATTTTAAAGATGACTCGCAAAAGTTCAAAGGCGACAAAACTTTCCATTTGCCTAGAAAAAATATCTATTATCTAATACGAAAAACAAAAAAAATATCAAATGATTATATCGTCAGATTAAAACCCTTTTAAACACCTCCTGCTGTTAATGAGATTACCACCAATAGAAAACTAAGATAAATTGCCTTTACAATGATTGCTGAGTATTTTACGTGTTGCTGCTATAAAAACAACTCTTCAAGAGGAATAAGAAGTGACACTGAGAGGAGCTAAAAGTCCTTCGCGTGTTTCTGGGAGATAAGATAGATAAGAGTCAGTCATAAAAAAAGAGACGAATCTATATGAGTACGGGGTAGCTTTTTACACTTTGCTTATAATAGCTCACTCACGCTGGTGCCAACCAGTGTTGAGTCTGAGTGGGCATTGTCAGCAACTGACATGATGTTGCTTATCAAACAGCACTCTCGATACTCTTAGCTTCTTAAGAAGTTATTCCAAAATCACTCCTAAATATCTGGGATTCCGAGATCTCGAAAATACCGAGATCTCGCGAGATAGTTATTCTCAATCCCACGAGATCTCGAATTAACGATCTTGATTTGAGATTGCATTCCCTACGCATATCCCATAATTACTTATCAGATTTTCATTGAAAATAAATATATATCTATCTATAAATAAAATATCTTTATCTATTATGGCATGGAAATAAATATGGTATTAATCTTAAAAACTAAACGGTAGTAAGAAACTACTGGAAACTCAAATTAATGTAAACAATTAGCCCAAAGGTTTCTGTAGACAATACAGACTTCAGATATGACCTGACCTTGTAGATATGACCCTATATTTTATTTTTGTATTCCCTCAGGTTACATATAGGGTCCAAATGATATTGTGAGCAAATGATCTTTTATTTATACCTAAACTATCTTTTATACCAATCTATCAAATGTATTTACTATCAACCTAATATATCTTAGTAGAAACTCCATTGTTACAAATGTGTCAAAATCTATTTTTATAAGGACAGTATCTGATAATGGTCAAACCTCATCTGAAGCAATTTAGGTACTATAAGGTGACCTGAGCATTTTGCTTTCAGAAAAAAATTACATATGTAAGGTCAGGATTGTGACAGTCACGTAAATAGAAATGTTTTTATATCCTAATATAATTTATTTTTTGAAAAAAATCATAGATCAACAAGTAAATCTTAATATCTCAGTAAGATTTAAGACTTCTATTATTGATAACTGATGCAAGAATAAAAAAAAAATATATGTATTAACACACAAATTAATTAAGTGGTATTTGTGAATATCACAGAAACATATGCTTGCCTTCTTAAAATCAGGACATATCAGATTTATAATTCATTTGCCGTTTATGCTGAGACAATGTCACACACCAGATGTACAACCTTGTCGTCCTCTGTAACGTGAATCATTCACCAAGAAAATAAAAAAATGCATTATTTTTTATTTGAAAACTTATTATTCTTGCATTATCAGCAGAATTATATGTATCTAATGCAGATCAAGAGTGCAAATTTTAATCAACGATGTGGTCGCATCATTTCCCTCAGGTTACTTGAGAGCTAAATCATTACAGCCGTTATAATTTTCATCAAACAATATATCAGTTGTATGCACTTGATATGACCACTTATTAGGTCTTAAGAGATCGTTGCCGTGACGTGTTGCGTGTTTTTTGCCACCTGTCTCTCGCTTAGTGCTTCGCCAATGTCATCGCCCTAGGTGCGCTTGACCCAAATGTCACAGGTTGTCTTATATTGCCGGTGTGCTTGTTTTAGGTTTATATATCATCAATATATAATATAGGTAAAAATATATAATCATAGTGTTTTATTTACCCCAGCTTTGTATTCTGCTTATGAAAATATTAGACTGTGATTATTTAGTATTTATTACCTTGTTTACTATAAGGTTCACATAATTCGGCATGGAAACTAGAAAGCTTGTATAGCTGTTACATTATCTCGTGTAAACTTGTAATTAATATTTACTAAGAATAGTAGATAAATATGCGTTTGTCGTTAAAAATTTACGCACGTTATTTATTACCGGAAAGTACCTATATAGGATCTTACTTCTTAGACATAATATTAATGTGCACATTTCCATGGTTAATCTGTTCGATTAAAACGTGACGGTCCACTGGCTCGAACTGAGCCGAGAAATCCATACAATACACAAAGATATAAGAAAGGCCCTACTCAATACTTAACTAAAATTTTAATAAATTTTAGTTAAGTATTGAGTATTTGCTTAAAATTGGTTATTATAACCAATTTTAAGCAAAAAAGTGATTTTTATAATGCACGATTATAACTTCCTAAGGAAACAAAACAAAATAACAAACAACAACAAAATAAGACCTTCTAAACTAAAACTTTTAAAAAATCGTAGATTTATAGATAAATACAATTTTTAATGGACTTCTATATAGAAGATATCTGTGTCCTCAGCATTTTGGTAACCGGCTGGGATCGGTCTGAAAGCCGGGCGTACGTTGACTTGCGCAGTTTTCCATCGTGCGTTGACCCTCACCAGCTGATGGCCACGTGCCTCCCTCCCCTGTGCGATGCAACCCGTTCCAAGAATACACATTATTTTCCCCGCTTCTCTATAATTGACTGTTTCTTAATCGTAAATAATTAATTCAACGCGTACTGCTTTTGTAAATAATTTTTACTGCATCGCAAGAAAGTACGATGCATTATTACGTTTTATTTCACGGGTTAACTGACTCAAGTTGAAATAATTACAGTGAGCTGTGTACGTAATGGCATAGACCTGGTGATTATTAGAATGTAGACTAAAGACAGATCAAGGCGTGTACTATATAAAAACAAAGAAACCTTAGTTTTCAATCTTATAACTAGTATATTGTTATCTTGTTCTTATTAATAAGTGGTATTTTGTATATACCGAATTAAACTATATTCTGGTAAATACACTAAACCCTACTCTATCTTCATTACTGCTACATAAGACCTACTGCTATTGAAGGCTTTATGCCACATTATATCGTATTTATACTTTTAGGATCATTGATTTCACTGCTAGCAATTATTATTACGTGAGTCATGCTAACGTTGTCTACCCTACTTGGTTTTCCCCATTGTTAATTTCTTCTTCACCAACCCGTTTGAAATAGACAAATCATTGCGCACATACTTTTAAGAATGACATTGCTAATCACGATGTTAAGTGTCTAGTTAAAATGGTTGAAATTTCCAACGTAATGTATATTCTGAATATTTATACCAATAATAGACAATAGTATAGTAAACTCTTTGCGAAAAACCTTTTTCAATAAGCTCTAAATAGTTCAAATCGAATCAGATAGATTGGCAATGTGCCTGATGTATCCTCGAAACACAATAAGGCAGATAGCGATAGTTTAAAGCCGGGGATAGAGGTGTCACTGCGCACGGGGCATTGCACGAGCGATGTTTGCGACGACTGCGCACGCTACCTATAATTAATTGCGCTCAACTTACTCATTAATAACTCCACCGTTTACTGTTGCATAATAGAATATAAGTTTGAACATCGTGAAATTCGATATTCGAATTTGAAGATTCGAATATTGGTTTTTGAAGCTAACTCGAAAATTCTTATTTGTGGTATCAAGCACGTACTTTTGTAGATATCTATAGATTACTAGCTGATCCGGCAAGCGTCGTTTTGCCATGTACCTATATCATTTATAATAAAAAATAGGGGTTGATCGGAGGGGGGTGAAAATTAGGGGTTGTATGTATTTTTTAATGCTGTATCTTAAAAAAAATATCTAAAAATTAAAAAATAATAATTTAGGGGTGGACTACCCTTAACATTTAGGGGGATGAAAAATAGATGTTGTCCGATTCTCAGACATACCCAATATGTACATAAAATTTCATGAGAATCGGTCAAGCCGTTTCGGAGGAGTTTAACTACAAACACCGCGACACGAGAATTTTATATATTAGATTTATTAATATATTATTTATGCCAAGTAAAGATACGGCCCTAAATCATATCTTGGCATGCGCTGCATTAGAATAATCGTCTTTTTAATTATTTTATACGAACAAAGTATAAAGCTGTGAGAACCATAGAAACAAATGTAATTTTAACTAGGTAATCATAATAAACTAGTGTTACAGATTTTAATACCTTCACGATTTCATTTTTTTTAATTTGCCAATACATTGCTGACTAAAGAATAAAATTTTCGTAAGTTATAATCCAAACCTATAGTCACCTCGTGATTTTACCTTATAATAAATCGCAACCGAGTTGAAGGATGTCATAAACAACTATAACTGTTATCAATGAAACAACGTATTTTAATTTATGTATAAGGTCAATATTATAAAGTTTATGTATATTACAGTGCGTAGTTACGACAAGCATGACAAATGCGGACTGGTGTGGATTCCCCGTGTGGTGGCGTACCGGTGCCGAACGTGCGGTATCTCGCCGTGCATGTCCATTTGCCGAGAGTGCTTCCATCGCGGTGATCACTCTACCCACGACTTCAACATGTTCCTTTCCCAGGCTGGTGGCGCTTGCGACTGCGGAGACAATTCTGTTATGAAGGAGGATGGGTCAGTATCTATATAGTTCGTCTATTTCTACGTCTATGTCACTGATCATTTAAAGGCAAATAGGCAATCTTTCTGTACATTTGTGTCTTTCAATTCGAACCAATTACAGTCAAAACCGTTTACCGACATCGTTTAGAACAGGGTCTCCAAACTACGGCCAGAGGGCCACATCTGGCCCACGGACAGATTTTGTCTGGCCCGCGGAGAGCTGGCATACCTACTTGAAAACTCCTTTTAGAGAACATATTTTTTATAGAAAAAACTTTTTAACCGGATTAAAGTTATGTATTTTTATAAATTTACAACTATTTGACATAATTTTAAATTTATCCGACGTTTCGCGTGCTTTACAGCGTACAGCATGTATGTACATGTATAGTTGTAAATTTATAAAAATACATAACTTTAATCCGGTTAAAAAGTTTATTCTTTCTAATTTTATGTTGAATAATTATTAATATGACATCTACATTGATATGGTCATTGGCTAACTACTCATAACATTGTTGTAGGCTTATTGTTATGATAAAAACATAACTTATAACAAGCATAATGACATATGTTTTGGCCCTCGCAACTTACTGGACTAATCAGTATGGCCCTAAGGCTGGAAAGTTTGGAGACCCCTTAAGAACAACAACGGTTATATTGACCAAAATCAAAGGTCCCGGCTGAATTCTATTGTATTAGGTTCTTAATAACAACGTCATCGGCTATTACGACTATCGGTTTTTACGAACAATTATGAGTTCTTCGATGTTCCTTCGATGTCGTTATAACAGATTTTGACTGTATTGTTTTCTCAGAAAATGAACCACGTATTTACTTATACCAGTGTTTACTCGGATATATTATACAGAAGGGAATAACAAAGGAAATAACACCTAATGTAATTATACATTGTAACAGAATACTCAATACTAGTTGAGTCATACATAAAGCTCTCGGATTTTCTGAGCTCTTAAATCGGCTGTTTACATGTACTCCGTAATATTTATACATCTCCACTGATATACCTTAAGGTATATAATAGTTTATGTACTGTGTTGTAGATAAGATGACTATTCATTAAAAGCACTACTAATTGTGTTTGTAGTGGATATAGTTTAACCCTCGGTGGATGTTTCACTGAATGTTGCGTGGGTAGATCAAGCCCTGAGGTAATCGTGGCCTACGCGAGTCCGTCTAGGGACATCGTGGTCACTGCAAAAATAACTTGTACCATAATATTACGTCACGCAAATGATGTCATAAGCTTATATTAGCAAGTATTTTTACTAAACTAGCGGACTGGACAGATGTTGTAATACACGTTTTAAATACAATAAAAATTTCGATTAAAAAAATCTACTTATTGTAACAAATTATCTTATTGCAAAACGATTGTCTAATCCACTTGAGAACAAACAAAAAATAAATCCTGGATTAAATATATTTACCATTTCATAAGAATTTATAAATAATTGTAATTTTTGTTTTAATTTTTTGTTTTTTGTGTTAATGTATTTTTGAAATAATATCTATATATAAGTATATATATATAGATATTATTTCAAAAATACAATTATTTATAAATTAAAGTCTAATACTAGAATTTAAAGTCTCGTCAAGATCTTTCTAAATACATACACTACACTCATACATATATGCAGTTTATCTTGTTATTAAAAGGTTATTACTATAATTAAATATAAAATTTAATAGTTACTTATCTGCAGCAGGTTATAGATGGCAATGAGCTTGATCTATGTGAAACTGCGAACCTCAACATCTCTCGCGTATCTAATGATCTTTTAATACCTCCATGATATGAGATGTTATTATTATCCTATATTATTTACATCCAGATCTATACCGACGTATTTTTAGGTTTAGTAAAAGATATGGCATAGAAATACGAAAGCAATAATGTAAATAATCTTCGATATATTGATTGTTACCGTTTTTTTAATAGCATATTAATGGATAACGTATTAACAATAATCCAGAAGCTTCCATCGTATCCGGCCGAAAATTTTATCAGTTTCTTTGATCATGTTTATTTCATAGACAAGTAGGTGATCAGCCTTCTGTCTGACACATGTCAAATTTTTGGATTTGAGACACGGCTTGCTCAAGATGATTTCCTATGCACTTGAGCGATTCCTTAGTGCGCATCTAGACAGAAAGTCTATTGATGCTCAGCTAGAACATACGACCTCAGGTATGAGAGTCGCACGGCGTAGCTACTAGGCCAACACTGCTTGGATATCGTTTTAATTCAAAGAAAATAGGATTTAGAAAGGAGTTTTGCTTTTGTCAAATAATTTTCTGTTCGTCATAAGTCTTTGGTAGTAAAATTTTCTTACAACGTGTGTGTAGTGTCACGTTTCCCGCAGGCCCCTGATATGCTTTGGCATGTCCTAATTACTAGTTATAACCGTTACAACGTGCGGTGTCACCGGCGGTCACACAATGTGTAACCGTTATGCTTGCCTTAACCTCGGCCTTCGCCCTCTACCCATAAAACAAGCGTCATAACATCTGGCAAATACGAGAACGATTATGTTCTATAATCGTATGTAGGACTATAACTATTGCACTGATTTTGATTTCGTTTAAACATTTGTACTTATACGTGCTTAAACTGAAAGGCCTTTTTAAAAAAGAAAACATAATTTAAGAATTAATTCTAACAATGTTCACCGCTGACTAACTTGCGATCATCTTCCTATATTCTAAACTGTGTAATTATAAAGGTGGGAACTGACCAACGTTACGAGGTGTAATGTAACATGTAATGTAATGTTACACAGCGAGCATTCGTGCAGTCAGTACGTCGTGTTACGTCGTGTTTCCCCGTAACAGCCCGTTCCCACTAGTCGAAAGTCGCATAAGACTAAAAGTCGAATGCTCTGGTCACCATACACTTTATATGGAGCTGTTCACATTAGATGAGACGCGACTTTTAGTCGAATACGACTCAAAAAACCATCCGACGGGCCAGCGCCCGTTTTAAGACTAAAAGTCGCGTCGAATCGTGCTCGCATAGGTGCCTGCTTGTTGCTGTTCACACTAGTCGTACGTCTTTACGACTCGAGCGCGTTGTTACCTCTCTCCCCGCCCCGCTTCCTAGACACACATTCCTACACATTGCTTGCTCACTCTATTCGTGTTTTTTTGTTTGTTGTGTGAAAATGGAGAAAGAAATAAAAGCCGAAGAACTTATTCCATTAGTTGAGTCGATCTTTCTGTTAGGATTGGGTACATCCAGTATTTTCTTGGAATTGACATTTTTTTCAACCTTTTTAATTTTCTTCGTAAGTAGTAGAGCACAACATCGCGAATTCGCTACGTACTGAATGGCGCGAAACTACGATCTATACGACTCGCGACGCAGTGTGAACAGGGACATCAGACTTTCGACTTTTAGTCTTATGCGACTTTCGACTAGTGGGAACGGGCTGTAAAGGTGGGTACTGACCAACGTTACGAGGTGTAATGTAACATGTAATGTAATGTTACACAGCGAGCATTCGTTCAGTCAGTACGTCGTGTTACGGGAAAACCAGCGAGCAACGAGCCGCTCGTTGCTCGCTTTGAGTGCTCCACCCGGGTGTCGGTTTTTTGGCGAATCCTTTGACTGTTACGCGGTTCAGTAATTACGCGTCGCACGTCGCGAGTGATCATGATTATGATTTTCTATAAATTGTGTCTTTTTTAAGTACTTTTGGTCCAATTAAATTCAACAGTTCTTCAAAATCGAGACCTGCGTACAAAGTTTTTATACTGTCCAGTAATCATTTGGTTTTTAATATTGCAATCAATAACAAACCACCTCATACGCCTGTGTTTTTAAATAAGTTTTATGTCCAGTAACATTTTTTCTTCTTCTTAATTTGGATGAAACAATAATTAAATAGAATGAAAGATATCAACATTATCACTATCACATCTCGTGAACACTGGCGGCGAAAGTGGAGCTCAGAGTTTTGACGAGCATGTTACGCCGATTTTAGAACACAGCGTAACATGCTCGATGCGTAACACGCTCGATGCGAATGCTACATTACACCTCGTAACTTTGGTCAGTTCCCACCTTAACACGACGTACTGACTGCACGAATGCTCGCTGTGTAACATTACATGTTACATTACACCTCGTAACGTTGGTCAGTTAGGTGTTGAATAGTTCCCCGCTATTTCATTTTGATACAAACACTAAAATTGTATTAAGGTGGGAACTGACCAACGTTACGAGGTGTAATGTAACATGTAATGTAATGTCACACAGCGAGCATTCGTGCAGTCAGTACGTCGTGTTACGGGGAAAAACAACGTAACACGACGTACTGACTGCACGAATGCTCGCTGTACAACATTACATTACATGTTACATTACACCTCGTAACATTGGTCAGTTCCCACCTTTACGTTTAACATATAGTTCAGACGTTACCGCGGTAATTTTCTATCAAAAATGTGCATTTATTATAAAATAATAAAATTTATAAACTGAATTCAGAATCTGCGTCAGATAGTGCAGTTAGGTACAAACTCCTTGAATTAAGCGAATACAACTTTTTGTTCATTTAATACTTAATGGTCTGACCTTTACAATTGGCGCGGTACAAATAATTAGAATTTATGTTTTCATTTTAAATTGCAGGGGTAGATTAAATATTTATCAACTAGAATGTTTTATTTTCAGACGTACAAAAGTCACTTTAATAACCGCGACATAATTTACACAGCTGTAGATCGGGGCTTTTATATCATTAATGTCATGTCTTAACAGCTGATGTAAACGCGACCTACACTAATGTAGATTACGCTGACATTTAGTTAGCCCACTGTATGCGGCGGGTACACGAATTCTAAAATGAATTCAGGATTGTCATTATCTTTATATATATAATTCTTCTGTGAGTGTGTATGTCACTGAACTTCTCTCAAACGACTGGACCGATTTTGATGAAATTTTTTGTGTGTGTTCAAGGGGATCTGGGAATGGTTTAGATTCACAAATCAGCCCGGCAGGTGGCGCTGCAGTCGGTACTTTCATACTTTAATATCCTAATAGCTTGAAATATCATGCAGGAAAACGTCTGTGGGGTCCACTAGTAATTATATAAAACTAGCTGACCCGGCAAACGTTTGTTTTGCCATATTATTTCTAGGAAACATTTTTTAGTTCAATAAAAATAACTATCTACAATAATAAAAAATAGGGGTTGATCGTAGAGGGTAGATGAAAATTAAGGGTTATATGTATTTTTGGATGCTCTATCATAAAAAAATAAAAACACAATATTTTGTCTTAAAAGTAATTATTTTTTGGAGTGAACACCCTTTAACATTTAGGGGTTTGAAAGATAGATAGTAGTCGATTCTCAGACTTACTGAATATGTATAAAAAAAATCATAAGAATCGGTCGAGCCGTTTCAGAGGAGTATGGGAACGAACATTGTGACACGAGCTTTTGTATATTGCTTATTGAGCCCTTATACGTGTTTAGATAAATATGTTTATCAAAAGTAGGCAAACGAAAAGTTTTCGTTTTAAATTAACAATCCAAAATAAAAAAAATCCCTGTCTAAATATGTTGCGCCTGCTATTTCCTTTAAGTATAATATATGTCATGTCTAAAATCTATTTGGAAAACTGACAATATTCTCGGGATTCTTATAATTGTTAATATTTTGTAAATCTATATTAAACAATTGTAGTTATTTGTCTTATTATAGTATGTAAAAGTCATGAGTTGTCTAAAATTTCAGGTTCTGCAGCAATCACGGTAATAAATGTCCTCGACCGGGTTCTGCGCCGGCGGAATTACTTTGCGTCGCCGAAGCCATGATGCCGCGTCTCATACTGCGTCTTCTACAACACTTCAGGGAGAACAGTGATGGCGGCAGTTCAGACAACTATCGTGTTGCGGTACAAGAGTGCGAGGGCTATGTACAGATGTTGATGGAGTTCAATAATATGGGCGATCTCATGCGTTCCGCTATGACGAAGGCGCTCATCAACCCACAGGTATTCCTCCCTATTTGTCTTAACAAAATTACAAGTGTTACACTAAGATCAGATATTAGACTAGTCGTCCGCCTTATTAACTGTGACCTGATACAGATAAAAACATAGAAAATATCTTTGCATATCAATCAATAGACATGGACTTTCTTTCTATGTGCGCATTTAACATTTTCTCGAACGGTGAAGGAAAACATCGTGAGGAAACCGACACGTCTTTGACCCAAAAACTCGACGGCGTGTGTCAGGCACTGGAGGCTGATCACCTACTTGCCTATTAGATTTAAAAAAAATATATCATGAAACTGATTCAGAAATCTGAGGCCAAGACCTGAAGAGGTTGTAGCGCCACTGTTTTTTATTTTTATTTATGTATATCAATCAACCAATTTTTATTAATGATATTGATATATTAAATATTTTATTGATTAGTCGTGTGGAGATTATAGATCATTAAAGGCTTGTGTTTGACATTTGACCGGGTGCTTACGGGGAATTAATTCTTGAAGGGATTCATTATTGTTATGGGTCAGTGGCAAATACGTAGGCTGTTTTCGTATAATTTTTAATCTTGTTTTAATATATTTCTAGATGTATCGCAACCTGGTGGAAGGTCCTTTTCCTGAGACAGAGTATGGACGCTACATGGCAGACTCAAACCGCATGTACGAACGGGCCTTAGAGAGCTTCCCTGCCCCAGATCCGCCTGACGAGTATGTATAAATTTTATTTACTAAATTTAAAATCAAATACATAACGTAAAAGAATAATAAAACGTCCGTGAAATTGAATAGAAACACTTATACGGGTTGCAGACCAAGAGCTAAGCTAAGTTAGTTTAGCTTACGCAGTTTTCCATACTTGTGTGCAGACCGCAAACTATGCGAACTAAGCAATGTGAGCTAACTAAAATATGCGAAGCTAAGTTAGTTGTGTATGCCGATGCGCAGCTACACGAGCTAAGCTAAGCCCCTCCCGCTACCCGCACACCATTTGCACATCCTTCGCCACACTGACTGAGCTTTGGCTTAGCTGTTGGTGTGCACGCTATTTATTTCTAGCTTAGCTTAGCCTAGCTTGCTTGTAAATTCTTTCTAATAATACTTAAAAGTCAATTTGAATTTTAATACCATATCATAAAGTTCAAGTGTTAGTGGTTCCGGGATGGTAAATTTTTATTTTTTGACATTATGTATTTGTTGTTACTTTCTTTTTTATATCTAAGCTAGACCGGTGTCCCGAATAGCAGAATAAGTATTTAAAAAAAATAAAGAATCGACTGTTAGGCGGTACGATGTTCGCCAGGCCAGCTAGTTTTCAATATATTAGTGATTATCCAGGAGTGAAATTAAACTAAAGAAATATAATTACAGATTTCGACATTTACCGGCACTAGCGCCGCGTCTTCAGCACAAAACGTTACTAGAAGAATTTATATTTTGGACATTTAAGTACGAGTTCCCACAGAACGTAGTCTGTCTGCTGCTTAACATGCTGCCCGACCAGGATTATAAGGTACATGCAATATAATATTATAGCTATATGATCTTTCATAGAATGTGTGTGAAATATTAACATAGGAAAATAATGATGAAGGATTGACATAACTCGGCGTGTGTATTCGCAGGAAAACTTGACGCGTACGTTCGTGCTGCATTACGCCCGCATTCCACTAGTGCTGGAGGGTGCTGCGGATCCCGATACGCTATCCAACCGCGTGGTCCATATGTCCGTGCAGTTGTTCTCCAACGAGGCGCTGGCGCTCCACTGTGTGCACCAGCTGCACCTGCTGCACGTGATGGTGCTGTCGCTACGTCTGATGATGGGTCGGATCCTGGTGCGCAACTCGCTGCACGAGCCGGCCGCTAACCGCCACCGGGTCATCGACTGCACCGAGCGGCTCATGAAAGAGCACTGCTACTGGCCGCTGGTGTCAGACTTCAACAACGTGCTGTCGCACCGATCCGTGGCTCTGCTGTTCCTGCAGGACGACGCGCTGGTCGACATGTGGTTCGACTTTCTCGCCACGCTGCAGGGCATGAACGTGAACGTGCGCGAAACCATGGGCCACATTGAGTTCGAACCGTCCTCCTACTACGCGGCCTTCTCGTGCGAACTAGAGGCCGCCGCCTACCCCATGTGGAGCGTGGTGTCGCACCTGCACGCGCCCGAGCACGCCCCGCTAGCCGCGCGCATAGTCCGGGCAGCCCTCACGCACCTGGGCTCCTGGCTGACGGCCGTGGGTGTTTCGGCGTCAAGGCCACCTGCGCCCAGAGCTCATGCCCTACACGCCTCCTTCCACTTCCCGCTGCATCGCTACCTCGCCGCTTTCCTCTGCGCCGCCGTCCGCGAGATGCGAGTGCGCGCCGCCGATCTACTGCCGCCAGCCGACCAGCTCGCCCTGCTAGCTCACCACCCACTTAGAGTGCAGGTTAGTGCTCTTAAGCTTTACGATTCTTACCCTTTTATGGACAAATGCGTCCCGCTAGGCATAGGTCACATATTCTATTTCGTATCGTAAGTCACACTCTTGTCTTGAGCGCTGTTAAATAAAAAAATGGTTCGAAAACCCTAGAAATTAGATTTAAAATTGTTAGACATTTTAGAATACGTATTTGTACAAGTTTTTCAATACCGTCGATAAAATACGGTTTAATCACCCTAATAATAATCATCAAGCGACGCGCTCGGTCGATGAATAGAAATATAATTTACTTTTGACATAGCTTAATATAATCTCTCTTTTGTGAGAGATGATTATAAGTACTATTTAAACACGAATTTCTATACATTTACAAGAAAAAATTTCAAACTTCGGTGACACTCCGCTTTTGTACGGAATTAAATGTATCTTACAACAAATTATATTTACATTAGTTCTGATGAAATAAAATAACCAAAATAAGACTAATAACTTACAAATGTTTATTAAATCGAACTTAATTTACATTGAGTATATTATATGCTACGATTAGACTAGTAAGCCGCGGCTGGCATGAAGTCGGGTGACTCTCCGTCGTCGTCTGGTGGCAGCTCGGCCTTGACGTGCCGAGAGTAGTCGTACGTGAACAGTTTGGGTGCGATGAACCCGCCCGAGCCGCGGGTGCCACGGTGGATCATTCCAGCTCCGCTTATTAATGACGCACCTGCCCCAAAAATCACGACAATTACTCGACCATTTATAAAATTAGTCATTAAATAATTGAGACGAAAATACCTTTCAAGGGCTGCACTGGCTGTATGTCTATGAATGGAACCGTACTTTGAGCTGCGTCTGCGTCGAAATCACTGTTCGTGAATTCAATGTATTGGTCATGTTTAGAGTCCACGGGCAATGGACTGTTGCTGTAGATTGGGATATCTGGGTTTACCAGGCGCAATTGGGATCTGGAAGTAAACAACAATTGTTTTACAATTAACAATAGTTGCGTTGAATACTTTTTGTAAACCATAAGGACAAATGCGATAATCGTGGATACTTGCCTTGGATGTTCAGTTCCGTCGGTGTTATCGTTGCTGATCCACTGACTCCGTTCGGGTGCCAGTCGGCCCGTTGTGTAATTAAATGGCGTCGAACGAATCTCAAAGTGCAAGTGAGCTCCAATCATACGGAATCTGAAAATTAAAGATGTATCGAAAAATTACTTTTTTTTGGCTGCTTTGCTGGTCTGTAACAATGAAAACTATTTTACCTGACACCAGTCATAATGTGCCCGTACGGTGAATCCAGTTCGTCCAGATCGACTGCGCGCCGTTCATAGCTGAGTGTGTGGTAGTCGACATTCTCCCTGACGTCAGGATCATCGACATCGAACTTATTGAACGGCACCCAGCCACCGGGCGTAACCGACCCACGCTCTCCCAGTCGGCCCTCGCTAACCTGCAGGTGGAAGACCCGCCCGTGCTTTACCAACCGAAGGCCCGTTACCACTCTGTAAATTAAACTCGCTATAGTATCTGTTTTTCTCGGAAATAACGTAACAGGACACCCGCGCACCAATGCTATTATCCACAAAGATTTCCCAGAACGAAGTAATGTTAATCTCTAGAAGAAAGCGTGTTAAAGCAACCCAATATTGAGAAGTAACGAGTAAAGCGTTAACTCTACGACCCATCCGAATTGTAGCAACTGACTTGTTTAAATCGATGTTAGATGTCGCTTCACGCATACTGAACGTGCGTTCAGCAATTGACACCACGTCTTCGCAAAGGCAGAAACAGTAGGAGCAGTGGAAGGGTACTCTCCACCACGAGTCAACCTTTGAAATAAAACAAATATTATTTGTATCTCTTCGATTCTAACAGTGTATGACATAACGACTATGGAAGTTCTTGGGTGTGTGCGAGTGTCCCAATGTAAATGGGACTAACTTATTATTTTTGACGTCGGAGGTGGCATCCCACAGACTGAAGTGGCGGTCTGACTTTGGACCCGGCTCGTCGCAGAGGCACATGCAGTAAGAACAGTGCCAAAAAAGCCAGCGCCACCACGAATCCACCTGAGAACACTCCAGTTAGCTCTTATACGTAATGACGCGATACAATTGATATAAGTTACTAGCTGACCCGGCAAACGTTGTTCTTCCATGTATATTATTTCTAGGAAACATTTTTTTAGTTGAATAAAAATAACTATTAATTATAATAAAAAATAGGAGTTAATCGTAGAAGGGTAAAAATTAAGGGTTGTATGTATTTTTAATGCCACATAAGATAAAAAAAATAAATAAAAAAATTTTTTTGGGGTTCAAAAAAGATTCTAAGACTTACTGAATATGCATAAAAAATTTCATAAGAATCGGTCGAGCCGTTTTGGAGGAGTGTAAACATTGTGACACGAGAATTTTATATATTAGATAACGGAAGTAAAACTATATTTGTGTTTACTCTGATATTGTGGGTTTCCTAATCGGATACCATAATATATAAACCACAATTATGATAAAGCTTTAATTAGTATACTATACATTTCGTACCTTTGTGGTTCCTCTCTTACAATATCCCATTCGGCCCAGTTTGCGTTCGTTTTCAAATTCAATCCATTCATAACGTCTTGTGCTTGTTGCAGACTGAAACGAAATTGTCTTATTTGTATGTATTTTAAGCAAGTAAACATCGCATAGTATATATGTTACGTAATGATGTATCGTAAAGCGTATAAGTGAAACATACCGCCGGACAGACCCACATATCGGAGTCGACGTATTGGCAGTTTATTATGCGTCCCTTGCAGGTGGGCTGACTAGCACAATACATGTCCTTGAAACAGCCGTAGTTTTTAGACAGTGTGTAATAGGCACAGTTTTCTTTGCACGTCATATCCGGGTTCATGTCTACCTCGTTTTCTATGTACCCTTGTAATAGTCGCGTAACTTCCTCGTATGTTTCTCCTGGAATAAAACAATTTTATTGTACAGCAAATTCGTGTATAATCTACCTAAAGAGTTTTCTTGTCTTGTTTGTTGCGATAAAAGTTTTAGGGGTGTGTGTACCTTTGACGTGTTGTGGTGGGTCGCAACGGTAAAGATCTCGCTGTGCCATAGCGAGCGCAGCTTTTGCTGCAGTTGCCGTGCGGGCTGTCCTCTCCGTGTACCTTTGTCTTGTTAAGCTCGCTTCTTGTGTAAAGTTTCCTGAAATTACATTTCCGATTCTTTGATATTCATCCATACAATTTGTATGACAATACTTGTCGATTAAAAAGAGTGGCGGAAAGTTTCTTGCCAGTTCTTCTTACCCGCTCTACGCCCTTGACTTGCGAACTGGTAGTCAATGTAAATTTACAATTAATTTAACTTCTTTCTGACAATTCATAAGTGTACTTGTTTACCTACATGAAGAAAGATATTTTGAGTTTGAGTATGGAATACTAACTTTTCTTTCTTAATTTGCTATGCGATTCACAACTACCTTGTTGAAGTAATAAATAATGAGGAACGGTTTGGTTTTCCTTTTAAATTAAGCAGATGCTCAAATCTATACAATATAATTAGCTCCCATAACACGTTTGTCATAAAGACATTGCTCGCGGTGATTAAATGAAATAACAATGAGCCATCTTTCTTAAGTTCAATCGACCGAATAAAGTGAGTTTTATTAATAAAATACCAAATTAAAATAATCGCTGTGCCTTTTTAAAACTCATTCCAAGTTTATTTGGATATGACTAACAAATGTCGTGTTATTATCACAAAAGAACTGTGTCATTGAACTTAATTTTCTCATACGATCATGCCTACTTAACTGTACTTCATGTATTAAGGTTTTTATAAAATTGTATTATCATACTGTGATAACGTGAGGTTTTCTCAAAACGTATTATAAAAATATTATTTATTTTAGTTAGGTCCTACCTTCTAACCAACTTTCGTTTCGTTAAAGTGGTTTAAGTGTAATTTTTTTTTTATTTTTAAGTACTATTTAGTAGTAGTTCATATATCATGAAATATTTCGATCATTTAAACAACAAAAGAAATGCGTAAATAAAGATGTTTGTTTAAAATGAGATCAGATGTCGCTTCCGCGAATTAAATTGCACGTACGAGTTGCACAACCTTGACAACGCAACGACCCGACGTTAAATACCTAGCCCAGTCGACTTCACGCCATTTATAAACGCTAATGTGATCACAGTTCTAAATAAAAAATGTTTATTATAAATAAATGAATGCCTTAAGCTACTTTGTACAATTTGTTGAATCACGAGTAGGTAGGATTGTTCGAGTAGTTTGTTACTCCTAGCCTTTTATTGGAAAGAAATGAAATACCTTTGCCATAAATCCTTAGAAGCATCCAAGAAAACTGCATCATAGCGTAACCTTTGATCTCAGTAAGCGCTATAGTGTTGTACATGTCATAAATTAACTGGTGTGGGGAAAGCTGGAGTTCGCAGACCTCGGGGTGTCTTTCCTGAAAAGAAATATAGATTTATAAATTTATAAATTTAAGCTTAACAATATGGAAAATCGTACGTTTAAAGTTTAAACTCATAATAATAAAACCTAATCAAACAAAGAAAATAAACGTTATTTTATAACGACCATAATTATAATGTTCCTAACAAATCTGTTATTAAGAATACTTTAAAAATCAGTGTTAATTTACAATTAGGGAATTAGTTTAGTTTCCAGAAGCAATTATGCCAATGAATTAGGGATATTAAACTTATGTTATTAATAATATGATTGTTTTAACTAAGTCGTAAATATGTTTTGGCCTCGTATTAAATCGGCCAATATCGGATGACATCAAAACAAGTACTCGTTACTTGGTAACGTAACACTTATCAAGTGTTGTATTAATTCGTTTGCCATTTGTCAACGGATGTTAGTGTAGCAAAATTGTCGAATATGCAATGAGACACTTTTGATAATAAAAACGGGTTATTTTTTTCTTGAGTATTAACACATTACAAGAAAATATTATTTCATATTTCTTGGGAATGATGTGTACTTACGTTCTGATCAAACTATCTCTAATAATGCAACAACGGTTACAAATTAAATACATAATTAGTTATTATTCTCGAGGATATAGTAATTAAATACTATTAAAGATATTGTGTAGTAAGCTATGTAATCAGTAATCACATTACATTATGTGTAAGTCACGTAGGTATAGAAGGTTTCTTTGTTTATGTATGGTGATCTCGTCACGAAGCCTTTATATGTTTTATAAATCATTTTACGTATAAAAAACAAAGAATTTACAAAGATCAAAATTGATCTATAAATTGTTGTTTCAATAATATATGCTGCAAAGCTAATTATTAGTACATGCGTCAATTTTGTTTATCAAGTCGCCTTGACAATTTCGCTACCAACTGATTGACATCATTACAGTCTTTATTACCCAATACCGGAGTCTATATAACAATGCTCAACACTAGGTCACTGACATTGTAAACTTTCTGCGAATTAGGATTTTGTTTTTGTTAACTCGTCACTAATTAATGCTAATTATCGTCACATTATAATGACACAAAATAAAAATCGTTATAGTTGAGGTATATCGGCGGAGATTTAACTACATTTTGTATACTTGTGCTGATTTGATGTACCTGCAATACAGAGCGGAACATGTCCCCATGTTCTAGCAAATCGTGCAACTTGCGTACGGCCTGCGACACTGAGGCACTAGGATCCATTAGAACGCTCTCTGCTAGATCCAGCCACTCACGGCTCGGTGCAGCCACCATCCCGGGCTTTACTTGCCGATGGACAAAGTCCAAGAAACTCTTGTAAAACCCATCGATGATCTGCAGCCTCTCTACGGTCTTGATCCACAACCATGAGTCGAGTGGCGGGCGTGGAGTCCGAGGCACGGATGCGATATCCTCATCGAAGCTCACGAAAGCCTTTGTTAGTTCAATATCCCCAGCCACGCCGCCCTGCGTCCACTCAGGGTCCGTGACGTTCTTCCATAATTGCGACTCGAGAATTAAAAACTTATATCGTATGGAATCAACAGCTGTGGGATCACCTGCACTGGCGAAAGCCAGCAGCGCGAACAATGCCGCGCACTTCATTGTGATACGAACGTGTTATGGCCGCGGTTTGAGACGCACTGACGGGCGGTCGAGTGGGGACAGCCGGTTACGAGTGGGGTTTTGCGTTAGTGATGTACCAATACTTATTATCGATGCAATGATCATACCTTAATTAAATTTTAAAATCATTACTGTTACATTATTAATGCAAAAGTATTTAATATAACTTTTACTGGAAACAAAACTAGTACTTGTTTAATCATTGTTGTGTGTGTTTTTGTTAACAAATGTTTCGTTTAAATATAACATTGACAGGATTCTGCTATTGGCAAAAAAAACGTGTGTGTACTTCTGTACACGCGTTAGAAGTTATACTTCTTGGGCGTAATAAGATAAAAATATTTTCAAAAATTTTATTCTACGTTTGTAGAAAAACCGACACTAACAATAGAAAAATCTAAAATTTTGACTATAGCTAACGTCAGGATGTCAGTTTTTTTGTGACGGTGTGCGCGCGCATCGTAAAAATTTACCCTCATCGTTTTTCCCTAACGCGCCAAAAGAAGTATAACTTCAAAAATCCTTAATTAAATTAAGACCCCATCTTAATGGAGACAAGACGTAATCGATATCGATATATCAGTCCTCTACCACAGCACGACCCGTGTATAATAATATGGTTAGCGCGCACATTGCAAGTTGCGACATCTGGCACCTTTATTTTTATTGAAATAAGTGTGTTATTGCAACAACCGAACCTAACTCGAATATTGTGGATTATTGTTTGTTCGTAGACGGCTGACGCCCGCAGGATGAAAAGCGTACAAACTGCAAAGATTTATTCGTTGCTTTTGTTCGATTATAGTGGAATGGATTGGCACGTACTAAACTTGTTCATCAATTAGTTGTTTTTTATGATAAATTTCAGCGCGCTAAACTATTTATGTAAATATCTATTTTACAGCACCCATATCGAATTTTTATCTGGAAATTATGTATAGTATGTATATTGTATTTTATGTTCATTCGGGTCACGAAAAGTGCATCATTGATTGATTTAAATTAAAGTTTCCTCTCCCACATCGCGTCGAACGTAGCACCCCTCGCTTACTTTATAAATTTCATACCGCCTCGTAAAAATTTTAATGATTTTATATATTTTTATTGGAGACAATCTGTAATGGTTATCAGTCGTATTATAGAGTATAAGGATAATTCATTCAAAATTATGAATGTTTGTTCTGATAACAACGGTTAATAATTTTGATTTATTTATGTTAACCCGTATGTACAAGTTTATGTGTTTAATATAAACTACAGTTGGCTGGGATTGCTAATAATATCGGTCGGAAACAATTTCACGTCCACGGTGTTGATTACATCAATTTAAAGTAAATATAGATTTTAAGTCTTCATATCATATCAATGTTTTTGTTATCACATTGAACCTCTTGATTTACTGCATCTGGAGGTCTTAGATACGATTCCTGGATGATCGGGCACGTAACATTTTACGATGACGTTAGCCATTGACTTGCCTATAAAATGCTGATATACGATTTTTTTTAACTAAAGATATATCTTAAATCGTAATCGATTAAGTGTAATTTAATTTTTTAATTATTATAATAATCGCAATTATTACAATTAATTAGCATCGTTTTTTAATAGTTTTCTATATAGCTTATAAAGAAAACGATGCCACTTATTCATGTTAATTATCACTTATACAAACTTGCTGAATGCAGATACACTGTTAAACGGAAATATCAACGGAATAAATACGTAGTAAATGAATGTACGCTGTGTTGACCTTCTGAGAATCATGCCCTATCGCTACGTTATACCTATTTGATTTGCGATTCATTGTATCTATTAAAATGTCTTATTTGCCCGACTTTTATTACTTAATTTAGGTTAAGA
The DNA here is from genome assembly GCF_905475465.1 of Pieris napi. Classification (NCBI taxonomy): domain Eukaryota; kingdom Metazoa; phylum Arthropoda; class Insecta; order Lepidoptera; family Pieridae; genus Pieris; species Pieris napi. The sequence continues at coordinate 6,431,409 of NC_062237.1, read as the reverse complement.
TTCAGAGTTGAGGCTTAGGATGATGATCAAAAACGAGACTTGAATGTAACTCTCGTATCTTAAAAAAACGTGTTGGATTTTGACATACGCAAGATATAGTTCTGATTTTGTGTTAGCTCTAAGCATGACTTTCATCATAATCGTATTTGACTTTTCACGCACAAGATAATATATCTTATACGAAACCTATGACAATCAGATAATAAAGGCGTAACTATGTTCGCAATTCTTATTAACTATGACAGAAAGTTAATATATATTGTTTTTGTTCACGATTTTTTGATAAGCAAATATGTAATAAGTTCAGAAGCGGAAAGGCTTGTATAAGGAAATAACAGTTGTTGTGTTATGTATAAAGTGGGTTACCTATTGTGATACTGTGTAAACGAATATTATAATTCCTATGAACTACTCGTATATAATTGTACGCGATTTTATTTACTTATAACTCAATTTACTTTTGTGTCCTGTTGTCGAGCAAACACACACTTTGATCGGAAGTATATTATTCCAGTGACTCATAATAACGGTTGAACGTCGCGACCAACCAATGATCCCCATTTGTCTAACAAAGGTCATATTATACCAATTTAAATTTCTCTCATCTTTACGAGTCATTAAAATCGGAACAAAGAATATAAAATAGCTTTTAGAATTCACTTTTAAAGTACCTACCCAGTTTTATTAGAAATATTTGTGATAAGCTTGAAGAAGAGCTATCCAACTGTTCTAATAATTTTGTGAAATGATGCAAGTTCAAAGGTATTTTTTGAACATTAATCTATTAAAAATGTTGATGAATGATGTCCCCCGCATTATAAACTAATTGAGTCATTGAGTTTATTAACCTTTTTTGTTATGTTATTATCGAAGTTTTATCTTTAAAAACGTTAGTTAACATATAATAATATGAATATTTTTTGAGTAAAAATTAGAGTTGATTTATTATGATCATGAAGTTTACGTATGTATGTACATAATTTCCAAGAACGGAAATGCAATTGATCTACCACAATTGGCGGAGTGCGATGAATGGCTGTTTTGGAATGTGATGTTTATTGGAAAAGTAGTCGACACATTTCATATACTTTTTAAACTGTGTTAAAATGGCCTTACGTATGACGTCATCAATTTAACTTGAATGAACTGTAACGGTCCGGTGGCCTCCAAAGAGGTTACCTTCATATATAGAATATAATATACGAATGTGTTTAGACCAGGCACGATTTCACAAACGGTACAGACCTGTAAGTCGCTCACAATGAGGTCAAGCAAACTATGGCCGAGTAGGTGGGCATGTGGTGGTACGACCAATGCATGCACCCGCTCTAGCAGGCCGGGTAAGGCGCCACGGTCGTGTGCCACACACCAGCTCGCGAACTCCTCCAAAGTGCGTCGCTCTAACTCGCGTTGCAGTCGAACGTATTCACGCATCTGTCGATCGGCCGAGTCCACGCGGCTCAGCAGATCCGACATCTCGTTCAGTTTTAGTTCCAAGCGGGGGCCACGTCCTATATTCTTCTCCAGCAGCATCGCCACCACGCGGCTTTTCTCAACATCCACCTCCAACTTTTGAATCGCTCGCGTTATGTATGACAAACGTGAAAAAAGTTGCCTTTCTCTTTTATGAATGAACGGTAGCTCTACACCTTGGGAAGCATTAAAAGGTTTGCCAATAATATCCCACGAGTTTAACACTTCCTCGCCGATGTGTTTACTGAGAAGAAGCACGTCGACCGCTTCGTCTACGAAAGCGTGCGTGGTCGCGAGTGCGACGAGCGCCAACACAGCGCACACATGAGCGGTCATGATGACAGCCGGGCTGCCACTGGCGCCGAGCTCGACGCCTCTACATGGGGTGAACATCTTACAACTTTCGACTTTGCATTGCCGCCCGCGCGTTAAAAATTTATTTACCAAAATATTGTAACCAACATTTAAGCTTAAACAACTATTTTAGAATGCACATGAGTACTGTAAGTAGTTTGTAGTAGAAGCAAGGCCGGATGTTAAACATGTCACGGTTATGCAACGGTGAGGCGCAATGTTGAGTAACGTTATACTATTATTTTTCAACTTAAACATATACCGGTATATGTTTAAGTTGAAAAATAATAGTATATTTTATTAAATTTTAATAACAATTACTTAAAATAATAAAGTGTATTAAATTATATAAAATTCATAGTATACTAACGGACCCGAAAGACCCGTGCTATACCCACATCTTAATTACAAAAAATCATAATATCATTATAAATCTAAACGATTTGCTATTCATCAAAAGCGATCCAACTATTAGGTCCTTACATATGAAATGGGCGTTTTGTAAGGGAGGAACGAAAAGTTGAATATTTTTAAATATAATATATTTAATTAATCAAAGTATGAACCATTGTTTTCTGTGCACTTTTGCCATCTCATAGGTAGTTCATTGATCCCTTTACTAAAAAAATCAGTCGGACGGGAATCAATAAAATCTGTTAAGGCGATTTGGACTGCCCCATCAGAGTTAAATTTTTTCCCTTGCAAGAAGTTGTCCAAATTTCTAAAAAAATGGTGATCTGTTGGAGCAAGGTCCGGGGAGTACGGAGGATGTCTTAGACATTCCAATTGAAGCTCTTCTAATTTGGTAGCCGTCTGTTGTGCAATGTGTGGTCTAGCGTTGTCGTGAAGTAGCAGCGGCGTGGAGCGATTGACCAGCCTAGGTTGTTTAGCCGCTAGCTTTTCCATCATGGTTTGCAATTGCTGACAATAGACATCAGCCGTAATAGCCTGGCCAGATTTGAGAAAACTGCAATGAACAATACCGGCACTAGTCCACCAAACGCTTACAAGTAACTTTTTTGGGGTTAATTTTCGCTTGGGGCAGGATTTGGCTGGCTTTCCAGGATCCAACCATTGCGCTGAGCGCTTCCGATTATCGTAAAGAATCCATTTTTCATCACAGGTAATGATTCGGTTTAAAATACCTTCATAATTGTGCCGGTTCAGTAATGTAACGCAGCAGTCGACGCGCGTTTGCCGGTTTGCTTCAGTCAATTCGTGAGGTACGCATCTTTCAAGCTTTTTAATCTTCCCAATTTGCTTCAAGTGAATTAAAACAGTTTTATCACTAACACCGCAGCCTGCAGCTAACTCGAACGTGGTTTGCGATGGATCCGCTTCCACAATAGCCTTCAATACTTCAATATCAACTTGGGTCTCAGGCCGTCCACGGGGCTTGTTCTGCAGGTCGAAATTTCCAGAACGAAAATGTTGGAACCAAAAATGAACTGTGTTTTCTTTTGCAACATGACCGCCATACACATCATTCACCCTTAGAGTGGTTTCCGCAGCACTAGTACCACGGAAGAACTCGTACTCGTAAATAATGCGATACTTTAAGTTTTCCATTTTGTAAAATGAGTGACGCAAACAGAAAAAAACAGAAGAAAAAAAACAAATGAATGACGGTCATCGAAGCACAAATACATGAGTAAATAGCTGTACAAATTTTAATTTGGAATTCTTAACCAAAGAGGAGATATTTGAGGGCAAAGTGGCCAAAACGTAAAACGCCAATTTCATATGTAAGGACCTAATATTTAGGAAGATTTTATACACACGCACAGAAGAACTATATAAACATGTGAAATAATTTATGGATTTTCCCTAATAAATTTAAAATTATATGAATGCGACAACACTAAACCAACAGACACTAATAATGGAATATAAAAAACGTTTCGTATCTTTTATTGACATGTGATACGGGATACAAACAGCCCTTTGTTCCCGCTTTATTGTTTTTGTTTTAATTTATTTAAACCTTACTTTGGTTTCTGTGTATACAAAACAAAATTGTCGCGTGGAATTTGTAATTTAGAAAACAACAATAGTTGTAATTTGTAGTAATCTTTTGTAATTATATCTTCTAATTATGGCAAAATCAATCGTTAAATAACTCATGCATATTATTAATATTGGCCTATCCTCTCCTATGATCCATTTATCGTGAATAATATCGGATCAGAAATTGAAAAGAGCAGTGTTGGCTTTAGCGAGCGATGCACTGCCTTTTTTTTTAACGTCAGGAAATGCTTTTACGCATATCCCTGCTGAATTTTACCCCAGCAGGGATTATGTGGGTCTCAGACATAATATCTACACACCTACCCACTAAAACCTGACGGATGCCTTCAGCTCGCCAAAGGGCGGAGGCAGGTAACAGCTGAGCCCTATCCTTACCCCCGCCAAGCGATGCACTGCCCTTACCGATCTTACTATGTGCACTATACTTATCTTGCTTCTACGGAAAAGACGTCGTAAAAAACCCGGCACGCCCAAGAAGTCTACGATATGTGTCAGGCACAGAGGCTACCTACTTGTTTTAAACATTATGAAAGAAAAGTATGCAATCTGTATCTATTGTTGGTTTGGTTGTAGAACCTGTGAAATAGTTCGACATTGGTAATACTCACTTTTCAAATCATTGGTATATCTTAGAATTATATCTTCTCAAAGTAGATTCTCATGGCTGAATCGTTTGCTAACACGAGAGTTGTTCAACTGAATCTATCATTTCTGCATGCAGTTTCATCGTCTGACGTCGAGGCAGATTACGAAATTCCACCCGTATCACCTTGACGTCCGTCGCTTCACAACTGAGCGTTTTAAGGCATTTTTTGCCGCGCACCACGACTATGTGGGACCAGCAACACACTGACGCATTTCCGAACCAATTGGACTTAGGGCCCTTCAAGAAAAGAGTGTACCAATTTTTTAAAGGCCAGCAACGCACTCGCGAGCCCTCTGTCATTGAGAGTGTCAGTAGGCCGCGGTCCATATCTGATATCACTTAACATTAGGTGAGCCTCCTGCCCGTTTGCCTCCTACTACTAAAAAAAATCGGTGCCCATCAACATATTTCTGACATCTCGTTCAGTTTCATCACGTCCTATAGAGAAGAATCTAAAAGCATCCCCACTATAATTACTTCAGAAAATAATACTTATCATAACGTAAATATGTCCAATATATGAACGTTTTTGTTGCTGCATCATATTAATGTTTAAGTATTCTTCCGCAGAGCCTGTTCTACGAGATCCTGGCGGGTGTATGGGTACGAAACGGACTGCAGATTAAGGGCCAGGCGATGACGTACATCCAGGCAAACTTCTGCAACTCTATGGTAGACATGGATATCTACTGGCTACAAATCTGCGCCGCGCAACTGCCACCAGATCAATTTATTGATATGTGCATTGATACGTAAGTTCCATTATTGTTTACGACTATTTCCACACTAATTGAAAACCTATGAACCATTTCGATTCTGTTGTACGGGTATTGTATTATGTATGAAACAATTCCAAATACTTGTTCGGTAAATGAAAACATCGTGCGAAAACCGGCATGCCTTAGATCCTAAAAGTCGACGGCGTGTGTCAGACACAAAAGGTATTAGGAAAAACAAATGATCACTATAGGTACTAAACTAAAATGATGTAGTGCAACTGTTTATTATGATTTTTTTTTATTTTACACAGAAAAAGTTACACCTATTTCTTTAGGTATAATTGTGCTGATCTAGTTTACTAGTTGCTAACTTCAACTAAGAGTGACATTCTGAGTGGTCTATATTATTTGTAGCCATATTCAAACAGGTCAATACTCGCGCTGATTTATTTTGTGTATGTTATCAATATTGAGGTCTCTATGCGTTTCCGATACAACGCATATTCCCTACTAATGTGACGTAACTGGTCATAAAATTAGTAATTGTTTTGTTGAGAGTTAGTCTAAGTACAAATAATTGTCAGAAATTTATAAATACGCTCAGTAGAATTATCTTCTTATTAGTATATTAAAATTCCTATCGTATCGTGGTCGTGTCTCAAACACTTCTGTAAAATATAAATTATAATACATACATAAAATTGTTTGCATTTAATAATTCTTTGATACTCGTAAAATATGTCGTCAGCGACTCTGTTACAAGACACTTGCTGCTATTATAATCACTTCTCGGTAAAACATTGATGATGGATGAAATATGACGTGTTTATTGTAAGATAACGCCTTAAAACTAACAGAATTACACTGTATTTAATTATTTAAAAATATATCTTAATATGGTCACATGAGAAAAAATATATATAAAAACATAAAAAGGTAAATATATCACGCCGCCGTCGTCCATCTAACAAAAAATATCGCGTGCGTATTTGCAACGAGTCCACCGCTATTATTTCCCTTATGCGTAAGCAAGCTATTGTAAAGACTTGCTCGATTTTAGGATATATATGATTTGTGTTATGCCGGCTAATACCTGTGGTTATTTATATTTTTTTACCTAAAATGCATGTTGTGTATTTATTCACCTGCTTGATGGTCATTAATAGTGTCAATGTAAAGTTAATTAACGGTAGTACGAGTAGGATAAAAAAAGAGGATTTTAATTTATTTATTTTGTAGAACCTGAAGTTGTTTAAGTTTACTAGTTGAAGCGCTATCCCATACTTCTATCAAATTTACATAATAATATACATAAATATGGTTTTCTAGGGAATTGTATATTGTCCTTCGAACTGTTTTTCGGAAAGCATATAGCAACATTACGAAGTGTACCAGTATAAGATAATTTAAATAAATAAAATATTTATTAGCTTATATAAACAAGAATCGGTTTTATATACCTGAAATCCTATGAGTTTTAATACCGTAAACAATTTTCTTTACCACTGACTACGTAAGTTCTATATATAGTCATAAGAGTAACGATTTTAATAAAACATTTGTTTATGTACGTAATTGTGGTCAAGTTATAACTATGAGTTGTCTACTAAGGTTCGGCGTGCGCGAGTGGCTGAGTATGACACCGTTATCTGGCGCGCAAGCAGGCGAACAGGACGCCATGGTAGAGGGCCTGCTCACATTCCTCGCTATCCTCGTGAGCTCGCGTACCAATCTCGGACATGACGATGTCCTACAGTCACGCGTCGAGGTCGCAACACTCCTGGCCGCCGGTGATAAAACCCACTCGCAACTGCTGGAATTGATGCCCGAGCGTTCTGGCAATGCGCACACACAAAACTTTGAAGCTGTTCTGCGTGAGCTGTCCGTATACCGCGCTCCAGGCCGCGGATCCGAAAGCCTGGAGCAGGGCTTGTTCGTGCCGCGCCCTGTTGTTTGGGAGCGGTACTACGACCCGCTGCACGTTTTACGCCGCGCCGTGCATCGCCGTGACTTCCATGCCTCAATGGACCGCTTCGCCGCCTAGTCAGTATATAATTTATTTATTTTGCATATTTTTGTACACAAACAATCATAGAAAACATATTATACTAATACACAAAACATGCATGCACAACTATTTATACATAATGTGAGATTTATTACAATAACAAAAATCTGTTAATGCTTACACAAACATACTTATAAACGTACTAAGTGATTATACAGTTTTAAATATATAATAATAGGAATGCGTAAAATAAAAAAAATTATCTAAATACTAAATCGAATTTAGCTGATCTCTGCATTTAATCCAATCAAATTAAAAACTTTAAATTTGTCTAAAATATATTTCCATTTCAGCGTGGCAGAAAAGCGTAAAGCTGAAGGTGATGGTAGTAATAGCAATAGTGGGACTGGTAACTTGTGGCCTCCACTTCGACCTGCACTTCCACCCCCAGACGTCGAGCTTAGTGGCGATCCCCGACAGATCTGCGCGTCTGGTAAGTGATTCTTTTTAATTCACTGGGGTATTAATTTTTTTATTGGTACTGTAATCTATCCTATTTAGCAGTTATAGTCTAACATGATTGATGTTGATTAGGCGTAGGGATTGCAATCCGGCGTCATTTTCAGTCCGGCCGGATACGACCGGATTCCTATCAATCCGGCCGGATCCGACCGGATTGATTAAATCAAGATGATTTTCGCTTTTTAGTACAAAATAAGTGAGTTAATCAAGTGTCACTGCACTTATATGTCTCATAGGTATTTATGATTATGACAGATACCATCATGATTTGATGAATCTGTCGAACGAATGAATAGCAAAAATTATCACAATAATGAGTTTAGAACTCTTTAGTTTAATCAACTTACGATAAATAATTATTTTAAGTAATAATTATTGTAAAAAAATATAGTATTAAAAGAAAATCAATATTGAATTTGAAAATAATATCGTAGAAAACAAATATTGTTAATTGTGTCATCAGCTAAACGATTTCTAATAGAGCTGCAAATATAGCCAGCGGCCGAAAATGCCACATTTTCCCACAAACTGCTAGCACCGGATCCGGTCTTCGTATACGGTATATTGGTACCGGATCCGGTAACCATTAAATGATGCCGGATCCGCCGGATTACCGGATCCGTTTTTCCGGATTGCAATCCCTAATTAGGCGTATGTATTTTACTTAATTTAAAGCCCACTCACAAGTGTCTTCAAAGATCTGTTCAATGATCAAAAGACATCACACATTTTTTTACACGCTTTATATTAGCTTCACCTGTATGTATGTATGTATGTAACCGACTCCTTCGGACTCGATTTTGACCCACTTTTAACGGACAGATTTAATTCAAACTTTGCGCACCTGTCAAAGATCGATGACAATGCAATAATCCGAAAAAAAAATGATAAAAATAAAAAAAAAATAACTAAAAAATAAATAATAGTTAAAAAAACTAAAAAACACGATTTTAAAGCACATCAAACTAAAAAGTGAAAAACTCTGTGCCATATTTTTCGTCTATCGAGCAACCCACGCTTTTTCACAATAAAACCAGTAGGTATATTTTGTTCATTACCATTTTCAGCCTAAATTAGGAATTATTTTTCACTTTTTAGTTTGATGTGCTTTAAAAGCGTGTTTTTTTGTTTTTTTAAACTATTATTTATTTTAGTTAGCGTTGGGTAAAATATAATTACTAGTAGAAATCTTTTAGCATGTACTTTCATGGCATTACGCTAAAGGTTTATTGAATTAAATAAAATAATGTGTAAAGGTGTACTGCATGCGGCGTTGCTGGCGATACTGCACCGTGGCGTGCGGCGAAGAGACGCCAGCGTAGGTGGCGCCGCCGCACCACCAGACCACGTGCTGGCGTTGGCCGTCTACCTTCTGGCCACGGCAGCTGACATGCAGCGAGACACGCAGGCCGCAGATGTACGTATACGTGACTAAATCGATAAATATAGTAAATGTGTGTTTCTCAATTATGGTTCAGGGAGTGGTAACACACGACTTACATGATTTTTACACATTTTATTTACATAATGTAACTGTGCTACATGCAGTTTTTGAAGTTATACTTCTTTAAACGCGTTATGAAAAATTCATGAGAGTGAAATTTTAAGATGCGCGCGCACCTGAGACACAACATTATCAGTGTGATTATAGCCGGCGCGAGCGAGATGGGAATAAGGCAATCTACAAGTATAAAGAAATAGAATATGCGTGAAGTTAGCAGCTATGCCAAGAATTATAGCAGGCGCGAGCGAGATGGGAATAAGGCAATCTACAAGTAAAAAGAAATAGAATATGCGTGAAGTTAGCAGCTTTGCCAAGAATTTTGAATGACCATAATTACATTTACCTTTTAAATAAATAAAGGAGTTTTAATTATTTTTTGTGTATGTACTTGTATGTGTTTTACAATTTTCATTTGAAATTTCAAAATTTTACTTTTATATGGAGTATTTATTTGTGCTAGTTTGAAATTTAAATAAAGTGCAAGTGGGTGGAATTTTCAAACATTTATAATATTAATAAAAGCCTTTATTGTTGTAATTGTACTTATACTAGCATATAAAAATGTGAAGTACTAAAAAATTAATACTAATTAATCGGCAAGCGGTTGATTTCTGTTATACAGCTTGTCCTTGGACATAGGCCTCCCCTATGTGGCTACGTAAAGATAGAAACAGAGAAGAGTGGAACATTTATAGGCTTACTTTAATACGTATATGATATTTATTTGCAGCGGTCGGTGTGCGTATGCGGTGGTGAAGTCCGTCGGGGGGCCAGCGTATCAGGCGTGCCATTGCTGTCGGCGTTCCCGGGTGGTACTCTCGCGGACAACGCGCGTACGCTATTGGCGCATGTACTTCCATTGGATCACGATGACACATTGCCGCCACAGCCCTATCACTCTGACAGTACGTATCTTTATGTTGATGAAGTCATTTATAAAATAGTTTGATTATTATTGCGTGTTGTTTCCATGAGAATGTAAGTGCGTGCTCCTATTTCACCATGCCTACTGCAAATAGAGGACTAATCTTTGTTTTTTATTATTATTAGTCAACTATTAATTACTTTAGATGTCATGTGGACATGGTGTAATGGTTATCGCCAGTTCTTCTTGTCTTTTCTACGCCCTTGATTTGAGAACTAGCACTATATGTAAAATTATAAGCGTTTATTATGTTTTTCTGTATTGACGTTCATAAGTGTACACTGTGTTAACTAAACGAATAAATGGTTTTTAATTTGAAAGATTACAAATAATATGAATCGAATTAGTTCTATATGTTTTTTAAATTAGAGTCCGTAAAGATGCTGCCGCTACATTACGTTGCTTCAATTTAGATACAATACAATTTGTTAAAACTGATTTACCTAGAAACAATAAGTTTGAAATATTCATAAAAAATGTCTTCCAGGCGAACCAGAATGGGAAAACAGTGAGGCAGGCGATGCTAGCAGTGAAGCGGACGCGGGGGCAGAAGGCTCGGCTGCTAGTCGCAACAAACCTGTGTCAATGCCGCGGCCTTCCACTGCGCTGGCCGTGCCGCAACCTATGGAGGTAACTGATTTACCCCCTTAGGTCTTTGAATTATTGAAGTACTCCGTCGTAGATCGAGTACTAGTGAAAAACATAAATGACATGGACTTTTTTTTTTTTTTTAAAGACAATTCACACCAATTGACCTAATCCCATGCTAAGCTGGTGAAGCTTGTGTTATGGGTACTAGGCAACGGATATACATACATATTATAGATAGACATATAAATACATATTTAAACAGCCAAGACCTAAGCACAACACCAAATGCTCATCACATCGATGTTCGTCTCAGCCGGGGATCCAACCCGGGACCCATGGTTTCGCAGTCAGGGGTACTAACCACTAGACCAATGAGTCGTCGACTTCGACTTAGTGTAGTGTAGTACTCGAATTAAAGTGTATTCTAATTATATTACTTATCGTACTATCCTAATAAATTAAAACGAATATTTATCAGATAATTTATGATTATAAAAACTTTACGAATTTATATAATAAGTAGTATTTGTGTAATAATATTTTTAATATATATCCTTTGAATCCTATATATTTCTTATTGAGACGTATTTTACATTTAGAAATATACAAAATGTAATAATTGCATATGACTAACGCTTCTCGCATTTGAGAGTAGTGTTGGCCTTACAAATTCAGCATGCGACTCTCATCACTGACATCGTAGGTTCGAACCCTGTGCATCAAAGGAATATAAATGTGCGCAACTTAACACTCGCTCGTACGGTGAAGGAAAACGTAAAGAAACCGAGCATGCCTTAGACTCAAAAAGTCGATGGTGTGTGTCAGGCACAGAGGGCTGTTTACCTACTTTGAAAAAAATTAACACGAAAGACAAAGTAATTTGAGGCCTAGACCTAAAAGGTTGCAGCGCTATTGGTTTTCAAAATGTAGCTGATATATAAAGATTAGTCTGAACCATTATAAAATACCCAGTCTTTTTTTACAGATGGCAAGAAACGTATCGATTTCAGACGATCAGTCGGACGCGGGAGGTGATGCTCCTGAGATTAGAGCTCTCGAGGTCAGTTGCATAAATTGTGTTTTTAAAATTTACATCCTTAAGCCATATTTATTAGTTGCTAAAAAATTGCTGCAAGTAGTCAGCCAACTTTTTAAATTGTGTAAATTATAATAAAAAAGTGCGTGAGTACAAAGTACACATGTCAGAAGTGAAACTTCTTTGTAAATTAATTATTACTAAGGTAAAAGCCCCAATAGATGGTCATATACCAGTATATGATGTGACCATGTTATTTGTATATCTATATTCACACTGTTTACACACTGTATACGTAGTCAAGTAGTGGGTCCGCGAAAAAAAGGCTTTTTAAAAACTTAAAGTTAAAATGAATACAACCGGTCCGATTTGAGGTCCGTTTAATACTAAATATTACAAGTGTTCTATTATATTTATATCCTAATCTTAAAGCCAACTGGCCTACGTGATCGTTCTGCTGATACATTGTTCTCACGCTCTACAAGGAAACGTTACTTAGTAAGAACTAAGAGTGGTTCGTAGAATCATGTAACAGCAATTCGGCTAATGAAATATAAAGAATCTTTGTACTACTATGTTGCAATGGTTTTTGTTTATATAAAATATAATTATAATAATAATAATAATTTTATTAATCAGACAAATACAGTCCATTGATTGATTAGTGAGTTAGTAACAATAGTTTCTTAAGATCTATGTTAGTAGAATTACGAAAAAGTAGAGTAAAAATTGTATTATCATATGGTGGTGACAGACGGGGTTACATAACTACGTGCTAATGATAATATAAATAAATAAAAAATCTGCGTTTACTGCACATGACGTTATGCGACAGATTTGCCATCTAAAGTTCTAATATGTAACTAGTTATATAATCCCGTGTGTCACCACCATAGGATAATTATATTTTATATAAACAAAAACCATTGCAACATAGTAGTACAAAGATTCTTTATATTTCATTAGCCGAAATGCTGTTACATGATTCTACGAACCACTCTTAGTTCTTACTAAGTAACGGTTCCTTGTAGAGTGTGAGAACAATGTATCAGCAGAACGATCACGTAGGCCTTTAAGAATAGGATATAAATATAATAGAACACTTGTAATATTTAGTATTGAACGGACCTCAAATCGGACCGGTTGTATTCATTTTAACTTTAAGTTTTTTTAAAAAACCCTTTTTTCGCGGACCCACTACTTGACTAACTACTAAACAAATATATGCACCAATAGCGTGTATTTTTTCTCGCTCTCCCTGACTCTCTCTCTCTCGATCTTTCTCAGTTGCTTGCTCCCTACTCTCGCTCCATGGCTCTCACAGCGACAAAAACGCTGCACATCTTCGTGACGCTAATATTATTATTATTACGTTTCAGCCGTAAAAATTTTACCCTCATGCGCCTAAAGAACATTCACTTCAAATATTATTATTAATAATTTTGCCTAAAATGTGTTTATGTAAAAAAATATAATTTAACGGTTTGTAGGCAGTGATTGCAATTTTTAAAGCCCTAATATTCTTGATAAAAGCCTACACGTCCACATAGATATCCAGATACCATAGACCTTTTGTTTATGGGGTCCATAAAGGACAAAACTGAAAAATTTACGACTTAACCATAAGTCATACTTAGAACGAGGTCTGTATCTGTTTTGTTCATATAGTCGTTTGACCAGCCTTAACGTCACGTCTGGCCTTTTACATGTTATTTAACACCAACATTATATATGTTATGTTATATTATATGTTGTTATGTTATATGTGTACGCAGAGTGGAGAAACGGGCGCGCTCGTAGTCCAGAGCGTTGAAGTGGCCGGAGGTTCTGCGGATGGCGGAGGGCCTCACGACTTGACGCTCGCACTCACTGCGCCCATTCATTATGACGATGGTATTTGGACTCAATTTTTATACTTACTACTATCAAGTAGTGTAGTAACAATAATTACGTAGTAAATAAGAATTTTTATAAACATTTAATATGAGTTGCATAATATTGTTTCTTTAAAATATTTGTTTGATTTAATCCAGCTAATTTCATGATTACCGGCACTCTAAAAATGTTGTCTGTTTGTTTCGTGATTTATAATTATTTAACTGTAGTTAACTGGAACTCATTTTTTCTGTTTAATTATTTCCTATTGACTGAGCGTAAATATATTATTAGATAAAAACAAGGTCCTCATATTTCAGATATAGCAGAGCCAGAATGGGTAGTTGGAAGACGCCGTGCGCTACCCCCTCCGCCTGAGGGTGAACTGGAGGCAGAAATAGCGGGTGCAGCGGCAATAGTGGGCACAGTATCGGCTCACGGGTCTCAAGCAGGCGGGCAAGTGCCCGTCCACGAGTCCATTATTTCGCTTTTGCTCAAATTGCACTCACAACTCTCTGGGCGCCTCGACTCATTCGCGCTCGATGAGCCGCCGCCCCATACTGATGAGCCCATCGGTGAGTATCCTTCCAGCCAGAGTGCAATATCGTTTTGTTTTATAATAATAAAATCATTTCTCCCATCTCCTACTACCTATCTACAGATAATCTAAAGATTAGTTGGAAGTTTTTATTTAACAAAAATTATTGTATTAGTCGAAAAATCTATACATTTTTGAAATTTTACGATGCGCGCGCACCGTGACACAAAATTAACAGAATGAAGTTGCCCACGGAAGATGCTACGGCATTGGACATAATTTAAAAACAACATTCGAATAATAATAGAATTTATGTTACACTTAATGTAAGAGAATAATAATAAATATTTATTTATTTAATTTTTCAAATGTAAACTGAACTTTATTGACTATAATGACTCCTTTTCCAGTCTTTGATTATTTAATCAAAAACTATTTATAATTAAATAATCAAAACTGCCAAAGAAGTATAACTTCTTACGCGCGTACCTACATAAGTACACGCACCCTTTTTTTTTATTTGCAACTAGACACCACACACCTTTCCTCGAGCCACTTTGACATGGAGATCTTGAAAAATTTTGTTGAAATTCAATTCTCTAGATTTTTATGAAAACGGCGATAAATTCCGTGCAGTTGTTGAGTTTATCGCGAACAGGCTAACAGATAAACATCGGAGGAAATCTTTTTATATAATACAGGTTTATCAAACTCAATCATAAATATCTCATCGCTAATGCAGCTTTCGTAAGAAACTTTATAAATCGACAAAATTTGCAAATCTTAAATTTTTTGGATTAATATAATATAGCGTTCATATAATGATACTCACGAGAAAATAATAGGTAAAAACAATTCATAATTGGTTCAATAGATCCAGAGATTACCCCCTTAAACCTCACAGACTTTACCTCTTTATAATATTAGTATATATTATTATATTATCGTTAAATATTCGTAAGTTTATTCGGTCGAGATGGAGTAAAATTTTAACATATATTTACAGGTGACGGTCCCCACTTCATCGGCATAGTTCTTCATAAGCTGGCTGCTCTGGATGTAAGGTGTGCGGAAGCTATCCAACAGGTGCGTCGCACCATGTGGCCCAACCAAAGGGAGCGGCAGGCCGAGCAGAGAGCCAGGTAACATTGGGCCGGGGATATTGTAACATTTACCAAGTAAATTCTGTATAAGCCTAATATGTAGCAGTGGCGACGTTTTTTGGAATTTTTGTTTAAAATTGAATATATCATTTATTTAATAATAAAAAGAGGGTCACTGGACCGTGGTCCGTGGTCACTGCCTACCCCTTCAGGCGTGATAAATAACTATATTACTTCATTGCTAAGAAGGTCTGCGCCTGCGACGATCTAATTCGTCGGTTTTATTACGTGACACAAGCAAGTGTTGATAATAATTTTATCTGTATAGGGAGCGGCGTGAAAAGGATGAGCGTTCGCGACGTGCTCGTGAGCGACAGGATCAACTTATGCGAGAGTTTGCCCGCAAACAGCAGCAATTCCTGTCCAGCGTGCGCCAGCTCGAGGGAGAGAACATGGAGTGGGAAGAGGAGCTGCTGGCCCGGGACTACGACTGTGTCATATGCAACACCACCGCTCCCGCTGCGCCCCACGATCCCATCGGATTGGTGGTGTTGCTACAGTCGACGTCGGTTCTCGGTCACAGGCGGCGCGCCGGAACACCGGCGGGTGCGTTGGCGTTGTCTGAAAGCGAACGGGCGCGACTAGCGGCGCAGCAGTACGGCACGGCGGCCGCCCATCACTACCGGTTGCACGACGACCTGCAGCAACACTTCGACCACGATTCCTGGGTGCTCAGCGTCAGCGTGGGCTGGGAGGGTGGCGTCGTGGCGCAGTCGTGCGGTCACCACGTGCACTTGCGTTGTCTGCGAGCTTATCTCCGCTCGCTGGCTGCGTCGCAGCGTCCTCCCAACTTGCACGTGGAGCTAGGTGAATTCTTGTGCCCGCTGTGTCGACAGCTCGCCAATAGCGTGCTCCCCCTGGCGCCGCCGCCGGAGCGTGCTCCGCGACGCCCCTCTTCGAACGCGTCCCACGCACACCTGGCGGCCCACGTGCGTGACATGTTAGACCGGGAGATCCGACCGCCCGTCAAGAGCCAGCTGTCGGAAGCGATGGGCAAAGCGATGACGGACATGACGGCGATGGCGGGTGGCAAGCTGAAACAACGCTACGGCTCCTCGCCTGCCGCTATCTTTACCTTTGTGGCATCGCTTGTGCGCACCAACTTGGAGTGCGAACTCGTGCAACGCAACAACACTCTTGTCGCGCAGCCTACGCCACGATACAAGCCTAAAGAGGAGTGCATCGGTGAGATTTTCTAAATAACAAGAAATATTAGTTTTACCGTTCTCAAGAACAGTAATTTTGTACAAAACTAGCTGCCCCCGCGAATTTCGTTTCTCCTTAATGTGATTTTACTTGTGATTTGCTACCTCAGAGACTGTTCGGTTTTCCGGAATGAAAACTTTTTAGGTTTTTCTGTGAACTTTTCTATATATAAACCTCAGAATTCAAGTCATAAGTTTTTAATTAACAAATAAAAAATAGGGGTCGATTGTAGAGGGGTGACAATTAAGGGTTATATGTATTTTTGTATGCTGTATTATAAAAAAAACGAAAAGTTTTGTCTATAAAATAAAAATTGGGTGGGACTACCCTTAACATTTAGGGGGATGACAAATAGATGTCCGATTCTCAGACTTACTGAATATGCAGAAAAAAATATTAAGAATCGGTCGAGCCGTTTCGGAGGAGTATGGGAACGAACATTGTGACACGAGAATTTTTATTTTATACAAAATTAATTTTTCTCTTTTACCAGTACTTAGCTTAACTAGTAAAGTAATGTTACGATAAAGATTGAGATTATTTTAGCAACAAATAGAATAATTAAGTCGTTGATGTATTGCAGTGCCACTGATGTCGGTGGCGGGAGCGCACGCACGTGCTCTAGTAGTGGCAGGAGCGTCGCTGGGAGTGGCTAACACTTGGCGGGCCCTCGTGCCCGAAGCCGCAGTGGAAACAGTGGGAACGTGTGGTGCCGCCGTCCCTACTGCTGGAGGCACCCGACCCGTTCCACTTCTGCTGCGCGACCCTACCGCGCTTCTTCTGCACGTGCTATTACTGGCCCCCGACGACCCGCCGCATCTGGATATTCAACATTTCACGAGCATCGTGCGGGCGCTCTACACCCTCACCTACTACCAAGTAGTAAACCAGCTGTGTGCAACGGGTACGTTGACCCCAGCGCAACACTTGCGACCCGAAGGACGCGCGCGGGGACTGCTGGAAGCGGCGCAACTGCTGCTTGCGGCCCGGGCTCCACAGCACCTTCTGGATGACGATGCAGCACATGCTGAACCTGATGCCACGTTTGACATTGACAAAGCTGAGGAAGAGGTACTTATATCTTTAACCGTTCGTGTTTTATGAAAATTAAATTCATAAGTCAAGTATGAGGCCAAAAATGTTAAGTGAGTAAACGGTTTTAGTAAATGGTCTAAATAGTCTAATGGTATAAGTCTACTCCTCCCTCAAAGGCCGGTGTTTATGGGCTACCCTTTTTGGTCGTTCCGCAAGCTCGTTTGCCCCCCTATTTTATAAAAAAAAAAATGGTTCCATGTCTTTAAATACTTTAAAAACGAATAATACTTTACTAAAATATTATTCGTTTTTTTAACAGACAGCCAGTTCATTGAGAGTTTTACATGTCAATACTAATCTAATCTATATTGTACATACAGGTACAAGATCTAGTCCTGCCATACTTGCGGATAGTGTCCCTAATCCGCGCGCACGTATACGACTGCGAATTGCCGCTCATCACCAGCGACCGAGAGGAGTTTGGGGCGCTTCTGCGCTTTCTACAATTGGCGGATGGCGAATCGCTCCTGGCGGCTGACGCTTTACCTGCCGGGGCATCGGCCGCCGCCCGCGCATGGGCGCGCCAGTTGGCCACGGCCAGCGCTGGGGGGCAGCTGGCCATCGGTCGTGTGGTACGAGGACTGCACGCCGTATGGACGGGCCCGGCGCTCCTTAGGTTACCGCGCGAGTACGACCGCCTCTTCACCTACTACCACGAGCGCGTGTGCCTTCAGTGCGGCGCAGTACCCAAGGAGGCCTCCGTGTGCCTTCTTTGCGGCACGTTGGTGTGTCTGAAGCAACCTTGTTGCCGTCAGCACCAAGTCGCCGAAGCGGTACAACACGCCATGGAGTGCGGGGGAGGGACGGGCATATTCCTGGTGGTGACGTCCACTTACATCATCGTGATCCGAGGACGCCGGGCCTGTCTATGGGGAAGCCTTTACTTAGACGACTACGACGAAGAAGACCGAGACCTTAAGTGAGTTTATTTATTGGCAAAATATCGCATAAGTTATAGTTATTAATATGCCACAGGCCACAGGAGGGGCCATTTGATTGTTTAGGGAGCGTTCAAGTATAACGTAACGCAATTTTTGGAGATTATTGACCCCCCCCCCCATGTTACTCGCCGTAACGATTTTCAGTACCGAAGTATAGTAAAACGTTTCGTGACCACCTAGTGACTCTTTAGTTACTATTATGTGGTGTAAGTCGAAAAAAATATTAATAATAACGCGTAATTTAATCCCCGCCCCGCATCGTAACGTTTTACAAAAGGAAAAAATATGTTACGTAATACTTGAACGCTCCCTAAGGGGGGCTATTCGGAAATTTATTAAAATTCTTTGGAAATTGTAAATTTACTTACTGTGTTTCGTTGACAATTTGCTAGTAATTTCTTCTTCCTAAAACCTATCATTTAAGTTTCTTAAGTGAACAATTCCTTTTTTTTAATATTAAAAATTTGGCATAAGTATTTTAGAAATGAGATATGGCACAAAAGTTTAAGAAACACTGATCTCTTGTCTTTGAAGCTTTGTCTATTCTTTTATATAATAATTTAAGTCAGTTCCCTGGCTTGAAAATTGTTTCAAAATTTGATTACGCAAATGATAAGTAAAATTGTGTCTTCAATATTTGATTCAGCCGAAAGCAATCTTTTCAATTCATCTTAATAAATGTAAAATATTTTTTTTAAATGCTTTCACACATTTTTAGCTCCTACAGTACTTGTGTTTTATATGTTGTTATGAATAATTGCAGACGAGGCAAACCACTATACCTGAGCGAAGACAGAGCCGAGCTGCTCCAAGCCCAGTGGTTGGCTCACCGCTTCGACCACACCAAGCGCACCTGGGTCTGGCATCGCGACTCTCTATGAGCTACTGCACACGTGCGATCGATATGGTAATAACCGATACAATTTTTTTTTTTAATTTACTTTTTGGTCGTTCCGCAAGCTCGTTTGCCCCCCTATTATATAAAAAAAAAATAGTTTTTCTTACACGTAGGTGGGGTGCTAAAAGTTGTGATTTCTGTTTGATTTTTTTATTCTGATATATTTCAGTACTTTATTGTGTGCTGATATTATCTTGTATGTTTTAAGTGTATTTTTTAATTTTAATTTCTATTTTTTGTAAAACTTATGTTTACTTTAATTGTCATACACTTTAGATGGAAGATTTTGTAAAATAATTAGTAGATATATAATAATTAGTACTATGTATGATGTCGTAAACTTAAAAAGATGTGGTGTCGTGGGACACCAGGTAGGAACGAAGTTCCTTCGGCTAATATAGAATTGACACAATTTGCAAATCTCTTAAAAGACTTGAGAAAAAAAAATACAAACATGAGGGAAGCAATACCACCTTTTCAACGGCTAAACAACGATAAACTCTCTTGCCTTAACTTTCGTATTATCCTTTTCTGCCATTTTTGGGAAGCGTGCCCGCGTGTGTTCTCCTTCGGACGAAACACAGACTAAAAAATATTGCGCAAATTGCGCAATACTCGCTTGTGTATACGACTGTCGCGCCTGCGCACGTCTCATGTAACGGTTTTATTTCACGGACTTTTTCTTACGGTTTTACTATCACATTTTTTTCAGTTCGGTCGCGCATCAAAATCCCTATCTCCTCCAAGCCTGCCGTAAGGAACTTCGTTCTAATAACTAAATAAATAAATACTCAAATTGTATTGCTTTCAGGTGAATCAGGAACGAGTCAGGATCGTGAAAGGTTCGCAGGTCGGGCTCTGTAGTGACTGACTCCAACAACGAAGCCCCGGAGCCCTGGGACGTCTCGCAGTCTTATTTAATCCGCTGTGCAATTATTGCCAAGTGCCTCATTAAACCTTTGATCTGTTTTTGTTACTTTTCTCTTGGTTGCATAAATTTTTTATTTTGGAAGCATTGTTGAGTACTTCAATCTCCATTATTCTGATGGCCTTAAGCAGAGGTCTTTATTGTAGATATGAAATTCTAATGATCTCTTTAAATGCAATATACTTATAGAATTGATACCCTTCGAGGCGGCAATGCTTGGTGCTTCACTCGACCGCTGTAAATAAGAATCAGATGTATGTGTATTGCCGTCTCTCTCTCGCGTGCAACGTCTCCGAAACCGTGCGACGAGGACAGAGATGTCACAGAGCTGTAAATAGGAAACGTTAGGTGTATGAAGTGTTAGGGCTGTGACACGAGCCGCTATCGCGGCGCTAGTGTAGCGAATAATAAATTATTT
Organism: Pieris napi; assembly: GCF_905475465.1. Taxonomy (NCBI): domain Eukaryota; kingdom Metazoa; phylum Arthropoda; class Insecta; order Lepidoptera; family Pieridae; genus Pieris; species Pieris napi. Next base: position 6,410,541 of record NC_062237.1, on the reverse strand, counting down.
TTATTTCGTTTATTATACTGTATATGTCTTAGTGGGCGTCCATAAATTACGTGAGGTGTTTAAGGGGGGGAGGGGGTCGAATCAAATCTCATTTAATCTTTGTTGGAGAGAGGGGGGTCTCGGCAAATATCACGCAATTTTTTTTCTGATTGAAAAAAAAAATGGGGAAACGGTTGACCCTAAATGTCATCTCTGCAACTTCCCGCTAACTCCATACCTAAACGCTCAACATTTCACTTATATTGTTTTAGTCGTAAATAAAATCACGAAGCATTATTTTTTCTTTTTACAATAACAATCTAACGCGTTTACGTAAGAAACCCACATTTTGAAAAATCTCACGTGAGATTGGGGGTTGGGGGAGGGGGTTGAATAAAATCTCACGACATCTCACCACGGGGGGAGGGAGTCACAGAAAATTTAAAAAAAAACACCTCACGTAATTTATGGACGCTCCCTTAACGAGAACGACTCTGCCACATAACCAATTTAGTTATTTCACTAACTGTAGTTAAAACATTAATTAGAAAAGATATGAATTAGTCATTATCGCTCGGTCTGTTATCAAAGTACATTCGGTTTAATAGAATGCGCATTAGGTTATTTGTTAATTTTAAATTTTGGTTGAAAACACCATTGCGATGATATAGGGTATGTTATGAATAAATCTGTCACGCAACCTACGAATTGTCTTTCTATTTTTATATAATTTAAAACATTGATAATTAATTATCTGTTTTTGGCTCGACCTGTTTAATTGTATTACAACCACAGCTTATAATGGCCAAATATTTAAAAAATGAGTATTTACAATATTGCGACAGAGATGTCCTTCAAGCATCTGATGAGGTAATGTTGTTAACATTAATATTCTATGTAAATGTTTGTTGTATATATTCAGACATTAAAGTTGTTGATATTTCTATATTGTTTCATTTCCAAGAACGGATATAACTTACGGGGAGAACTTAATTTAAAATTAAGGACTTATTAATGATGCGATATTATAAATTATTGTACGTTTTGAAAAGTCTTACTAGGGGCTGTCATAAATAAATTACCTTTTTGGCGCACGTTCTGGTATCACAACCTTGGGAGAATAGGTCGTAAATTAGTAAATTGACACCCCCAGTCAAGGACTGCCCAAGACTGCCGCTGTTTTCCCCGGAGCCATGATAGACGTTTAGAGAATTAATTAAAAATTATAGCTCACTTCAAACAAAGCAGGTCACATACACACATCACAAACTTATGAGTTTAAACTATGTGTGATGATGGAATTATATTTGAGTATTCAATTATTGTGTCTCTTAACAGTGTAATAAATATAACAATAAAAATACAGAACTGCCCTGCGATTCTGTAACTCACTTCACGAACTCACACAGCGGTTTTCGCATCGGCGGTCGGTCTCAAATCAGTCGTGAAGCAGTCATTTTATGATTTGGCATTCTGATAAACAATAAACTACAAGCTCCCACCTTTTCAGAATGACATAATTTTATGTTTCATTATTTTATTTTTTTTCATATTTTTATTATTCTTCTTTTTAACTTCCCGCTAAGAAAATTGAAATATTTCGAAAATCGAGTTTTTAACAGATGTTGACGTTTAGAGGTTCTAGGAAGCCTCCCCGAATGTTTCCGCGGTGAAGTCCGTATGGATAAATTTTCATAAAAGTAAAACAGCAATAAAAAAATGAAGGAACGTTCGAATTCGAAAAATAAATAATCCTATCCATAAACCATCTAGGAAAAATTTCGCATCGAATGGTGGTAGTTTCATGTCGATACGATCAGTGGTTTAGGCGTGATTGAGCCTCAAACGAAGACCATTTTCATTATATATATATAGATTATAAATTTACAACTCACGTCACGGTGACCACGTACGCTGTAAAGCACGCGAAACGTCGGATAAATTTAAAATTATGTTAAATAGTGGTAAATTTATAATAATACATAAGTTCAATCCGAATAAACAGTTTTTTCTTTAAATGCGTAAAGGTTATGTAAATCAAAGACAATACTAAATAATTAGTAGATTTAGTATGTATGATATCGTAAACTTAATAACTAAATAAATACTCCAATTGTATTGGTTTCAGATGAATCAGGAACGAGTCAGGATCGTGAAAGGTTCGCAGGTCGGGCTCTGTAGTGACTGACTCCAACAACCAAGCCCCGGAGCCCGTGGGACGTCTTGCAGTCTTATTTAATCCGCTGTGCAATTATTGCCAAGTGCCTCATTAAACCTTTGATCTGTTTTTGTTACTTTTCTCTTGGTTGCATAAATTTAATTTGGAAGCATTGTTGAGTACTTCAATCTCCATTATTCTGATGGCCTTACGCAGAGGACTTTATTGTAGATATGAAATTCTAATGATCTCTTTAAATGCAATATACTTATAGAATTGATACCCTTCGAGGCGGCAATGCTTGGTGCTTCACTCGACCGCTGTAAATAAGAATCAGATGATGTATTGCCGTCTCTATCTCGCGTGCAACGTCTCCGAAACCGTGCGACGAGGACAGAGATGTCACAGAGCTGTAAATAGGAAACGTTAGGTGTATGAAGTGTTAGGGCTGTGACACGAGCCGCTATCGCGGCGCTAGTGTAGCGAATAATAAATTATTTTTATTTCGTTTATTATACTGTATATGTCTTAGGGGGCGTCCATAAATTACGTGAGGTGTTCAAGGGGGGGGGGGGGGGGGGGGGTCGAATCAAATCTCATTTAATCTTTGTTGGAGAGGGGGGTCTCGGCAAATATCACGCCATTCTTTTCTGATTGAAAAAAAAAAAATGGGGAAACGGTTGACCCTAAATGCTCTGCAACTTCCCGCTAACTCCATACCTAAACGCTCAACATTTCACTTATATTGTTTAGTCGTAAATAAAAGCACGAAGCAATATGTTTTTCTTTTTACAATAACAATCCAACCCGTTTACGTAAGAAACCCACATTTTGAAAAATCTCACGTGTGATTGGGGATGGGGGAGGGGGTTGAATAAAATCTCATGACATCTCACCAGGGGGGAAGAGAGTCACAGAAAATTTAAAAAAACACCTCACGTAATTTATGGACGCTCCCTTAACGAGAACGACTCTGCCACGTAACCAATTTAGTTATTTCACTAACTGTAGTTAAAACATTAATTAGAAAAGATATGAATTAGTCATTATCGCTCGGTCTGTTATCAAAGTACATTCGGTTTAATAGAATGCGCATTAGGTTATTTGTTAATTTTACATTTTGGTTGGAAACACCATTGCGATGATATAGGGTATGTTATGAATAAATCTATTACGCAACCTACGAATTGTCTTTCTATTTTTATATAATTTAAAACATTGATAATTATCTGTTTTTGGCTCGACCTGTTTAATTGTATTACAACCACAGCTTATAATGGCCAAATATTTAAAAAATGAGTATTTACAATATTGCGACAGAGATGTCCTTCAAGCATCTGATGAGGTAATGTTGTTAACATTAATATTCTATGTAAATGTTTGTTGTATATATTCAGACATTAAAGTTGTTGATATTTCTATATTGTTTCATTTCCAAGAACGGATATAACTTACGGGGAGAACTTAATTTAAAATTAAGGACTTATTAATGATGCGATATTATAAATTATTGTGCGTTTTGTAAAGTCTTACTGGGGGCTGTCATAAATAAATTACCTTTTTGGCGCACGTTCTGGTATCACAACCTTGGGAGAATAGGTCGTAAATTAGTAAATTGACACCCCCAGTCAAGGACTGCCCAAGACTGCCGCTGTTTTCCCCGGAGCCATGATAGACGTTTAGAGAATTAATTAAAAATTATAGCTCACTTCAAACAAAGCAGGTCACATACACACATCACAAACTTATGAGTTTAAACTATGTGTGATGATGGAATTATATTTGAGTATTCAATTATTGTGTCTCTTAACAGTGTAATAAATATAACAATAAAAATACAGAACTGCCCTGCGATTCTGTAACTCACTTCACGAACTCACACAGCGGTTTTCGCATCGGCGGTCGGTCTCAAATCAGTCGTGAAGCAGTCATTTTATGATTTGGCATTCTGATAAACAATAAACTACAAGCTCCCACCTTTTCAGAATGACATAATTTTATGTTTCATTATTTTATTTTTTTTCATATTTTTATTATTCTTCTTTTTAACTTCCCGCTAAGAAAATTGAAATATTTCGAAAATCGAGTTTTTAACAGATGTTGACGTTTAGAGGTTCTAGGAAGCCTCCCCGAATGTTTCCGCGGTGAAGTCCGTATGGATAAATTTTCATAAAAGTAAAACAGCAATAAAAAAATGAAGGAACGTTAGAATTCGAAAAATAAATAATCCTATCCATAAACCATCTAGGAAAAATTTCGCATCGAATGGTGGTAGTTTCATGTCGATACGATCAGTGGTTTAGGCGTGATTGAGCCTCAAACGAAGACCATTTTCATTATATATATATAGATTATAAATTTACAACTCACGTCACGGTGACCACGTACGCTGTAAAGCACGCGAAACGTCGGATAAATTTAAAATTATGTTAAATAGTGGTAAATTTATAATAATACATAAGTTCAATCCGAATAAACAGTTTTTTCTTTAAATGCGTAAAGGTTATGTAAATCAAAGACAATACTAAATAATTAGTAGATTTAGTATGTATGATATCGTAAACTTAATAACTAAATAAATACTCCAATTGTATTGGTTTCAGATGAATCAGGAACGAGTCAGGATCGTGAAAGGTTCGCAGGTCGGGCTCTGTAGTGACTGACTCCAACAACCAAGCCCCGGAGCCCGTGGGACGTCTTGCAGTCTTATTTAATCCGCTGTGCAATTATTGCCAAGTGCCTCATTAAACCTTTGATCTGTTTTTGTTACTTTTCTCTTGGTTGCATAAATTTAATTTGGAAGCATTGTTGAGTACTTCAATCTCCATTATTCTGATGGCCTTACGCAGAGGACTTTATTGTAGATATGAAATTCTAATGATCTCTTTAAATGCAATATACTTATAGAATTGATACCCTTCGAGGCGGCAATGCTTGGTGCTTCACTCGACCGCTGTAAATAAGAATCAGATGATGTATTGCCGTCTCTATCTCGCGTGCAACGTCTCCGAAACCGTGCGACGAGGACAGAGATGTCACAGAGCTGTAAATAGGAAACGTTAGGTGTATGAAGTGTTAGGGCTGTGACACGAGCCGCTATCGCGGCGCTAGTGTAGCGAATAATAAATTATTTTTATTTCGTTTATTATACTGTATATGTCTTAGGGGGCGTCCATAAATTACGTGAGGTGTTCAAGGGGGGGGGGGGGGGGGGTCGAATCAAATCTCATTTAATCTTTGTTGGAGAGGGGGGTCTCGGCAAATATCACGCCATTCTTTTCTGATTGAAAAAAAAAAAATGGGGAAACGGTTGACCCTAAATGCTCTGCAACTTCCCGCTAACTCCATACCTAAACGCTCAACATTTCACTTATATTGTTTAGTCGTAAATAAAAGCACGAAGCAATATGTTTTTCTTTTTACAATAACAATCCAACCCGTTTACGTAAGAAACCCACATTTTGAAAAATCTCACGTGTGATTGGGGATGGGGGAGGGGGTTGAATAAAATCTCATGACATCTCACCAGGGGGGAAGAGAGTCACAGAAAATTTAAAAAAACACCTCACGTAATTTATGGACGCTCCCTTAACGAGAACGACTCTGCCACGTAACCAATTTAGTTATTTCACTAACTGTAGTTAAAACATTAATTAGAAAAGATATGAATTAGTCATTATCGCTCGGTCTGTTATCAAAGTACATTCGGTTTAATAGAATGCGCATTAGGTTATTTGTTAATTTTACATTTTGGTTGGAAACACCATTGCGATGATATAGGGTATGTTATGAATAAATCTATTACGCAACCTACGAATTGTCTTTCTATTTTTATATAATTTAAAACATTGATAATTATCTGTTTTTGGCTCGACCTGTTTAATTGTATTACAACCACAGCTTATAATGGCCAAATATTTAAAAAATGAGTATTTACAATATTGCGACAGAGATGTCCTTCAAGCATCTGATGAGGTAATGTTGTTAACATTAATATTCTATGTAAATGTTTGTTGTATATATTCAGACATTAAAGTTGTTGATATTTCTATATTGTTTCATTTCCAAGAACGGATATAACTTACGGGGATAACTTAATTTAAAATTAAGGACTTATTAATGATGCGATATTATAAATTATTGTACGTTTTGAAAAGTCTTACTGGGGGCTGTCATAAATAAATTATCTTGATGGCGCGCGTGCTGGGATCACAACCTTGGGAAGAATAGGTCGTAAATTAGTAAATTGACACCCCCAGTCAAGGACTGCCCAAGACTGCCGCTGTTTTCCCCGGAGCCATGACCGACGTTTAGAGAATTATTTAAAAATTATAGATAACTTCAAACAAAGCAGGTCACATACACACATGACAAACTTATGAGTTTAAACTATGTGTGATGATGGAATTATATTTGAGTATTCAATTATTGTGTCTCTTAACAGTGTAATAAATATAACAATAAAAATACAGAACTGCCCTGCGATTCTGTAACTCACTTCACGAACTCACACAGCGGTTTTCGCATCGGCGGTCGGTCTCAAATCAGTCGTGAAGCAGTCATTTTATGATTTGGCATTCTGATAAACAATAAACTACAAGCTCCCACCTTTTCAGAATGACATAATTTTATGTTTCATTATTTTATTTTTTTTCATATTTTTATTATTCTTCTTTTTAACTTCCCGCTAAGAAAATTGAAATATTTCGAAAATCGAGTTTTTAACAGATGTTGACGTTTAGAGGTTCTAGGAAGCCTCCCCGAATGTTTCCGCGGTGAAGTCCGTATGGATAAATTTTCATAAAAGTAAAACAGCAATAAAAAAATGAAGGAACGTTAGAATTCGAAAAATAAATAATCCTATCCATAAACCATCTAGGAAAAATTTCGCATCGAATGGTGGTAGTTTCATGTCGATACGATCAGTGGTTTAGGCGTGATTGAGCCTCAAACGAAGACCATTTTCATTATATATATATAGATTATAAATTTACAACTCACGTCACGGTGACCACGTACGCTGTAAAGCACGCGAAACGTCGGATAAATTTAAAATTATGTTAAATAGTGGTAAATTTATAATAATACATAAGTTCAATCCGGATAAACAGTTTTTTCTTTAAATGCGTAAAGGTTATGTAAATCAAAGACAATACTAAATAATTAGTAGATTTAGTATGTATGATATCGTAAACTTAATAACTAAATAAATACTCCAATTGTATTGGTTTCAGATGAATCAGGAACGAGTCAGGATCGTGAAAGGTTCGCAGGTCGGGCTCTGTAGTGACTGACTCCAACAACCAAGCCCCGGAGCCCGTGGGACGTCTTGCAGTCTTATTTAATCCGCTGTGCAATTATTGCCAAGTGCCTCATTAAAACTTTGATCTGTTTTTGTTACTTTTCTCTTGGTTGCATAAATTTAATTTGGAAGCATTGTTGAGTACCTCAATCTCCATTATTCTGATGGCCTTAAGCAGAGGACTTTATTGTAGATATGAAATTCTAATGATCTCTTTAAATGCAATATACTTATAGAATTGATACCCTTCGGGTCGGCAATGCTTGGTGCTTCACTCGACCGCTGTAAATAAGAATCAGATGATGTATTGCCGTCTCTATCTCGCGTGCAACGTCTCCGAAACCGTGCGACGAGGACAGAGATGTCACAGAGGTGTAAATAGGAAATGTTAGGTGTATGAAGTGTAACTCACTTCACGAACTCACACAGCGGTTTTCGCATCGGCGGTCGGTCTCAAATCAGTCGTGAAGCAGTCATTTTATGATTTGGCATTCTGATAAACAATAAACTACAAGCTCCCACCTTTTCAGAATGCCAAATCATAAAATGACTGCTTCACGACTGATTTGATTGAGACCGCCGATGCGAAAACCGCTGTGTGAGTTCGTGAAGTGAGTTACAGAATCGCAGGGCAGTTCTGTATTTTTATTGTTATATTTATTACACTGTTAAGAGACACAATAATTGAATACTCAAATATAATTCCATCATCACATATAGTTTAAACTCATAAGTTTGTGATGTGTGTATGTGACCTGCTTTGTTTGAAGTGAGCTATAATTTTTAATTAATTCTCTAAACGTCGGTCATGGCTCCGGGGAAAACAGCGGCAGTCTTGGGCAGTCCTTGACTGGGGGTGTCAATTTACTAATTTACGACCTATTCTTCCCAAGGTTGTGATACCAGAACGTGCGCCAAAAAGGTAATTTATTAACGCGCCAAAAGGTAACTAATATTGACAGGTATTTGAAGTCAGTTTCATTTTTCTAAAAGACATAATATTATTATTAGTTTTTTTATTTTTATTGCATTTTTTTTAGGAAGAGTTATTTACATAATAGTGCCTTTTTAGGGGGTCACTAAATGCTGACAATTTAATTCTATAATAGCTACAATAGGCAAAACTATTAGTAATAATTTAAAAAAAAATTGTTTTGGCGCATCATAATAAAGTTCTGACTGAAATGTTTAATTAGTTTAACAAGGGTGCTAATAATAATGTGTAGATGGGAAGTAACAAAAAAAGGCACAATTTGTTAAAAGTTTTAATGTACATCAACTATTATTTGTATAGAGGTAGAACATTCTACTCTTAAGTATAAAGTAAATTGCTAACGTACGAGCATACAAATAAAATAATTTCATAAATTGCCGGTAATATCATCTATAGGCGGAGTCTGAACCCGGTCGGTGACGGACAAGTACGAAATCCCTTCACAATATAAAACGATCATTTAATATGAAAAACACACAAAATATTCCTGTTTGTCAATAATAATAATCTTTTTAAATAAATGAATATTTTATTATAGGCATATTTACGAACCGTACATTTTTTTCGAAAATAAAATTATCACAGAATAAAATATGAAACAATAAATGATGGCAACTCGTCCCTCGCGATCGAACAGAACGACCAACTTAACAATACTTAGCGAATACTGAATATTATTTATACCGAATTAACTTATGTTACGTACATATTTTGACACAAACCTCGAGGAATGTTGCCCGTTACACATCTAATATACAATTTAGTAGGTCGCGTTAATATTATATAAACGAAAATATGATCCCGCATCTCTAATAAAACCTCAATCGTTTGGACGTTTAGTCTAATTATTATGTCTCAAAAACATACAAATCCTTAATCTACTTTAACTCTATGGTTCCGACAACTCAAGTATCGGCGAAAGGCCACAGCCGCGTTGCTTTCTTAAAAATTGAATCTGTATACGTTAAAAATATCGCTTTGAGAAAATACGTTTGTAAATTGATCTGAAAAAGATAAAACTAGTCTCGCAACACGTCTACGTCTTTCCGCCGTACATATACATCTTATATACATTACACCTAGTCTACGCTACCTAGCTCTATACAAGATACGTGTAAACGTGAACACATTCAATAAGATATGGGATTCAGTCCGCTCCGAAGCGAACGCTCGTATGGCACAGAATTCAACCCACAGTGATTATTTTAATGTATAAACTAATGCCCTTCTGTTCGATTTATCACTGTGGAAATGTTAAGTAAAGCGAGAAACGATTACTATAAAGCGTTTACGTATATCAGCGTTAAAACTATAAATTCGTACAACTAATTCATATAAGCATGAAATGAACTAGAAGAATTAAAATATACTGGTCATTCTGAGATCTGGTCGTGATCTGGTAAATTATTGAAATGTTTTATGACATCTTAACGTCAAAAAATCTGAATTTAACTCTAACTTATACATCAAAATTTCTTCACTCAAATGAAGTGAACTAAGCGAGAATGTTTTCACATATAAAGTAAATCTCATATAAAATGTTTTGTTTTAATAAATTAGTATAAACTTGGTATATGTCACAATGAACACTATAGTTTAGCCAACCCAACCTCAGGTTCGAGCTTTTAACCATTTCATGTATTTTGTACAGGTTATTGTTGAATAGTTTATAACATTGCGTGGAGTCAACTCCTGTTATTATGTCGAACACTACAATTAGTTTGTATTTATGGTAAAGAACTAGTGCTCGGGTTCCAAAAGGATAATAAATCAGACAATCACAGTAACCGAAATCAGTATACAAAAATACAATTTCACATCAGCTGTGATTGTCCGAGTCCATGGCTCCAACCTCTTGTTAAACTTCCTTACCTTAATATAAGGTCGGATGGAGGACGTTATAAAGAAGGAATGTGCCACGAGGGGAGAGTGGGGCCCTCTTGTGGGGGAGACAGCAGTGACAGAGGGCCAGGGGAAAGGGGGGCAGGGTCGACGGGCGAAGCCAGAGCGTCATCGACGGGACAATCGCAGTCGTCGGCTCGCTCGTCCCGGAAGTTCCCGTAGTCGTCCGTGAGCTGCGCGTGACGTAATACGCATACGTGACGACGCACGCCCGTCCATCGCCATCGCTCTGGAAACAAAAGCATTTTATTAATTATTTTTTTACCTAAATGTTACATCTTTACACTGATGAGATAATTACCATTCCTATATTGAAAATAAATAGTTATATAATGTATTATAGGAGAGTGGAATGGAGTGCATACTACGAAACATATTTACGGGGACATAAAGTGTTTCAACAAAGATTCAATAAGCTATATATCCATTTTCCATTTCTAAAAATCATAAAAAACATCAAAACTACTTGTGTATATATAAATTTAATTTATGTTAATTCTGTCTATACAGACCTATATTAAAATAGGTTTTCTTACAAAGTTTTAATTATTAAATATATCATTACCTCGACTCAAATCACCATCAGCAATTAGTTCTTCATTCATGAGTGCAGATAAAGCGTCATCAGTGTGCTTAGAGTCTGAAATAATATTAAGTTTCATTCAGTCATTATAATCAACAAAAGAGGCAATATTTAATTATAAATACAGAATAATAACTTGTGTCAATATTATTATTTAGCCCTCTCAATCAAGAACTCTAACAAGTAGATACACCAATCATCTCATTAAACATCTTTATGACTTACCATAGTCTTCCTTGATTATTATCTCTTCTTTAAATGCTCCAGGCGATGCAGAAGTTGGAGTAGTGGGTGTGGCAGGTGCAGTGGGGGTGGTTGGTGTAGCAGGGGGCGTAGGGACAGTGGCCACACCTCCTGACACGCACGCGTCGCCACTGCTATTGGAACTGCATTCAGGGCTGTATGGGGCCATCTGAAAGCGATACATTTACTATTATATTAATTGTATAAAGTTTCTCCAGGCTCTTTAAAACCTAATAATCTATATAATTAAGATATAATTTGTCAATTGACATACCCGCAGGCTACGCCGGCGTCGTGGTGTAACTTCAGCCATTTTATAACTACTATCCATTGCCCAGTAGGAACCTTTGCCAGGATCATCTTTACTTCGAGCTACTTTCATGAAGCATTTGTTTAATGAGAGGTTGTGCCTTATTGAATTCTGAAAATATTTTCATTACAATACGTAAACAATACACTTTAACGATTCTTGCTACCCTAGTTAATATTTACTGGTAATTTTACCAAATAGAAATACATAATAGCAAAATAGACTTATATACTTATAGACTTTTAATTTTACTAACTTTAATCTGATAAAAATTATAAAAAGAACAAACTATAGGAAACCCTGAATTACTAGTAAGAGATTACATTCAGCAACAGAAGTTATAATATTCCCTTTTTCTGTAATTATAAACATTCTTTATCTTTTCTTTTTTTACTTCACCTCAATTTAGTTGAAAAATTTACTTCCAATTGATCTTTTTATTTACTAGAACTTACCATCCATCCTTTTCCGGCTTCTTTGTAATATGGAAATGCATTGCAAATATAATTGTATATTTCATTAAGGGTCATCTTGCCATTTGGTGAGCTGCTAATTGCTAATCTGATCATGCTTGCATAACTATAACAAAAGTTTACATTATTGGGAATAACAGGAATTTTGAAAGCACATTTGAAGAAATTAAAACCAGCCTATTCATGTTAGGTAAGTGTTTGAAATATTTTTTTTAATAAGCAATTCTATATGTGAATCTGTAAATCGTGGAGAAATTACTAACATAGACCAGTATTATAAGATATGAATGACATCATTTTATTTATGTAAATAAAGTATAAATAGCCCGAAGGTTTCTGTGAACAAGGAAAACTTAAACTACCTGTAAGCTGGCTTAGGATGTTTTATTTTATTAGCATTTAGCTTTTCCTCAATTTCCTTGTTATTGTTTTCCTGTTGTAGACATAAAGGTTGCACATCTTCATACAGAAAGCGGGGAATGGGCCCGAGTGGGCTATGTCGCGGTGGTCCCGGGCTGTACGCCGGCAGCCACTCTACCCCGGGAGAATCACTCATTGTTCAACATATACGCACTACACATCCAAATCCTTTACCGCATCATTCCTCTAGTTGGTTATAATAATACGCCACAGAGCGTTGAAACATCGACCGTGGGCGTTATTATTATGTTCGTGCTACCTCCTCAAAACATTTTCTTTACTTCTCATTGTGAACATCAATCAAACTCAAAGGTCCTTGGTGCGTCAAATACGGGCACTTCCAGAAAATTAATAATCACGGCAAAGGTATAGTTGTTAATTTCAAATAATTGCACTTTCAAAGACGTAACACTAAAAAAGGATAAAAATAACGTAAAAAACTAAATTAAACGTAATTTTCGTAAACTAGAAATTATTATGACATTTGAGGCGCCTACAACAAGGAAAATGGCGTTACACAGACGATAACAGAAATCATAGACAAAAGTCTATGAACTATAGGTAAAATATAACTTCAATTATGGTAAAAAAACAATAACACTAGGAGGTGGGAGTAGATTTGAAGAAATTAAAACTAACATGAACCAGCCATTCGAATTATATTTAGATTATCCTATGCCAAGTTTATAAGGATTTATTATTTAGCCCGTGCAACACTCGTGCCACTTGAACATCATGCAAGTGTGATCAAATTCAGTAAAAAATATTTCTCAAATTTTTTAGTAGGTTTTATTATCTTAACTTTTACGAAGAAAATATTGTTATATTGCCGGAAAATATTTTAGAAAAAAAATTATATGACATTTCTTGTAGTATTCTATTTATTTGGTATGTATATTTTTATTCAAAAATTATATCAGATTTTTCGAATTAAATCAAGTATATTTCAACTTAAGGAATAATCCATAACAATTGCAACTTTTTTTCCTTTTTAGTTGTCAGTGTGAGTTAAATTTTTTAAAGTTTACATTTTGGTATATTGTGAAATTTTGTAGGCTCACACTGATCGAAGCGCCAGCTGCCACTACTATTAAGTAATCTGTGACCGCCAGGCGCCAAGTGCCAACGGCCAACTACATCTTTTAAAAATTGACAGTTTTTTCTAAGTGTCGGTGTGAGTCAGTTGTTTCATATGTAATTCTTGTTACGAGTTTGTTGTTAAACAAGTTTCTTATATTTTAAATGCTGAAAGATAGTTCAACAACTTGTTTATTTTCGTGTATGTAGTTCAATAAGTGCAAAGTATGACGACGCAACCAGAAGTCGGGGTTCCCGACTTTGTTCTTCTGGACAATTTGACTACGGACAAATTTATTGAAAATCTGAATCTCCGGTGAGCCTCTTATTATTTTTTTTTCATAACTTGACATACATAACATTATAAACATTTTGGTTTTGAATACTAAAATATACGAGGATTTTTGTAATAAAACTTCATATCAACAGAGTTCATATTTTGAATGAATATCAACACTTGTGTAAATTTTCAAAGAAAATTGCTTTCATTGTTGTACATATTTATTTATATTTTATTAAAATACAGTTATTAAACTTTTATTTCAAATATTTAAAACAATAGTGTGCAGATACTAATGTTTTTTAATATTTCTTTTCAACAGTAATTATTTTTAAGGTTTTATTTCTTGAGATTTTTTATTCAAATAACCTAACATACATAATTTTTTTGTTTCTATAAACTTTTCTAACTCTTATAATATAAGATTAAAATAGTTTGCTAATCAATTAAAGTAGTTTGTTAGATATCTCTAGCATTAGTTTTATAGAGCCCTTACATTAAGATTCTCTTGCATGTAAAAATATTGGATTTGACATACTGGAGTTACAGAGCTAAGTCTTCACCCTGAATCTTAGGGTTAGTCAAAGAAATCAATTGAAAAGTTTTTATGAGGAAGTCCCATGCATCTCTTATTTCTTTTGGGAAAAACAACAGCCCTGCGATTCTGTAACTCACTTTTTGAACTCACACAGCGGTTTTCGTTTGAGTTACAGAATCGCAGCTGAGATAAAGTTACATAGAAAAATAATACTAATATAAAGATTATCTAACTGTGTCTTAGATAATTCATAAATATTAATGCTGTATTAATTTGTAAAATAATACTTCACCTATAAAAAGTGCTAAGGATAAATAATTGTTTCATAATATAAAACATATACTATGTGTATTGTAATGGTATAAAAAATGACTATTAATTTTACTTGAAATATGAAATAGTTACAGAATTTAGATGTTCTCATGGAATAAAGGTATTCAAAAGGTCTACTTATAATAAGTCCACAGGAAACTATTATTTAATAGTCAAATTTATATACATATGAGTATGGTTGACTAATTCTGAACTTTTAATTCATTTGATACATATATATAACATTCAGAAACTAAATAATAAAGGAAAACTATGGGAAATTACTAGTTGATTTTGATTTAAGTAAGTACTATGTACATTAGAGAGTCTAATTCTTTAAAAGACGTGTATTGTTTACGCGCGAACGCGATGATGGCACCGTACGAACAATGGCGCGCATTCGACGTGATGTCATCTTTCAAGGTGTTGATGCGTCCTTTCGTTTTCCTCGTCTTTGATAATTGCACTTGTTGCTCTATATTATCACCTCCATTTACAGATGCCCATGGGCTGAATTTTATTTAGTGAAAAAATATGCGACAGCGTCATTTTTTTGTTTCTTTCAAATTTGTTTTGAACACAGTTCGTATGTGCACATTAAGTTGTTCTTTATTACACGTAAGATTAAAACAGCTGCTTCGAAGCTTCGAACACTAAAAATATTAACCTAATAACGAAAACTCGAATAACGCTGTGTATAAACGGGCAAGGGTTGTAATTAATTGAAATTATGTAGACGCAACAGATCAATCATGTTTATGTAACAAGCCACAACATTGCTTAATTCCTCGCGTGTGCCATACCGGCTGTTCCATGTTATCCGAACCCCTTTGTGGCTCGCCGCTTAATTACTAACTCCGTTTACGACTTTAGCAATATCTCTAGCTAAATATACTTAGGTTGCAGGCCTTTATGTGCCATTCGATTAGATGAAAGACTAACGTAACGCCACTAGCGAAAACACCGTAATTTAGCTATAACTTCTTTTCCTTCCCCATCAATTTAAATCGGTCCATTGGATCGTTTGTAGTAAATCGACAGACGTATTTGCTTTCACGTCATTAGTATAGGTGTAATACTGTAATGGATCCTTAATGAATGTTGCACAAATATGAATTGTTTCTATCAAATCTAGGAATCTAGAACGAGTAGTCTCTCACGTACTATGTGGATTGTGCAAGTTATAGCTGCAATGATGATATTTTTATATTGATCACCTACGATACTTTGTGTTAACCTAGTACAATTAAATAATTAGTTTTATTTTCATGGTAAAAATGAACTAGTAAAATAACAAATTACTCATATAAGGTAGATATTAAAATTTTACAATGCCAACAGCGATTAAAAGCATCACGAAGTACAAAATACCAATCGATAGGAATGTTATCAACCTAGGTACTTACCTAGACGTTCCTATTTGCAGTGGCCAGTTCTTATCACACCATTATCACACAGGTATTCGTGCTGAACACGTAAATTACTTGTTACTCATCCATATTCTTTCGCAGTTGGAATAATATATATATATACGTATGTTTTATACGTCCATCTTCATAGCCGAAAATGAAATCAAACCTAGGTTAGACGGATACACCAAACATTTTCGTATATGTATAGAATCTGTCTGGGAAAGGAGACGCAACAACCTCCAGACCGTGACGGTTGTGGGACGATTCACTCTAGTGCAAAACTTGACGTTTAGGTCGAACTACTACGAAAAGCTACTGCGAAAACTTCTGAAATAATTTTTTTATCATGTCATGTCTTTTCTCTAGATAATATTTGTTGTTATACTCTAAAATATGTAAGATTTAAAGTAACGTAGGGGGCGTTTTACGTGAAGAGCATACAGCGAAAAAAAAGTGAGGTCGTAGAATTTGTTCATATTCGGGTTAATCATACCTCTAGTTGGTATGAACGCAAATTCGTAAATTTTTTTAATGAATATTTCAAGTTATGGAACTTAATGATAATTGAAATTCCGAGTAAATTTTTTGTGGGAAATAATTAATTTTATTTGCAATTCGTATAGATCTTTCTTTCCAATTTTCGATTAGAAAATAAATTTTGAAAAATAATAAAATTTGAACTCAAAAACTTTTTTCCTACATGAATGTACATTAATCTTCAAAACTAGTAACCATCCCATTATGGATTTTCTAGTGTACTTAAAATATAGTTTGAGCTTTTTTTTGGATGAAAAGAATAGAAGTCAAAGTTTTTGAGAAACTCATTTGAAATTTTTACTTCCGATTTTAGGTTTTAGGAAATTATATTTTTTTTTTCTTCGAAATTTATATAATATCTATACGGATTGAAAAGCAGTTTTTTTAGTTTTTTCCTATTATAAAATCTACTCCAAAAAAATCTGAATTTCAAGTAGCATAATTTTGGTCCCATAACTTGAAATATAAACACCATAAAATTCTACGACCTCACTTTGTTTTCGCCGTCCGTTTCACGTGAAATGCGTAATCCCAAGTTTGTCTCATTTGACATACGGGAGTCATAGCTCGCGCTAAGTCTGCACTCTGAATCTTACACACTTTGGTATTTATTAATATAACTTAATCTGCAAATACTGTAGGGGGAAAGTTTTATTCGCATTGTCTGTATAATATTTATAACATTCAACACTAACTTATCTTAAGACTTCGAAATATCCGTGCTGTTCTATATAATAATGCATAAACATGAAGACACTCAAGGGATTGTAGCGCCAAATTTTATGAGGTCACGGCATAAAGATGCGAGAAATGAACTAATTTAACACAACACATTCGGCTTCATGCTCTGATACGCCTAAAAAGGTCAGACAATGAACTTTAGCGAATACGTGACTTTATCATCTTCTATGCTCATTTACCAGCATAATGCCCTTTAATTTATGAAGTATTTGGTGATTGCCCACTTTTTAAAACTACTTATCATAAAGAATTTGCTTTCCAAATGGGCTGGCAAATCACCCACGAGTTACTGGAGTTGTTGATGTCGATTGACAGCCATTTTAACTTTTTGGGATATTTTTAACCCCTTCTGGAAACTTATATGTATTTAGTTAGTTAGTAATAAGTGGTAATAAGCCTACGTATATTCTTAAGAGTCTTATGGATAGAGACTTATGGATATTAAGTGAACGTATCCAATGAATAACATCACGCCTTGTTAATGACTTGTAATGAAGTGTGAAATTACGTATCAACTTTTTGTTTAATTTTTGCGAAAAAGCAATCAAAAACTGTCATGACAACACAAAGTTTGTGGTTATTGTATTCAAATTATATTTTTTATGTATGGTTTTAGGATCTTGGTTATCACTCAGATCGAACTTTGTTTGATCCCAAACGATATCTTTCTTGTCTTCTTGTACTTTTTTAATATGCAATAGAGCCTTAGCAACAAATAAGATGTCGAAATATGTTTTTTTTTAATTAGGTAATTAAACTTTTCAGTATGTCATGTGAGACTTCATTTTATATTGTTTTATAATAAAGCTATTGATTGTTAATGGCATCTTTGCTATCACTTGTGACTTTCGATAACTCTCTTAATGGAGGCGTATTCATTACTAAGAACAATTAACCCGGCGTAACGGTCATTGACCTTAATACATGGCCATAATTTAACCATTCATTAGACTCCACATGACCGACTTAACACCTACATATGAGCTACTTTGGACCGGTAGACAGGTGTAGGTCGAACTACTCGTAATGTCCACAAAATCCACGCATTCCTCAGTTAAACTATGTTTCTTTTTGTGTCATTTTGTACTTATAGGATTTATTAAAAATCTACAACAAAACTGTATAAACCGTAATTTGTATGCGACCGCTATTGATTTTATTATCTATTATTCATCTAAGTCAATAAACAGAATTCATAAAACCTACTTAACTGATAAAACAGATTAAACTCATACGTGTTGATAATATAAAGTATTTGGTTTCAAATCTTATCATGGTAATACTTTAATTTATTTACAATACAACATTTATAATTCAGTTCATGCTATCGAAAATGTAAAGCTAAAAATAGTTATCAACACAACACAACAGATCACCATTTCCTTAGCGCTTTTATTTATTGGGAAATTTATTAATACGCAGTAGGAGGTGTGTAGGAAGTAAAAAAATTTGCTCTACAAATAAATCTACATATTAATAAAAACAATATTGGGGGAACTATGACATAATCACTCAATAATCTATCCAATCTGTTGTAACAATTTAAAATGTCGCAAATTACTTTTTAGTTGAGTAGGTATATCTAATGCCCCTCAGTATTATTTTGCTACTTTTCTCGTTTACGGTACAGGCACTTAGGAACACATCAAGAGGTCACACTACGACTATTTCTCTTATTTTGTTAAATTGAAACCATGCATAACTCTATTATATATGATTTCATGTTTCTTTGGATAAACTCAACACTATACTTTATTTAGTAAAGGCCTGTTTTTCTGTTATTTAGTAAAAGTAATCGTAAGAAGAAAAGGTTAAATTGTGAGGAAATTCTTTAGATAATTATTGTGTTTAAAAGAAAAAAGTTTTTTTGTTTGTTTATCAACTAAGGCTAAGCTGGTAGTATTCTAATCGTGTCGTGATATTATTTAATACAGTATTTTGTTTCCATTACTAAAATAAATAAAAGAGCTCTTCGATGTTTAAATAAAGTTATTACAAAAACACCTTACACTAAAAAGAAATCTTCAGTAGTTGCCTCTGCAGCGTACCCATCCTACTACATCCTATCTCTTGCCTACCTCATCCATCCTGGCTACATCTCTGTGCTAACTGTGTGGGTGCATTACTATTAAAGTGAAATAAAACCCTACTAAGATTCTCTAAGTAGGTAACTTAAACAATAGTTCTAGACTATGATATACAGGTGTTCAAAAAGTCGTGGATCAAACGCAAATTGGGGATAGATGAGGTCATCTGCTGCAAAAAAAAATTCTACGGGAGGTCTCTAAGCTCAACCCCTGAGAGTTATAATTTATTTTGCGTTTTTATAAGAAAATTGACTTCTTTTACTAATTCTTATTAAAATTCGAAAAAATCTACGGCCTGTATTTATTTTGTAATATCCACTAGATTAGTACTGATGAGTTCAAGTGCGTTAGACATAGTATTTATAGTTGTTTATTGAGTGTATTGAAGATAATATTTAGTTATACGATATAATTTTTTTTCAAATCATAATTGTTTGTTTACTTCGTACCCCACTGTGAAAAAAAATTATTCTACCGAAAAGTGACGCTGTATTACAAGTTTTGGCGCATTTTATAAGGATTCTGAGAAGGTATTACACATGCCCATGAGTTGCTCTAATATATTCTTACGACTTTTCGTCGATCCACGACTTTTTAACCACCCTCTCTATATACGCTATAGAAATATAGATTGTAATATTTTTTTTGCCATCTTAAAAAAAGGCCATTATAATCTAAATTTTGAAACTAATATTTGTATTTGACGAAACAGTCATGAATAATTATTATTTATTTGGCATAATTATTCCTTACGATCTTATTTTATTATACAAAAATATATCCTATATATACACATTTATTGAGATTGTAAGTGAATAGTCTTAAGAACGATAATTATATAGGCCACATGTTATAGTTTAATTTACCAAATAGTTTATACATACAATATGATATATGTGGTACCTGCAATGAGTCAATAGTAATACGTAATCATACTCGGTAAATAAACATTTAAAATGATTCATATTATGACGTAAGATTCAAATATATTCTATTACAAAATGTTAAACTGTAATTCTTAGAGTACAAAATATATTTGAAGACTACTCTCTCATATTTAAAGTAAATTTTCAACGCCATCATTAATTTAGAAGTTATAGCGACCAATTTCGTCATAAATGGTACAAGATAGTAAAAGCATTAACACGTGGTAGGAAATTGGCTTTGACCAAGAATACCCAGTCACTTCCTGAGTTGAACATCCTTATTATGTCTTGGAGATTTGGGGCAAACGGAACTCTTTATCTACACCTTTAGTTCGGTGTAGGTTATAATCAAGTTTTAGCTGTGAGATTAAGTCTGGTTCTATTAATATTTGCACGAACGTCATTTCCAGAATTCTGTTGCTTTAGTAAGATTTATCTATTTCTGTCGCTATAACTCTTAAGTTAGATATTTTATTACGTTTGTAAACCTTACTTCTGCCAAACCGAGGTACCTCTTGTATTTCTATTGTTAAAGTCCGTTTTGTTATTTCTTATAACTAAAATGAGTGTAACAACCTATGTTCTATTTAAATCCAATTGCTACGTCGCTGCAGAATAAAACTACCGCTATCGTAAAACTCTATTTTTGTGAACACGTTGATTTTCTCATTCATTCACTATCCACCAGATGACCATATATCATTTAGAATAATCATATATTTCAACTTATCTTAAATCCATATAATATGTACAATAAAAAGTTAGAAAATAGATGGTGATCACAAAGATTAAACAATACCGCACCAAGCTGGTATTTTCAAATTCATGTTTTTCATCCAAATCAAAGGTTCAGTTCTATTATAAATACATAATATTATGAAAACCCAAACCCACGAATTGTGTTCGTCTGTAAAACTCATTGTTTCAAACATTACCACAATACAGCCTCGGCAGACTACTTTTGGGTAGTGACGATACGCTTTCTACCACTGCTTGGTATGAACCTCACGTCGTGGACGTTGCCGGAGGTCAGCAATGCAAACATTCTGTAAACAAATGCCTTGAACCATGTTTGTAACATCGATAAAAACAACTATATGAGGATATATTCATAACGAATACTTGCTTATTTTTCAACTCTACCTTTGGTGTGGAACAGATCGAACAGTATATCATATGCTCCATAGAGTTGCGGAGTTTACATCACTGCTTAGTGTATATGTACAGCAAATAACATTTTCGTACCCGAAACCGTTTGAAGACTTATTTGATCGATTTTTAACACTTTAATTCATTGAATAATAGCTATAGCTAACAACTTGCTTGCTGCATCGAGCAGTGTTGGCCTAGTGGGTTCAGCTTGCGACTTTCATTTAGGGATGAAAGTCGCAAGGTCGTAGGTTCGATCCCCGGCTGTGCACCAATGGACTTTCTTTCTATGTGCGTTTTAACATTCGCTCGAACGGTGAAGGAAAACATCGTGAGGAAACCGAATATCTTAGACCCAAAAAGTAGACGGCGTGTGGCAGGCACTGGAGACTGATCACCTACTTGCCTATTAGATTAAAAATGATCATGAAACAGATTCAGAAATCTGAGGCCCAGACCTAAAGAGGTTGTAGCGCCACTGATTAATTTAATTAACAACTTGCTAACTAATTACACGTCTAGTTTTGACATCATAGTGATAATCCGTATCAAAATAATTATGAAAAGATTTATTAGAAGAAATCAAAGACTATTTAGTACCATATAAAATGTGATCAGGTTTTACATTATCTATAGATCAGATTATTATAATCTCATTTAGTGCTTGTGTAATATTCAGGTATGAAATATAATTAACTGCAAGATGTAACAATGTTAGAAATAAACTCTTAACTATTGCCCACTCATAAAAGGTGTCAGAAGTAGTGTATTGTAAAGACTATCTTATCGAACCTTATCAGAATTCACCTGTGCGATACCGTATTGATAGATATATCACTTGTTATATTGGAGACACTAATAGAGGAGTAAATTTTTAAAATAAACAGTTACATAATAATATAGTTATTAAACGCAGCTTATTTATTAAATAACATATAAACTATTTCAGTTATTTTTATGGTATAAATTAAACTGTAACTAAATTATCACCCAATAAAATATTAAGCTGTTTTACGACTAGGTTCATCTGCATATTAGATTGATAGCGTGTAAGTGAATGATGTCGTTCTTAGATTATTGTGTCTTAGTCATCATCTGTTTATATATTTTAATTTTTGTATGAATCATCGCTAACGATGTCCTGCGAATGGTTATGTCACAATGGGGCATAGAATATAATCGATATTGCATGTCTACTTGGTACTTTATAACAAGGTTCGAGGTATGGTAGGTTTTTGTTTTAACAGTAAATTGAGGATTCATTGTTTTATTTCCTATGCTAAAACATTTTATGCGTATATGAACTTTTCTTTTTGGCGTTTATTTAACTCTAGCGACTCGGCCGGCATCGAACAGGCGACCGTGACCTGCGAAATTATAAACCTAAATCGAATGAATAGTCTTTTTCGTGACTTTTCTCTTTTCGTGTTAATATGCAACTCACAAATAAAGTGGCTTTCTTCAATTGGTAAAATAATTTTCGAAATCGGTTGTCTAGTTCCAGATATAACACCCTACAACCTGACATAACAGTGAACATAAACAGCGATACATACGTAACAATTTATCTCCCGCAAAGATAGGGTATGCAGCTGAGGATGGGATAGTTTATCTCATTTAACATACCTCTATTAAAATATAACATAGAATAACGTTAACAGGAGTCACTAGACGGCTGCCAACTGCTAAAGCTACTTGCTAGATTTGGCGCTCACGTATTATTGTAAAAGTGAAAAGTCTTTTATTTAGTTTTAGTTTTTGATATTGAGTATTAATTTTCTCATATGAAACCGAATCATCCAAAACTTTTATTGCATTAAAATTAGTTTCGTACGTATGTCTAAAAATAGCTATAATAAAATAGCGCGAAATAAGGTGATTTTTGGCAATAAAAGATCAGTGTAATCAATTGTTTTTCTTTTTTAAAAATTCTTGTAGTATTACGTGTATGCGTCACATTGATGTGTTTAGCCTCCGTGGGCCGCGGCCGGTTGCTCTTGAACTACAAACCGGCCGCGGGGTGACGTCAACTGCGCGCGCGCACCTCAAGAAGATAATATGCTGTTTATATATTTCATGTTCATGGTCACGAAAGGCTTTAAATATTTCCTAATTCCATTAATATGTGTTATCTGAATGAATATGTTTTAATACGGTAGAGATAGAAAATACTTTGTTAATAAATGTCTAAAGTCATTGTATATTATATTTAATTTTATAAAAACCTTGTTGACTCTTAAAACGAGTACAAATATAAAGACATTATAATTCAAGGTTTTTAAATGTAAAAGTTTACTGTGCATTGAAAGCAGCACTTATGCATGATATGTGATGTGAGGATTATGTTAGCGAGTCGAAAATATAGGTCATTTAAAAGAAAATAAATTGCTTGGTATTTAGGTCAGTCCTCGCCAACGTCGCTGAGAGCTTAAGGATTCAATGCCGTGTATTTATATCTATGAAGTAACATTGAGCTTTTTGAATTAATTCTAATGTTAGTAAACTTTGGTCTATGCTGTGCTGCCCTAGTTTTCGAGATGTTCAAATATTCACATAGCACCACGCTCTAAAGACAAACAAAAGCATACCTTACCTTAAGGGCTTACTAGACTTACAAATAAAAATAGTATCATAGAATAAATACTCATTTAAAAAAAAAAGTAATCGGTAATCGACAAAATACTGAAATGTAACTTACGGGTATATTATGTATAGGGTAATCCTATCAAAGGTCACCTACATACCTATCTCATTCGTAAAAGGTACCTTGACTGGTCTGTGAATGAGGTTAAAAGCTTGTAATTATTGAAGACATATTTAAAGATGTTTTAGTCACACATAAATTCAGTCTGCCTTTCTCATGAAATGTTATGTCGGCAAGGTGAACGACCGAAACTTATGAATTTTGGCACGCGAAGCAACGTAAGCCTTCCGATATACTTGTAAAAGGATCTTTTGTCACTAAGAGAGTTCAATAATGCACATATGTAATGGAAATATATGATTACTATTTAAGTTAAACTAATTAAACACAAGGTAACGAACGTTGTAAGGTTTGTGACCTAACGATTCTCATGTTAACATATGTATTATTTAGTTTACGTTGATATATTTTTGACGCTTATTATTATTAGCTTATTTGAACAATTATAAAAATCGTATGAGCGTGTAACATTAAAAACTATCATTTAATAGAACGCAAACCAACGTTTCCTAGTTGTTCTTAATTTATACATAATGTCATAAACACAGTTGTGATATAACCTTTTATAGATCTTGGCCTTAGATTTATCTTTTTCATTGATTTTTTATAGCCTAGCCTATAGGTACTTGCCGATTTTTGGGTGTAATACATGCCGACATAATGTTTTTTCACCATGTGAACACACGTTCATGTTGAACACTACTCATGAATAAATGTAATAATTTGATTTCAGATTTCAGCACAACAAAATCTACACATACATTGGTGAAGTGTTAGTCTCAGTGAATCCATACAAGACCCTTGACATCTATGGCCCGCAGCATATGGCACAGTACAGAGGCCGGGAGATGTTCGAAGTAGCTCCACACGTGTACGCTGTTGCAGATGCATGCCAGAGAGTTCTGCGTCAACAGGTCCTAATTTATATCAATTTAAGCTATCTATTAACCTTAGTCCTTTAAAAAAACCTTTATACCTATTATATATAAAGAAACTCGGTAAAGGCTTTTGAATTTAGTGGAGGAAAATTGCGTTTCATTGAGCAATTTATATATGTACTAGTAGACTCGGCCAAGCGTTGCTGTGGCTAAAATTTTTGTCATATTACATAGTAGTAAACTATTTAAGAGAAACGGCAGGAGAATACCAATCCACCATGTTTTTTAGTGGTTATGCCATTAAATTGTAGCTTATGTGAAACGTTGGTACTTTCAACACAGCGTCATCTGTTAGAATTGTGACTATCAAATAATAAACAAATATTTTGCAACAAAATAATATTGCGGGTATAAATTGAGATGTAAGCTCATCTTTTAAGTTGGATCAAACTACACACGGTGTGCAAATTTGATTGATATCGGTTCAGTAGTTTAGGAGTCCATAGCGGACAAACAAAGTGACACGTAATTTATATATATTAAGATAAAGAAACTCGGTAAAGGCTTTTGAATTATGCGGAAGAAAATTGCGATTCATTGAGAAATTCATATACTATGTGTCTATCAGCAAACATGTACCTTTTAACAAAAATTTGTTACCGCTCTTACGTCTTGAATATGAGATGCAATCTAGAATAACCAGGCCATTCGCATTGACTTTAGTGTTTAATAGTGAACGCTTACATTGTAAAGCAGAAACACTGCATTTAACTTACAGTACATAATATCATACCTTAACCTCAGAAGTGCGAGCCGCAAAGTCATTTATACCTTTAAAGTGAGTTATCAACATTTGTTGTAACAATGGTGCGGCCAGTCGGCACTTCTACTGTTTATTGTTTAGTGCCCTTTGTGTCTTGACTTGTGCTCACCACAAATTTTACTTTAACGACCTATCTTATATTATTTTTAAGATATTTTTATTATTTTCCAGAACAGTTATAGTTATTTCAGCAATTACTAGTTCATATCTTTAACGCAATGGAAATATAGATTTTAGAGTAGTATTAAATTTGAAGTTACCTTCACGTTATGTTTCTCTGACTCTTGACATTATAAGTACAAACAGTTTGTATGACAATACTTGGCGATTAAAAAGAGTGGCGGAAAGTTTCTTGCCAGTTCTTCTTACCCGGTCTACGCCCTTGACGCCTACGCCTTGACTGGTAGTAAATGTAAATTTACAATTAATTTAACTTGACGATTCAAAAGTGTACTTGGTTACCCACTTGAATAAAGATATTTGAGTAATGTATTAAACCATTAATCATTTATTACGAGTTTGTTAATTAGGCGTAGCGTGATAACTCTATAAGATAGCGTTGAAATCAATTAATTAATATACAGTTATTTTGTTATTAGTGTAGGAAATAACTTTTATAGTAATTCTACTAAGTTTTCCTGTTACATCGACTATAATATGCGTTAAAATAATGTTAACTAGAAGAATATACAATAGACTTTGTTTTAATAAATTATACATTTATTTAACTCATTTTACATAGCCTTTGAATATAGAAATTGACTGTCACAACTTTATTTCCAGGGGAGGGACACGTGCGTGTTAATATCTGGAGAGTCGGGCGCGGGCAAAACGGAGGCTTCTAAGTTTATAATGAAGTACATAGCCGCCAATACAACCCAAGTGCACAGGGAATATATCGACAGGTAATTAGTTAATAAAGATGAGGGTAGTTGGGTGCGTTGTGAGGAAGCCCACAGACCCATAAAGTCGACGGCGTGTGTCAGGCTTAAATCAGAATCAGCCTGATCCCCTACTGGCCTATTAGAAAAAACAATTGATCACAAATCTGAGGCCCAGACCTAAAGGATAACTAGCTAATAAATTTCCACATTGCTTAATTTTAGCATCTTACCGTACCTTTAAAAATAATATTAAGATCGCTTAAACACCCCATAGGAATTATCTCGTAAGAAAATATTTTGATTGCTAAATCTCAATGGCTAATATACTCGGTAATATTTCAGCATAATAATCATTACCATTTAGACCAAAAGAACGACGGTATAAATCAAATGAAAAACATATCTAAGAAATATCTAGATTTTTTTATCGCCAGTTTCGCCAATACTAAAAATATATAATTATTATTCTCATCAAATTCTTTTCAGAGTGAAGAACGTTCTAATACAATCGAACTCGATCCTGGAAACATTTGGAAACGCGAAAACGAACCGTAACGACAATTCCTCTCGTTTTGGCAAATACATGGACATTAATTTCGACTATAAAGGTGATCCTGTTGGAGGACACATAAGCAACTATTTGTTAGAAAAGAGCCGGGTCGTGGGTTTGCAACCAGGCGAAAGGAATTTCCATGCCTTCTATCAGGTTTGTACTTCTTACCTTAATAAAACAAATAACGTAACTTTCTTTAATTTGTAATCATATTTTTTGTAACCATTTATTTTTACTTCATTACGCAAAAAATATAATTATTACAATGAATGCTATGGACTATTCTACGTGTGTATCATAATACGTGTTATGTTGATAATCAAACAAAATAATACGATGACGTGATGCTCATTTGTTTTAGCTCCCTATACATGTTTTTTTGGCTATGATCACTGTATCTCTAATAATAGTCTAACAATCGATCGATTCAATTCTTTCGAAGAAGGAAAGTATCGTAGCAACCCTTTGCCCTATTATATTTCCTTGATTTTTCTTTATACTAACCGTGTTCTGTCTGAAACACGCCGTTATTATTTGGCGGTTGTTTTGCGTATTTTGTTCTTACACGCGACGCTGTTTTCCTTGCATAAACAAAACGATCGAGATTTGAATCCCTTACCAATACAATTGATTCACCGAAATTTATGTGTGGGTGGAGATTATCGATGCAACGCTACATTACTACGGCTGTAAGTCGGAACAAGGATTTATTTAATCTGATTTCCTATGACGAACTTTGTTACGCATCCCAATAATAACTGCTATTGAAACCTACTTCCTTAGATTCTCTGATCAGATGGTCGGCGTTCTAGCGTTTAATATAGGTAATATTCCCCCTATTCGGGGTTCGATCCCCGGCTGAGATGAACATCGATGTGATGAGCATTTGGTGTTGTGCTTAGGTCTTGGGTGTTTAAATAGGTATTTATATGTCTATCTATCTATAATATGTATGTATATCCGTTGCCTAGTACCCATAACACACGTTTCACCAGCTTAGCATGGGACTCGGTCAATTGGTGTGAATTGTCTTTATTTATTACCCTGGAATTACACGTTTCTCTTAATAAAATTGCAAGTTTAAGCGATTAGTAAAAGTGCAATTGGTTCTAAAGGACTATGCCTTTCTCTGAATTAGTCAGGAGGAAAATGAACCATATTTTACTAATAACTTTCATTTCTGTTCTTTTTTATGATTGGACAATTCACACTAATTGACCTAGTCCCATGCAAAGCTGGTGAAGCTTGTGTTATGGGTACTAGGCAACGGATATACATACATATTATACATAGATAGACCTAACACATATAAATACATATTTAAACACCCAAGACCGAAGCACAACACCAAATGCGCATCACATCGATGTTTGTCTCAGCCGGGGTTCGAACCCGGGACCCATGGATTCGCAGTCAGGGGTACTAACCACTAGACCAATGAGCCTTTAGCTTGGTTTTGTGAACGTAAGACAAGTTCATTTACACTTGAAATTTGGTTTGAAAACAAATCCAAGTATTTAGAAATAAAATGTCTACGAGAGAAGGATTTCTAATGTCCGATTGTAAGACGATCTAGATAACAGGTAGGGACATATTTATCAGAAATCTAATCTTGTTTCGGCCTAGTTGTTTGTATGATTTGCTAGTGATGTAATTCACTTCATACAGCTAACTTAACTAAAAATTGTCTGTTTTCCAATTTTCTTTACAATGTATCTAACACATGTAATTGTTTAACATATGTAGTTAAACAAAATCATTGTGCAATATGAAAACAGTATAGTGACATCATTGTATAGAAATTGTGTCAAAGCCAAACCTAATGGTTGGTCTATGTTTAAACAGCGACTTAGGGATTCAGCGTACGTTTTCTTACATATCATCTATAACAGTAGTGACTACAGTCAAAATCGGTTATAACGACATCGAAGAGACTACTCATATTTGGTCGTAATACCGATAATCATAACAGCCGATGACGTTGTTATTGAGAACCTAATACAATAGAATTCAACCGGGACCTTTAATTTTTGTCAATATAACCGTTATGTTGGTCTAAGGGTCGATTCGACCAAACTTCAATTTATACACGAGTAACTATACCAAGAATAATCTATTCCATGATTTTAATCTCGAGTAAATCCATTGTCGTTTGTCCACGTAATAGTATAATTGTGCTAAGAATAACAATACGCGAATAGCCAAGAATGGTGAACGAAAAAAAAAACTCGGCAAATAAATGTTGTTCTACAACGGGACAGTGTAAGAGCATACATCATGTCAACTCGATTTTGCCGTATTATAGTGTGAAAAAGTAGCTTTTAACAGGTGTCAAACGACAACAAAAAGTTTTTATTTCTTGTTTGTTTGAGGCTTTCGTCTAAAAAGGAACTTCTGTTGAGCCCAGTTGAATTTCATTCTAATATTATAGAAAATAAAAAATCTAAAAACAAATAAATAAATAATAAATTGTTTAAACGTTTAATTATACAATGCTAGACTATTAATATTTTAGTGCGTTGCGTTGACTTGAAATTAAAACACAGAATACATATTTGTGAAATGACAGAAATCAGCTGATTGGACTGACTGACGCCATTAAATTATTCTAGGAATAGCTGTTATTCCGTGCGAAACGGCGGTATAGTAGCTATTCCCGAATAAGCCCACTATTCTTAGAATTTGTAGTTGGTAAAACGTAAAATTGATTTACTCTCGATTAACTGACGATTTATTCTAAGATTAAGATTTACTCTTGTTTGGTCGAATCGACCCTAAACGATGTTGTCGTAAATGGTTTTGACCGTATATTAATATTGAAATACCCGAGCATAAACATCGTTCTAAATTTTCTAAAGTCCTATTCCAGGAAACTGAGTGTCGTTTACCTTTTGAAGGCCACGCAATTGTCAATTGTTACAATATTCCTTTCAATATTAGTTGATTTACAACGCGTGTTTTGGTACCATATTTAAATTTTCTAGTGACTACCATTTGACCCTAACGTTTTCATGGTTTCTGTAATATACTGAGTTCTAGTAATAGCACAATATTATTTATTAATAAAAAAATATCATTAGCGGTTTTCTTACTCGAAATAACTGTGTGTGTATCGGAATTCAACTACTAACATATCAAGATGGATCAAATTCGATGGTAATTGAGTTGATAAGCAATAAAATATGTCAAAATCCTTGAAAGTATTAACTATATATTAATACCTACTCTAAGAATTAGATCTTATATTATTATTATATAGTTAGATTTTCTTATATACGTCTCGTTATATAGTCCTATTTAATAATAATATTATTTCCAGTTGCTGAGCACAAATAACGCGTACACAAAAAAGTTTGGTTTGAACTCAAGCGGGGTGTACAAGATATTGGGCAACGAGCGCACCACCGCACAAGACTCTAAGCTCTATTCCCTTACGAATAGCGCCTTTAATGCTCTGAGCTTTGCGCCCGCCGTTGTTGACGACATATGGAGTATTGTCGCCGGTGTTATTTTGCTGGTAAGTTGTGTATTTATATAGGTAAAAACAAATTTGTATTCTATAAAGTTTTTATACTTTATTGTTACAACATTGTTCCAATTAATTTTTAAGGACTTGTTTATATGTATAAATTACAGAACTCTGGGACTGTTAAAGAACATTACCCTTAGTTTAAGCTATTCACTAGTATTGTAGAAAATTAAGTTAACATAATATTACTTATTAGCCATAGTTATTGTATAGGCTAGATTGTAATTCATGTAAAGTCGCACTCTGTTTGTTTTTAAATTTATTGTAGGACAAAAAAAACTTGATTATTGTAACAATGCTTTTCATGCCGTGAATATACTGTATGTACTTTTACATAAAGTAAGTTAGTAAAAGTAACTAAGTACACCTTAACCACAAACTAGTTAACAGAAACAACAGACTATATATGCGTTTCAATCACAATGTGTGATTATTATTTTAACACAGTTAAGAAATATACAACAACAATCATATAAACCTTTCATAGGGTGAGCTGACATTCTCAGAGACTGGAGAAGGTCAGTTGGTGGTGGGCGGGCCAGTAAGAGCATGCGTCAACGCTCTGGGAGTGAGCGAGGCGGCGTTACGTAGTGCTTTGGGCGGACGTGTGCTGGCCGCGGGCGGAGAACTCGTCAGCAAAGATCACTCGTTAGTTGACGCTCACTACACACGTCTGGCACTAGCTAAGGCCGCCTATGACAGGCTTTTCACCTGGATCGTGCAACAGGTTAGTGCCGCCTCTTTGGACTGTTATAGTATCAATGAGTTGGGTTAGTTACGCAATGAGAATGAACTTCTATTGGAATATATTATATGTAGACAGATATGTTTTTCTTAAAACAAAACAAAAAAATTGTTTCTCTGTAAATTATTCTATATATTACTACTTATACACATTTTGGTCAATATCTAAATGCATTCCGCAATCTGTACGTCATTTGATCTATAATTGTTTAGTCAAGCCACATTTCATATACCTAATTGAAATATGGGGTACAGCATGCAAAAACAAAATTTCTAAAATACAAACACTACAAAATAAATTAATAAAAGCACTATTCAGATACAATTTTTTAACACCTACTAATAAAATCTACCAAGAAACTAAAATTATGACGATTAAACAACTATATGTTTATAGCACCTGTATCCTTATTAAAAAAAAAATTAAATAACTTTCTACATAGTAACTTATCATTTAATAAAATCAAATACACCACTACACGCAATACTCGTCAAGCGAGTTTGCTTATTTTGCCAAAGCCGCGCACAAATTATTTAAAGAGATCTATTAGGTATGAGGGTGTGCAATTGTTTAATCGGTTGCCGTCTAAGGTTCGTAACATTAGCGTGATTGATCAGTTCAAAAGGGCACTAAAGATACACATCAGAATGGGCCCATTAGACTAAAATTGGGGTAGCTGATGGCGACGTGTATCTCGTTCGTATATATACTTAATATTAAATTTCTCATGTAAATAAAAAATAATTTTTGTAATGAGAAATAAAGTTCTTTAAACATTAATACAAATAACAAGAATCTCGTCATAGTCGTAGAATAGTGACGGATCTAACAAATAGTAAACTTTACAGGGCAGCCATTTCAAAATAATATAACAATTTTAGTTTTTGTCATAGCTTTTTTAATTCATGTTCTGTTATTATGAAAATTGGCATACAAGCAAACAAAAGGGTTTTTTTTAAACAAAATAAAAATAATAAGATTAAATTACTTACTTTTCTAGAAAAATCACATGTTTCTATCAAAGCCGTCACTTTACCGACTGATTAATTTGAAATTTAAAACACATAGAATTTTTATTTTATTGTAGACGTAATGTTTAGGCAACGTAGTATCTAAATATGATAAAAAGTGGATTTTGGTTTTTTTTCAAATCCGACGTTGTTCTACGATCATGACGATCTGTAAAAATAATCAACGTTAAAAGCTACTGTTACTAATATTTAAAAAAAAAATCTTAATTTAATAAATTGAATTGTGCAAAACAAAAGTGACTTGCCGCCACTACAGACAAAACTTTCAAGTAATATAAAGTCATACTAGTAGACCGGCCAAGCGTTGCTGTGGCTAAGGTTTTTGTTATATTATATAGTAGTAAACTATTCATGGGAAACGGTAGGAGAACACTAGTCATGGGGACCGATTTGCTTTTTTGGTGGTAATGCCATTAAATTGCAGCTTATGTGAAACGTTTGCACTTTCAACACAGCGCCATCTGTTAGAATTGTGACTAACAAATAATTAACAAATAATTTGCAATAAAATAATATTGCGGGTATAAATTGAGATGTAAGCTATCCTATCTTTTAAGTTAGATCAAACCGCACACGGTGTGCAAATTTGATTGAAATCGGTTCAGTAGTTTAGGAGTCCATAGCGGACAAACAACGTGACACGTAATATATATATATTAAGATAAGATAAGGGCAGAAAATTATTAGTATGAAATACAAAAAGATTGAAAATGCCAGTAGTGATAAGCATGTACGACATTCCACAATTCGCACCATCCCTATTATAGTTTTATGATCTTTATTCAAAAATTTAAATTTGGAATAAACTTCATGCTAGGATAAAGATATAAAATTCTACAACGACTTTAAATCCTTTTTTAATATCTAATAATTTAAAAAGCATATAAATGTTTCAGATAAACAAGGCCATAGAAGTGCCGAGTGGACAATGGGGCGGCACCCTGATTGGAGTACTGGACATCTACGGTTTTGAAATCTTCGAGACCAACAGCTTTGAGCAATTTTGTATCAACTACTGCAATGAGAAATTACAGCAATTATTTATAGGTGTGTATTCAAAAAATATTAGTATACATTTTCTTAATAAAGATTTTATCCTGTTAGGCCGGGAGTTAGTGACACAAAATAGTGGGTCATTTGTACGAGTATGGCGGTTTTTCAGGAGTCTCATTACGAAATGAAAAAACGAATTTTGATGGTCATAGCGCTGGCATCGGCGGCCCAAGCGTCCCGGCGTGGGCGTTAGGCAAAAAATTATAATTTTCGGCGGTATGGCGGCCATTTGGACCTAACCGTCCAAAAAGTATGGCATGGTGATTTCGTAAATGGGTGCACGACGATGATTAACTGTACAAATATTAGCCTGGTACAATTTCTTTTAAATTAACGCATTCGCGTCGGTATGGCGGGCTGTAAGTCACATTGGAGAAGTATGGCATGACACTGCCGCCTCTTATTTTTTTATGGACTATCGAAAGATACTAGAATTGTTGTGGAACACATCGTTTCGCTTAGGCCGTCGGTACCAGCGCTATGACCATCAAAATTCCGCCTCCATCTGTTCAATTACGCCTCCATCGGGAAGAATATAAGCTATGATACTTCGACTTTTTAGTTTAGTTATAGGGTGCGACCATCAAGCCTGTTATTATGCGTTGGAACCACGCCAGTCAACCAGTGGACTTCTTTCTATGTGTGGATTTCCCACACCTTAGACTCAAATCAACGTATAAGGAACTGAATCCTTGATCATCTTCTTGCCTATTAAGACAGCAGCCAGTTGTACCGCTACTGATGAGTATTAAATTTATGATGACCACGTTTCAGAGCTGGTTCTGAAGCAGGAGCAAGAAGAATACGCTCGTGAGGGCATCCAATGGACTCCGGTGGCGTACTTCAATAACCGCATCATTTGTGAGCTGGTTGAAGCACCGCATCAGGGAATCATCGCCATCATGGATGAAGCATGTCTTAACCCCACTAAGGTATCTTTACCTAACCAAAACCTTTCGAAAATTTATTTCAATAAGTCCAATATATAATTTACAGTATGTGCCACTCTAGTTTTGAATTTGATTGTTTCAAATTTAATTTGCGATATTTGTTTTAAAATGAGTGTTGTTTGATGATAAAAATAAAAAATATTTTAAAAGAGTACCGAGAGATTTTTACGCCGGCTTTTTCGCTCGGCCTACACCCTCTGTCTTCTTTGCCGATGAGTAGGGATGTCTACCGTAACAATTTAATGACGTGGAATAAGTGATACCTGTATCTTATGTTCCATAATAAACATATTTTTTTTATAATGAAATTCTTCTTATACATGCAATTAAACGTATTAAAAATAATATAAATGTGTTGCATTTTTCCAGATATCCGACCAACAATTGCTGGAGGCAATGGATAAAAGGCTGAGTGGACACAAGCACTACACTTCGCGGCAACTTACACCCATAGACAAGCAACTCAAACATGGCGTCGATTTCCGAATCACGTATGACGCTTAATTATTAAATTTATACGTACAGCTAATTATATTTTTGTGTTACGTAATCAAAGTAGTTTTACTAAAACATAATTATTTTTATGCTGAGTGATTCTAAGGGTCATAAAAAGTATATGTATGTTTGGATTTTAAGGTATAACACTAAATTATGTTTCCTGTTTCCAAAGAAGTCGGTTTTCTTTTGACTTTTCTTAATTTTTTTCTTTACTATACGAACATATATCTTAATACATTTCTAAAAAGATGTTACACACGTAAAAAAGAGCTTTTATTTTTTAATACCTATTCAAAAAGTAATTGTAAAAGGCAAGCTGTTAAATTCTTTTTTACTAGCATTAGATTATAGGGAGGCATAATTATTTTTTTGTTGTCTGTACTTCTTATTTGTTTTGTATCGTTAAAATATTTTTCTTAGGTTGCAAGAAACGATTTTTAATTTTGTTTGTTTTAAACTGTAGCAAAAATCAGTACAAACTGTAATCTTAATATATATAAATCTCGAGTCACAATGTTTGTCCTCAATGGACTCCTAAACTACCGAACCGATATCAATCAAATTTGCACACCGTGTGTAGTTTGATCCAACTTAAAAGATAGGGTAGTTTAAATCTCAAATTATAGTCGCAATTTTAATTTATTGCTAATATTTGTTTATTATTTGATACAATTCTAACAGATGGCGCTGTGTTAAAAGTACCAACGTTTCACATATTAAGCTATCTACCTTTCACATAAGTTCTCCTACCGTTTCCCTTGAATAGTTTACTACTATGTAATATAACACAAATCTTAGCCACAGCAACGCTTGGCCGGTCTGCTAGTAATTAAATATAAAGAGGGCAACGGGCACTTAGTTATATTGTAATTTTTTGTAGTGTATTTTTCTAACAAAAATATTCTCCTTAGACACTACGCGGGTGACGTGACGTACGCGATAACAGGCTTCATGGACAAGAACAAGGACTCGTTGTGGCAGGACCTCAAGCGATTGCTTCATTCGTCCGATGTCGCCTCGCTACGGGACATGTGGCCCGAGGGTGGAACGAACATTCAGAAGGTACATTGATTTGAAATTCAAGTTTTTTGCTCTATGACATTGTCTCTATGACAATCGAGCATAGTGTAGACATTCAGATAAAATTGTTTTCTAGTTTTTAGAATCTCTTTTGGAATTTTTTGAAGCATTAAGGAAGAGGATTAATATAATTTATTCATAATGCACTTCTTATATTAATTTACGAGGATAAGTGTAAAATAATTTATTATACGTAATCGTTCAAGTTAAAAATAATAAATACGTTGTTACTGAGCGGCCAGTATTTATTATTCCGTATAGACAATTTTATATAATATCAAGTACAAATGTCGTTGTAATACATTAAAACCATGTTTAAACTAAAGTCTCGCTAAGTCTAAAAAAAGCTTTAGAGCCTTATAAGCTAAGGCTGTAGATTTTGCTCAATCAGGCTTTCTTAGTTTTAAAAGCGTGGCGATTACATAAAACGTCAGTTACTCCCTGATAGTATAGCCAGACGCAGGCATTCTCTTCAGTGTTCATAGCATTTAATTATTAAATATAAATTTATTTATACGCAAACTAGCCGTTTCGCGCCCGCTTTGCTGGACGAATTAAAATAAATTTTATGTTTCATTTTTTTTTTTTTTTAATATTTTTATTATTCTTCTTTTTAACTTCCCGCTAAGAAAATTGAAATATTTCGAAAATCGAGTTTTTAACAGATGTTGACGTTTAGAGGTTCTAGGAAGCCTCCCCGAATGTTTCCGCGGTGAAGTCCGTATGGATAAATTTTCATAAAAGTAAAACAGCAATAAAAAAATGAAGGAACGTTGGAATTTAATAAATAAATAGCCATAAACCATCTAAGAAATTTCGCATCGAATGGTGGTAGTTTCATGTCGATACGATCAGTGGTTAAGGCGTGATTGAGCCTCAAACGAAGACCATTTTCATTATATATATATAGATAGATATATATATAGAAGATAGATGATAATAGGGTACACTATATATTACGTTTTTACATTATTTAAAGCATTCCGTTGACCAGGAACGGTACGAACCTGGTTTTGAAAATGACTTAATAGAGAAATAAATATTTGTTTGCTCAAATACATTAAGCAACACAACAAAAGAAACACGAATAATTGCAACATTTTTAAGTCTATTTTTTATTTCAGACATCAAAACGCCCGCCATCTGCAGCGACACTCTTCCGCAGCTCGATGTCGGCGTTGGTGCAAGGCCTCCAAACAAAGGAACCATTTTACGTGCGATGTATTAAGCCTAACTCTTCACAAAAACCCAACACCTGGGATGATCAGCTGGTATTAAAACTGTGCATTTACTTTTATTTATTCCACATCTATTGTATTATTTTAAACTATTGTTGATGTCAAAACGTTTAAGTTAACTGCCTCCAGTTGAACTCGGACGACATTAACTCAAACAAATATTAAAAAAAGTGTGTGTGTACAAAGTACACATGTCAGAAGTGAAACTTCAGTGGCAAACTAATCTAAGTGTTGTTCATATTTATACAAATCTAAAAGTTTAGATTTCCGATACTTAGAGGGACGGAAAAAGGAAGATATGTTAGGAATTTAATGAATTTAATTGTCATTAAAATATTAAGTGTCGAATAACAAACAATAAATAATAAATAATGTGACGGTAAATTTTTTTCCAACGCTGATAAAGAAGTTTGACTTCAAAAAGGAACATGGCGCGTAACCGAAAAACGTGACGCGTACGGCGTAACGAAAAAATGTTACACTAAATTTTTTCCAACCTCGATAAAGAAGTTTCACTTCAAAAACAAAAAACTTAAAACAAGCTACATAATGATGAACAGTCACTTTTCGAGCGGTTTGATCCCTTGGAGTTGCGTAGAAATGTCGGGTCTGCATCTCCTACAGCTTTTATCACGGAGAGTGTTCAAAGTAGTTGTTCGGATTAATACTTTCGGCTGAGTTTCATTATCTGACGTCGAGGCAGAATACGAAATCCGTATCACATTGACGTCCGTCGTTCCACAACTGAGCGTTTTTTGACGTGACAACGTCTTATAATTTGATGGAGCCGGCTGCACGCACGAAAAAAACATGACTCATGCGGCGTTACCTCTGAGGCGTTCCATTTAAGGCTTGAAGTGCAAGCGAGAGCGCGGAACGAGCGACAAAGAGGCACAAAAATTGACATAATTGTATTTATGCGTACAAATACATGTAACTTGATCAATTCAATTGTGATTTCCATTTACCTCCTCTATATCCATACAAAATATCTATCAAACAAATAAAATTAAAATTTTCTTTTGAAAAATTCAACCGAATGAAACCAACTGATGGAATATCAGTATTTTCTTATGACGTTATCACGTTCAACTATCGTCAGTAAACCGACTTTACAGACAACCGCTTTTTTAGGGCAGTTTTTGCCCTGCACTAATACTATATGGTAAAAGAATTTTCAAAATCATTAGGTTTTTAATTTAGTATTAATAGTTTATAGTATAATAAATAATTATTTAAAAAAAAAATTGTTTTTGACAGGTCCGACATCAGGTGGCGTACCTAGGTTTAGTCGAGAACGTACGCGTACGACGCGCGGGTTTCGCGTCTCGACAGCGATACGACCGATTCCTGAAGCGATACAAGATGCTCTCCCAATACACGTGGCCTAATTTCCGTGGTACTTCGGATCGTGACGCTGTCATGGTGCTGCTAAGAGATCTGCAAGTCACTGATGTACAGTTTGGACACACGAAACTTTTTATTAGGTGGGTTTTAAAAAAACGTTTATAAATATAACAGTTAATATGGAAATAGAAATTATGTTAGTGCTATTATTATAGAAATTCTATTGGCTAAATTCATTTTAAACAATAACAGCTTGAAAAATATTTTGAACGATTTGTCC
Source organism: Pieris napi (assembly GCF_905475465.1). Classification (NCBI taxonomy): domain Eukaryota; kingdom Metazoa; phylum Arthropoda; class Insecta; order Lepidoptera; family Pieridae; genus Pieris; species Pieris napi. Next base: position 6,371,525 of record NC_062237.1, on the reverse strand, counting down.
TAGTGGGTTCTGTGATGTGACAAATTTCACTTATCACTTAACTTAAAAAAAACTCGTGTGCAATTCACACGTGGTAGAAGTGAAACCATCAAAAACAAAGTTTTTATAAATTATACTTTTTTCACTAACTAAATGTAGGACTATGTTAAATTTTCATTTATAAGTTTAATATCAATATCAATCTTTAATTTGATAAAAACTAAAATAATGGAAGTTTGAAATTCGATGATTATTAATTATTTAATTTTTTGCACATCTATGTGTTTTTAATTCAGAAAATGATCAAATACACGCCAATTTAATGTTTATACACTGCACAATTCTTCCCATCTCATTCCCTCCCACGCTAAATCCTATTAATTTATGTGTCTGTCTCTTTTTACTGTCGCTTTTTCCGTTGCATCCGGTTTGAAACGATTCTAAAGAAGTTTCACTTCAAAAAACAAGTAATGTGTTTTTTTTAATTTCACTACTTTAATTCTAAAAAATATATTACCACTGAGGGATTTAATCTGGTGCCTGGACCCCTACATAATAATGTTTGCCTTAAAAATGAGATTTTAGTTATGTTGACGACAGTCTAACGTCATTATATTTCGACAGTAATCATTTTGATACTTAATATGAAAAAAATCAAATTATAATTTTTATTAATAAATAATATAAAAATAATTTATTAGTACTAGTTCGCACCCAGAAAGTACTACCTGGAAATATTTATTAATAATGTTTTTGTTAATTTTGTGTTTACAGAAGCGCCAAAACGATCCATGGCTTAGAAGCAGCACGCGCGGAGTTGATCCCATCAATTGTGGTACTACTGCAGAAGCTTTGGCGAGGGACCATTGCCAGACGGAGATATAAGAAGATGAAGGCCGCGCTTACGATATACAACGCTTGGAAGTGAGTGTTTCTGCTTGCTATAGTGTAGTGTTTCAAACTAAACTAGATTTTTTATACATTACTAGCTGACCCAGCAAACGTTTGTTTTGTTATATTATTTTTAGGAAACATTTTTATAGTTCAATAAAAATAACTATCTACTATAATAAAAAATAGGGGTTCATCGTTGAGGGGTAAAAATTAGGGGTTGTATGTATTTTTCATAAAAAAATAAAAACAAAAAAAAATCTAAATAATAAAAAAAAATGTTTGGGGTGGACACCCCTTATCATTTAGGGGTTTGAAATATAGATAGTAGCCGATTCTCAGACTTACTGAATATGCATAAAAATTTCATAAGAATCGGTCGAGCCGTTTCGGAGGAGTATGGGAACGAACATTGTGACACGAGAATTTTATATATCAGAAGATTTAATAATGATCTTATACCTAAACGTACCACGTCTAAATTAATTAATCATTAATTTCTCTTTAAGTGACTAAAATGTATTTAAGGCAAACTATTATATTTAGCTGATTAATGTACAAAAAACGTGTATATATAAAGGTGTCGGCCGTAATCTTGTAAAGAATACGGTTAGGTTTTGGTAGAAGTAATGTATTATTTTTAAATAAACATATTTTTTCCTAAGTCTCTCTATAACTAACGTATTGTTCTAGACGCTACAAGTTCCGTCAATACATATCGTCACTTCAGTCAGAGTTAACTCGTGGGCGTGGCGTAATGAAGTCGTGGCCTGCAGCGCCAAGGGGCGTGGCAGTAGCGCTAATGCAAGGCGCGTACAGGCGTTGGAGGGCCTATTTGGTACTAAAGCCGGTACCCCGCGATCAGTGGCACCAACTCAAGCTCAAGATATCCGCTGCTAGTGCGCTTAAATCGCGTCGCTCGCACTGGGGCGCCAGCCGAATTTGGAAGGGAGATTATTTGGCTGACCAAACCTATAACGACAAAGCTTGTGAGTGGTTTTTTTTATGCTCAGTATTACAGATTAGGCAATGGATACTAAGGGTCTGTTTCACAATGTTTGGATAAAGTACCAAATAGCTATGCAACACATAAATCATTTGGAAGATAAATTGTGCTATTTGACATTTCATCGGACTCATAACTTATGATGGACTATATGTGACGAATAGCGCTATCTGACAGTCGTGAAACGCAGCAATAGTGTTTATCCTACCAATAAGTTATAAAGTGCTAATTTGGAACTTATGTAGAACTTCTCCGTACATTGTGAAACAGACCCTAAAACTAATATCAAAAATATCCTTTTTATTAATTAGTAAAATATTAAGTAATTTCTCAGTTGCATACTTTACTAAAGGCAAAAGTTGACTAAAATAACATTTAGCTAGTAAAAACGATTCATTAATATGTATTATTTATAGTAAGTCTATACTTTTTATTACTTCTTACTCACTTGCAAGCGCAAAACTAATTGTATCGGCGTTGAAAGTTCATGACTTGCCATTATAACGCATGAAACAGACACAGTAATATGTTCTACACAAGTATACGTTGGTATACCATTTACGCTTTGCACTCTGTATCCATTCTGAATCTTACCCTATAAACTTTGCGTAAATAAATTGGGACTATAAATATCTCAGCGGTGTACCGGTCAGCGCTGTCGTCGCTGCAGCGGTCTCAGAACATTGGCAAGGCGTTATTCTCGTGTCGGGTCCACAAGTTCAACCGGCATAACAAGTTGGCTGAGCGCTGTCTGCTCGTCACTACTTCAGCGATTTGCAAACTGGATGCCAATACTTTCAAACTACTGAAGAAACCTACGCCTATTACTGAAGTAAGTGTACCAGAGTATGTGTGCGCTAAAATTATATAATTTTAATTTATATAATGACGTAACAGTCAACTTAAAACTGTTGCGACCTCAAATATTTGACGGTTGACTTATCGCACAGACTAATGGTGTAATTAAAAGAAACGTTTCTTTATACTATAAAGGCCGATTTACATTATCTTAGTGTTTAGGAGAGTGCTTTAGCATAGTACTTTAGTTGAAACATGTAAACGCTACTTGCTTTAGTAAACGCTACGCCAAAGAACTTTCCTTTCAAGTTGTACTAAAGCACTCTCCTAAACACTAAGATAATGTAAATCGGCCTTAACGGCTTGCTTGGAATAGATAGCTTATACAATCAAAATATCTTTCATATATATTTAGATAAATTTAAACAAAATTAAATGAATATAATAACGACATCGATGTGTCGATCTATATAATATCGATCGATATATATAATAGTAACAATCGCTTATACGAGTACTGGGAATAAATAAGGCGCAACTGCGTTTCTCTGTGAATACAAAAGAAACAACATTTAAAGCCTATATTCTAGGTTTTATAAAGTAAAATAATGTAAAAAGTAATATAATGAAAAAATTAAAACATCTTACATATATTATGTCAAGAGACAAATTCAACATCGTCGATCAGACGGCAAAGAAGAAAAATAAAATATAATAAGAGTTTGTATAGGACTTATATTATGTTTTCCTTACTATTGTTGTTTATTTTATTTTATTTATTGTTTTTTTTTCTGTAAAATATATAATAATGAATATACATAATGTAACGGAATTAGTATTCAATATTGGGGTACTACACATATAAATCGTAGTCAGCGAACATAGTATTACTACTAACAAAGTCGTAAGTACTTTTACACATGCGTACAATTCCTGTGTCAACGGGATGCTTTAAATAATAGAGGATACTATTTACACACTTTAATGACTCAACATAAAACAAAAGAATAAATGCTATTCTACGCTTATAATGAAGATAGTGTATGCTTCTGGCTATACTCTCGGGGCATAACTTTAGGTAATGACCACGCTGATAAAACTAAGAACTGCCCGAGTTACCTGAGAGACCAATATAACAGCCATAACCATAACAGCCTTGGCTCGTACAAGATGACAATATAGTATATCAAATACGCTTATTAGTAATCTATCAATACTTATAAGTCAATGCTTTATTTATATAAAAATTACGTGTTCAAAAATCAGTCAATATTAAATGTGGGTTTATTATAGGTGGGTGCAATTCGTGTAATGAGCAGTGAGGCCCAGCTGGTGGTCGTGAGCGTGCCCTCAGCGAGAAATGACCTCGTACTGGGACTGATTTGTCCGCACGATCAGACTGACTTAGTGGGGGAACTCGTCGGCGTATTAGCTAACAGATACCAAATGTAAGTATTAAATGTCGACTCTTTTAAATTCGCATCTTAGTGACTAAGTAGGGATTTACTTAGCGTTGAATATAATAAATTAGTTTTATGAATGAAACTATGTTTAGTTGTTACATCATTACAGCACAAGCGACTTAACTACTGTGATCGTTGTTCGTGTCTTTCTTTAGTTATAATTAAATTTTTATTAGTTTATATATTTAAATTGTGATAAATTATAATACATATAAAATTTAACTATCAGAAATATATGTTTTTATTTAACTTGACAATAAATTTGTAAAGTAATATTACTCGATTACTTACTGATAAGTATACTATAGATATACTTGATGAATTGAAAATGGTGGTTTGTATAGGAGAAACACTTTCAAAGTAAAATATTTTGTATAGGTTGACTGGCAGTGAAGCAATTGTTGAAGTAGAGAGCGGTGCGACCACGCGTTGTACGTTGGGAGGGAAACATCGCGCGTTGCAATTGCCCGCTTCCGAACACGCGTCCGTTCAAACCCCATTCACGCACGCACATAACGTCATCACCTATCATCCGGCATCTGCACGTGCATAGCATTTAGATATACTTCCGGAGTTCTAACGCCCAACCTTCCGGAGAATACGAAACAACGATAAGGTATCGTAATAGAACGATTGTTGTACGAAATTGCTACGTGTCAAATTTTTATAAGTGATACAACCGTTCATTTATAAAACGACGACTCGTAGTAATTACGATTGATTGATTAGATATAGAAAACTAAGGGTATTAGTACAGTCTACCTGATGAGATAATATGAATAATGAATATCTTTACTTTTGTACCTTTTCAGCACCAACTATTTGTTTATCGAATTGACATATAAAAATATTTATTCCTGTTTAAATACCGTTTTGACGTATTTACGGGAAACGTATGCATTCGAATAGTATTTAAAACGAAATCTGTTTGGGGGGCAACGATAATTTTAGATGTGAGGACAATGTATTGGATATTTATTTAATGTGTATGAAACGTCTGAGTATCTCTTGTCAGCACTGTCAAACATGTCATACTTCAAATAGAAAATGACATATGACAATTCTGTCAGTGTTACGAAATTTAGGATAAGTTATCTATGGATTTAACGCAGACGTTGATGTTTAATTGTCAAATTGAAATTTAGGTAATTTATAAATGGATGTGTCATATTAATTTGAAAAGTTATCTAAGTTCTACAAAGAGTCTAGTAAAGCTACAATAGTGTTTTTTAATATCTTATAATCCAGTATTTTAATATGCTAATTAGGCTTAAAACGAAACACTAATTGTGGGCTATAAAATAGTACTTAATGTTATTTATATAAAATTTGTTTGTCTTTTAACAATAATGTCAAACAAAGTTAACGATAATTTTAACAATAACACCTCGTATTCTAAACGACCTTCTTAGGTCTTCGTAAAATATTTGTGTTAAAAAAAAAAATCCCTAGAAAGTTCATAACAAGTACCTATTTACTACCGAAATAGAAAATTAAGAAACTCAGAAAATTAAGAATTCGAAGGCTATTAGTTCTCTAATTTTAAACGACAAGTTTAAAGATTTTATTTTTTAGATTGGCATTGGATTGTTGAATTTTTTTATAAAAGAACTAGTACTTATTTCTTTTAATTAGACGACACACAAAAAAAAAACAATTTATATAACACAAAGTAAAACACCTACTCGTGTCTCTTTCTTACAAGTTGTGGTTACGCTGCGATTAAAATGTTATCTTCATTGCTATTGTTGTAACGTAGTAAGATTTTCTAAATAAAGTGCTTTTTTACGCTTAATTTCAATATTCAAGATGATAGTTTATTTGCTTTAGTATCATTTTTGGTGAGTTTATCAGCTCATAGTAATTACGATTTGTGGTTTGGATATGAAACAGGGCGCTATACATATAGGTACTTACAAAAAATTAAAAACATCCCCCGACTGAGCTCTAGTCTTTAGAGAAATCAGAACTTAGATTTATAAATCATAATATTATAAACATCACAATTATTATGAATGTGCTTTATTATGTATGAAATTTATACGTGTAATAATAAGTGATCATTCAGTTTAAAAAATATTAAAACAGGCCGTATATACAACGTTGAATGAACGATTTGTCACCATGGTTACGTTTTTCTGTGTATAATGGTAACCGTGGTAACAAATCAGTGCTTTCCATGTTATGTTAAGCCAATGTTTACCATAATTGACTGTATTTGTATTATAGTAAGTATTTATTTTTTGAAGCTAGGTTATTAATTGATTTTATTATAGTGATGTTAAACGTGATATTTTTGTAATTTGTTATTGTATATTTCAATTAATTTAACATATGATTATTTACATAATGTAACGGTTGGTAAATGTGTTCTTAAAAGCGTACAAACTGATGATTAATAAAAATATCTGTTTATTTTGAAAGATTTCCAAATATTAGGTCCTTACATATGAAATTGGCGTTTTACGTTTTGGCCACTTTGACCTCAAATATCTCATCTTTGGTTAAGACTTCCAAATTAAAATTTGTACAGCTATTTACACATGTATTTGTGCTTCGATGACCGTCATTCACTTGTTTTTTTCTTTTGTTTTTTTCTGTTTGCGTCACTCATTTTACAAAATGGAAAACTTAAAGTATCGCATTATTTACGAGTACGAGTTCCGCCGTGGCACTAGTGCCGCGGAAACGACTCCAAGGGTGAATGATGTGTATGGCGGTCATGTTGCAAAAGAAAACACAGTTCGTTTTTGGTTCCAACGTTTTCGTTCTGGAAATTTCGACCTGCAGAACAAGCCCCGTGGACGGCCTGAGACCCAAGTTGATAATGAAGTATTGAAGGCTATTGAGGAAGCGGATCCATCGCAAACCACGTCCGAGTTAGCTGCAGGCAGGCGGTGTTAGTGATAAAACTGTTTTAATTCACTTGAAGCAAGTTGGGAAGATTAAAAAGCTTGAAAGATGGGTACCTCACGAATTGACTGAAGCAAACCGGCAAACGCGCGTCGACTGCTGCGTTACATTACTGAACCGGCACAATAATGAAGGTATTTTAAACCGAATCATTACCTGTGATGAAAAATGGATTCTTTACGATAATCGGAAGAACTCAGCGCAATGGTTTGATCCTGGCCAGCCAGCCAAATCCTGCCCCAAGCGAAAATTAACCCCAAAAAAATTACTTGTAAGTTTTGTGGACTAGTGCCGGTATTGTTCATTGCAGTTTCCTCAAATCTGGCCAGACTATTACGGCTGATGTCTATTGTCAGCAATTGCAAACCATGATGGAAAAGCTATCGGCTAAACAACCTATTCTGGTCAATCGCTCCACGCCACTGCTACTTCACGACAACGCTAGACCACACACTGCACAACAGACGGCTACCAAATTAGAAGAGCTTCAATTGAAATGTCTAAGACATCCTCCGTACTCCCCGGACCTTGCTCCAACAGATTACCATTTTTTTCGAAATTTGGACGACTTCTTGCAAGGGAAAAAATTTAACTCTGATGGGGCAGTCCAAATCGCCTTCACAGATTTTATTGATTCCCGTCCGACTGTTTTTTTTAGTAAAGGGATAAATGAACTACCTATGAGATGGCAAAAGTGCATAGAAAAGAATGGTTCATACTTTGATTAATTAAATATATTATATTTAAAAATATTCGACTTTTTGTTCCTCCCATACAAAACGCCAATTTCATATGTAAGGACCTAATATATGTCGTGATACGAACGTGCCTTACACGGTGCCATCAGGTTGTAACATATTAAATGTAATTACAGTTTTCATGTGTATTTATTTACAACACTAAATTGCCATCCTAAGATCGAGCATTCAAACTACGGCTGTATACAAATTTTTCATTATATGTGCGCAATTAAATTGCTAGTATAAAGGAAAGTATTGTGAGGAAACTAGCATGGTTTCCACCAAAGAATCGACTGTGTTAATCACTTTTTATTAAAAGAAAAATTTATTCATAGTAAAGGGCAGCACTTGATATTATTGTTTTTTATTAAATGCAGCAGCAGTCTCAAAGTGTACGTCAATTTTTTTTTTCTAGAAATTTTTCCCCTTGGTAAGCTTAATAATACGTAGTTTGGAACTCCAAAAAGATACAAGTAAGACCCCAGGCAATCTCGCAGCTCAATGAACCAATTTGCTACACAAAGTTGAGATAGAGTCTTGCCAAACAATAGATATAGTGACCACAATCGTGAAATTCAAGTCTTCGTCTATTTCTAGTCTGTAAAAATGTTGTTGAACCAAGTTATATTTTGTAATATATTAGTTCCCCAAATATTTTCTTAAAATATATCGCCCGATCCGGAAGAATTAATCGAAGAGCGAAATTGGTATAGCGTGATAATTAGTATGTGGATAGTGTCCCTCGGGTGTCCCAGATATGTATGTGGGCCCGCATAAATAAAGAATACGATAAGTAATAACTACGTTAACCTGAAACATATTTTTTGCAAGAAAAATATATGTACTTAAACATGTACAACAAAATAAATGAGTATTTTCAGTTAGATGTTTCAATCAGAGATTCCAATTAAGTTCACGAGCGTTCGTAAAGCGAGAAACATTTCGAATTGCGAAGAGAATTCTAGATTATTCTAACCAGAGTGGAATTTCGTCTATTTAACTACTAACAGATTTGTGGCTGCGCAAATATTTTCTAATTAACAGTGAACAACGCTGTTAATTAAGTCTTATAAGCAGTCAAACGAACAGACCCGCAATAAGCCGAGGCGACCCTCAAAGCTTGTTTAATGTTTACCCACTGTACTACTCTGTAATCTTAATATAGATTTTTCGATTGGGTTTTTTTAATTAATCCTCCGTAGTTCCGTGACTTCCAATAGTGAAAATGGTCTGTTATTGTATGATATTTCGATATAGTTATTTCAATATCCTAAGCGCTGATGGATCGCGCGGTACAAAACCTCTACATGGAAATGCTAAATCAATCAATAATGATGGGCCGTATCGGAAACATCAACAGCATAATTATTTTTTAAATACAGATATAACACAAAGGCGGTCCTATTAGTACTCGTTGACCGTTTTTCGACAAATGCCATGGCTCATGGCTCGCCTCTGGAATTATTTCGGCTTTGTCACTAAATATTACAAAGAAATGGAAATGTGGTTCTGTATCTATACATATAAGAAATGCGTGTCTGTAGGATATATTACTCTTGAAATAGTAACAAAAGAGAAAGGCAACACGAAAAAGATTTATTAAATTTTCTTTGCTGTCTATGTCTTTACGCATCCCCAGAACCCCGAAACTATACTACAGATTTATTTTGCAATATTCACCAAACGAAAAATTAGTTCGGAGTATCATAATTTCTTGAAAATGTCAACAAACAGTTACCTTTAAAAATATTCCAAGATCCAAAAATATCTTAACCACTGAAACATTGCTTTCCACCGTTATAAAAATGTAGTTTTACATTGATGCACAGTCAGTAAACACGAAGAACTTTCGGGATAACTCCCTATACCTAGATGGATATGTAGGTGCAAGTGTCAAGGATTTGTCTAGAAGGTTCGGTTTAAATAAATTGTTGAGTTGCACCATATTTGTCTAAGTCAGAAACTTTACTATATATACAGTTATAAACAAAAGTGACCCACCATCATAACGCACTCTGAACGTGCATAAAAGCCTTTTATCGTCAATAAAGAATTTAAGTGCAATCAAAATTAGCTCTGGAAGCTTTTAAACGTGTAATTTTTCTAATAAATAATATTGACTCGCTTTATTAGCAAACGCAAACAATCGGATTAATAATCTTGAATTTATATGTAATTTATTTGGTCTATGTGTAAGGGACCAATATGTTTTAGTTTCGTATATTTTCCGGCAACATTATTTTGTAACCGTGTTCCATAGTTTTATTTATTACCGACTATTTGTGTTTAATATTCAGATAAACGAAAGAGCACCAACAATCAACATGACGATATTATTTACTTTAAATGTACCTGAAGTAAAATATTAAATGTTTGATGAGAAAATATAACTTTTGTATTTGCTTGTACTTGTCGATCTAAAGTTGGGCGCCGCCCGCCCACCACTCTGAATATAAACCGTTGGGCGGAAAGTGTTGAGTTCAGTCTGTGAGGTGACTGCGTTACATCTACTTAGGTAAGTGAAACTTCAATAATGTTTCAAGTGATAAAAACATTCGTTTGAATTTTTTGTTAATAAGTTATTTCTGTATTTTTACTTATACAGTTTATAATTAGTGTAGTGTTTTCCAATTTCAAAGTTTTATTATTGAGGTGTTTAGTTTATACAAGTCTTCTTTTGTTTCGGACTAAGTTGTAAATAGCAGTATGTATTAGAGAAGGCTAAAGTTTTGGTCTATTAAAAAATTGTGACTCTAAACGAAATCTTTGTTTAAAATTGTGCTTGAACTAGACAAAATGGAGGCCTAGTAGCTTGATCATATGACTCTCATCCCTGAGGTCATAGGTTTGAACCCCAGCTGTGCACCAATGGTATTTTCGATGTGCGTATTTAAAACTCGCTACTACGGTGAAGGAAATCATCGTGAGGAAACCGGCGTGCTTTGGTCCTAAATACCTACTTGCCTATTAAAAAAACAATTGAATTGAAACAGATGCAGATATCAGAGGCTAAGACTAAGGGATGTAGCTATGTAGAATGTAGGTACAATACAAAATCCATTATGAATATTGTATGGGAGATAACAGCTTAGAACTTGAATAATAGTAGATCAATAGTCTGCTATGCATAATAGAATGCAATCTCGCCCGGACTGAATACAATTTCTATTGTAGGTCTATTAGATAGAAGCGTTACTACTAGTTTGTTGAGTATACAAACACTCTGGAAATGTCATAGCAATACTTAACTATGTATAATGAAATGTTGCTCTAATTCATTATTACTTTTCATATAAGCAGGTAATAATAATAATTAACACTCACAAAACCCATAGAACAGAAGTTAGGGACAATTTTATTTAAGTATGAATAATGTAGCTTACTTTTGGAAATATTTTAAGCAGAGTTCACTGATCAGAACAATGAAGTCTACATTTCTCCTCCTGTTTGTTTCGGTTTCGTCCGCACTCGTGCTTTATGACAGCGGAGAGGAATCACTATTGAAAACTGAGGTATTATGGTACCCACACAACGTTAATACAAATATAATGTTATTTTAGTTGACAGTTAATCAATTCATAAATTAACTGCATTATGTAATAATTCTTTTGAACTCGGAACCAATCCATTACAACAAGTAAGGATAATTCACTGATTGCTTTTTATTTTTTGTAGGCGCAATATATTGATTTTCCTTTTATATGAATTACTTCATAAAATCATAGTAATAAATGTAATAGGTTAGTATTATTAATATCTGTTATTACTTTTTCAGTTGATGGATACCGGATTTCCGGCCAATACTAACTACATGAAATCTGATGAGCAGCCGTGGGCAGATAAACGTCTCTTCTATGGGCTATTAAAATTCCACAAGAATAACACAACTGAGTAAGAACGTTTAATTTTGTTGAGGTTTCATAGTATTTTACATTTAGTAAGTAGCTAATACTGATAATGTATTTAGGCAGGACTTAAATACGAAGAACGCCCCAGAAACAAAGGCTGTCAAAAGTGGCGAGATAAAAAGATCGAAAAGTAATAAGGTAACGAATAACAGTTACTCCGCGAGGAAATGGTACTTGAAGAAAGGCAAAGGTATGTTACCTACACATGCTTTACAAACAAGTAAGCTCGTTTACATACAAAGCATAAACCTTAAACTTTCACCGTATATCGAAATTTTTTCGTTAGTCCTGAGTAACGGGCTATTGTGACATATTATTTGATTATAATTGACGTGTTTTCCTGTTTTTCCGCGAACCAAGACTATGTAAAAATATTTATTACTAATTCTTGTTATAGGAATTCCTACACTGTGTTATTTCAAAATTTGCTCCTTCAAAACCATACAGTGGTAGAAGATATTCGAGCCCGAACCATGTACCGCTAAAACAAATGGAAATCTTGTAAAATAACTACAAAGCTGCTGAAATAAACTGGATCTGAGATTTTACGCCTTTTAATGCTCATTAAGTTTATGGATGATGTTGTAAAAAAATAAAAAGGTATAAGCAATTATTGTTTTATTTTTTTCAATCCCTTGTCACTTTGACAGTACGAAAATGTTCGTAAAATTGTAAGAATAACATTGATATACAAAAAACCCAAGATGCACACTCAACGTCAAAAAAACGTCCTCAAAAAATGAGCGCAACATTCTAAATTGTGCGCTCATTTCAAATAGTCTCGCGTCTACAAGTGGAGTCGATGTTATTTATTTGTGTTTTTTTTTATAAATAAATTTATGTACTCTTGAACTTTTTTGTGTGTAGTTTTTGACAAATATTTTTACGCTATATAAAGTGTGGGTCAGGAGGTAGCCAATTTAACATTTTTTTTTATTTAAAGAAAAAACTTTTTAACCGGATTAAAGTTATGTATTATTATAAATTTACAACTATTTAACATCCAACACCTTTTGTCTTCAGTCACCGTGACCACTCACGCTGTAAAGCACCCGAAAAGTCGGATAAATTTAAAATTATGTTAAATAGTTGTAAATAAAAAAGTCATGTTCGACTCCACTCAATACCTTGTCCTACCGACCACGGTCGGTCGTAAAATTTTATTGCTTTAAGTACGTATACACTGCGTTGTAATAACAACTTTAAGCAATTCGTGTAAGGTTGATTTTGCAATAATATATGCTTGTAACATATACTGTTATGGACAGAAATAGTGTTTCGGGACACTTTCGAGCGTTACTTTTATATGAGACTGTGCATCTTGGGTTTTTTGTATATCAATGAAGAATAAGAAAGAAATTACTTCGTTACAAATACGCAATTTAGTCTTGTTTACATTTTTTACAAATTTATCACCTTATTTATCGAGTCATATATAGTACTTATTAAAATATTTTAACAATAAACGTGTTTGTTTATTAGATAACTGCAATCTATGTACAAAAATTTAATGTCAGATTAGTTAATGGCTAATTTAAAAAGCCTCAGAGATACCCTTTTGGGTTTCGATTACATACTTATAATATGGTGAACTTAACTCTAAGAGAAAAAAATATGATTTAACTATGTCACTGCTTCGACATAAGTAGGTTTCTTAGGATACTTCGCACATCTTAATTAATATTGTAGCAAATTTTAAAAAACACCTTTCAATTGCGTAGTTAACAACATTGGAACACGTACCCTTTTCTAATTTAAGTTTAGTTGAACAACTTGTGTTTTGTTACGGTGTATTATGTTATTATTAAATATGTAATTTGATAAGAATTATGATAAAGCTTTAAGTATGTGAAAATAACGTGTTCATACTAAAATCTATCAATATATTTTTAAGATTTTATGTACAGGATCTTAGAAAAAAGCAAAGATGACGTTGAATAATCTCAAAAGTCTCAATCAACTTGATCACTACTTTTGTCTATCTTATTATTTGGTGGCTGGATCGTCACGAATAAGCTATTTTTAAAAGGAAGGAAGGAAAAAGCAAGTTATTTTAATTACAATTTAATGACGCCTGCAATCACAAACTCATAAGAAGTAAACCTTGTAAATATTTAAAAAATATTTTACAATATATTTGTACAAATTCTAAGGCCAAGCAAGATCCTCGTTCAAGGTTTGATGAGTAAACTCGTGTAGTGCAATCAAACCAGTTGTAACTTAATTATTATAGTTTAAGCTAGATGGGTGATTGTATCAGTTCCTTACCGAGTGATCAAACATATAAAAATGTTTTTTATTATATGTTTACTTAAAATATTAATGATGCAATTAGTGTGGAGAATTGAAGTAACTGCAGCAAGATCTACCAGAGCAAATTACTCGGCGATTGCCAGAGGATTGGGTTTTGATACCGAAGAATACGATGTAGTGATAGATGACGGATATATATTGACGTTATTTCGAATGCCTGGTGAAAAGAAGCCTGTTTTATTAGTGCATGGATTGTTAGATTCAGCTGATTCATTTATTATCCGAGAAAACCGGTCCCTTGCTGTTGCTCTCGCGCGTGAGGGTTACGATGTCTGGTCTGCGAATGTCAGAGGCGGCAGATATTCAAGACGACATATCAAATTAAATCCGGACACAGATAGGAATTATTGGAACTTTAGTTTCCATGAAATAGGCTACTATGATCTTCCGGCAATGATTGACTTTATCCTAGGCAAAACTGGAGAGACCAGCCTTAGTGCCATTGGACACTCTCAAGGCAACAGTGTGTTTTATGTTCTTGGCTCGACCAAACCTGAGTATAATAAAAAAATCAGCGTAATGATTGCATTATCACCAGTATGTTACTTCAATTATTCAATGCCTCCTACATCGATGTTAATAGAGTCCTTACCTTATATATCTAATATTTTGTTAGAGTCTGGTAAGGAAGAGGTTTTTGGTGACAACACAATACTGAGACTCTTAATGGATGAAATCTGTGGCTGTAAAAAGTGCTACAATTTATGCGCTCGTGGAATATTTTTTCCGATCGGCGGTAGTGATCCTGATGAGTTGGAAGCTGACTTTTTTCCCACAGTCATAGAATACTATCCAAGTGGCACATCAAGAAAAAATATTATTCATCTTGCGCAGGGATATTTAAATAACTTCAGTTTTTACGATTATGGATCTAAGAACATGGAAATCTACCAACAAACGTCCCCACCACTGTATGACTTGGAAAAAGTTAGTATGAAAATTGTACTTCTTGCTGGGAGAAATGATGCCCTTGCGTCGGTTAAAGATGTTGAACTATTGCGGGATCGTCTTTCAAATGTTGAATACTACTTGTTAAATAACAGGATGCTAAATCATTTAGATTTCATATGGGGTCGAAATATGAATAAATACCTGTTTCCTTATATTTTCAATGCACTAACTAAAAACAATAAGCAAAGTATTAACTGAGTTTGAGTTAATTAGATGCAGCACTTTTGGAGGCTTAAGAACGTGATCCATGTTAACATTTTTTTGTACGTTCTATAACTTCTGTGTAATGAAATTGCAAGGTGATAATGATTTATTTATTTAGGAAATGGAATATTTCTTAGCGGAATGATTTTCAAACGTGTGTTCTTTGGTGTTATTTATAATGAGTGTTTTACAACTAATATATATTGTGTTAAATACATTTTTCGTTTATATTGTTAGTAAATATATATACAATAGTAAATTTTCATTTAAATTCAGCGGAAAATGTTTTTCCCAAACACTACGGTTTAGGACCATTCTAATATGGAACTTCATACGAATATTTTCCCCATAGAACATTAGAAAATAAAATATAGAAATCTCAATATTTATAATTTTTATTTGGTTTACGGAAGTAGTAATTAATATCAAGGAAATTATATTCTGCGTAAACAATGTTTGAATATAGGGTATGTTCCGATATACACTGCGACCACTGTACAGAGTACCGTCAATTTAGTATACTGTGAAACCGTTTCTCTATAGCCAGCTATACTGGTTACAATTTAAAACGGAACGCAGTCCAGTATACTAGTCAGCTTCGTTTTTCGACACAGTTTTCAAATGAGTGCATCAAAGTTTTTCAATTCAACAAGAAAAACTATTATTGGAGTATTATCGCATTAAAAAAATCTATATTAATATTAACTGTCAATTGAATTAATACTACAAAGAAAGTAAGTTAGAATTTTAAATGTTTGTTATTAAACTGTAAGTTATATCAGCCGTTAGGCATTCAAGTGGTTTTGATTGATCACGTGATCAAAGCACTGCGAGTACCTTACCTCGAAAACGCCAGTGCTCGCAGTAGAAGTATAGCGGGGATTTGTGACGTCATATATTTCCTAGGACGCTGCGGCTGTATACTGCAGTCCATAGCGGAACAAATTTTTGAACAGTGGGAGCACTATACAGTACTCGCAGTGTATATCGGAACATACCCATAATATGGTATAATACTTCTAATGGATAGGATATATAATATTATGTAATATGTATACATTGATAGACAAAGTCTCATTATATGCTGTGACTAGGTTACATATTAATATACCTACATTATTTTGTAAAATTATGTATTCTACATAATTTTAGGCTTAAGAGTTTCGTATGAAAGTTACCAGTCAACGTGATTTCTTTGAAATATTTTTTTATTTTGTTCTAGAAGAACCATACTGACAAAACAGTCATTAAACGCTATAGACAATAAATATAGACATTAGAATTTAGATGATCTGACACCAATATTGAACAATTTCCGCTGACACCTTGAAATTTGAAATGTGTTATGTGTTTGAAATTAAATAATCAGGATTAGGCCTGTGTCGGTCGTTCATTTCTCGCGACCCGGGTCGATCGTGACCGATCACACTCGTGACCGAGTCAAAAGATTCGATCGGTCACCGTTCGTTGAGTGCAAAACAAAAGGCGGCGACCGGCGTAGAGCTAATTAAATGACCATCGTTCGACAATTTCGTAGTTTACAGGAAATAAGCTAGGTACTGATTCCTAGTATAAAAACTTAAAAAATGAAAAATGTTTTATTAAAATCCAATAAACAAAGAAAATTAATATGCTATTTTAAATTATGATTTAGAAATAAAACGGCACCCCTACGAATATATAAAACAATACTTACTATTTTTTAAATATCCAAAGCGAAGTTAAGAGTCTAAATAATCACAATCTCCAACTAATAACTTTAAATAATAATAATTGACTCTATAAATTTAAATGCTTACACAAATCATAAGTGAAATAATTACAACGGCGATTGTTTACATTTAGAATTTGACCGTAAACAAAAAGCGTGTTAAAATCCACGTGTTAAAATAGCCCTTAATATCTACGTGTTACGAACATTTTTTCCTTGAATCGAGATACGAAAGAAAATTATTACCTTCCCACCTTAGTATTAAAGTTCAATATAGCTTGACCCTAGTTTCGGTCTTCAGAGATTAACCGAGTGTTTGTCAATCGCGAATATTCTATGAGACCGAGAGCCGATAGTAACCGAGGAGCTACCATTTCATAGCGTTCGCTTTGAGACCGAACGGTCGTGTCGGTCAAACATGATTGAGATATAGCGGCTGTGAACGATTGTATCAATCACGCGATTGTTGGGACTCGGTCGTTTTGACTCGGTCGTTCATAACCGACACAGGACTAATCAGGATTCAGATGATGCAAGAAATTAAGTGAAATACGATCATGAAACTTATATTTCTATTACCTACGTCTTGATCTACACTGCAACGGTAACATTTATGCTTAACACAACTACGGTGTTAAACCTTGTTTATTGTTAAAATTTCAAATTCGAGTAATTTATTAATTAGTGCATATTGTACGTGTAAGAAGAGGTTATATGCGGCTGCATAAAAATGAGTTTTCCTGAGGATAATGGGTATACTAATACTCGAAATGCACGTGGAGATTCCAGGAATGGTCTTTCTATCAAACAAGCATATAGTAACGGTAAGATAAGTAAACATTATATCTACTAATTTAATAATTAAACAAGCGACGACTTTCCTATTCAATCTGAATTCTAAAAAAATAACCACTTAGTAGTTATTTTTTATTATAGTGGTTACCACTTTAATATTACCTTCTATGTTTCTACCTGACCTTACCTTTCTGTCCAGAAGATATAAAATGATTGTTATGAGACAAGCACACTTAACAAATCCTTAACTTACAAAATTTGCACTATCTTCAATTATTAAATAAATATATATTTGCATCACCTTTAGTATTGATTGAGAAAAGAGGCTTAAATTTAAATTAGTAATAAAAATGGCCCATGCCAATTCGAGACATATCAATTGATATTGTTGAATGATTGATCAGTCCAATTGAAAAGTTATTGAACCAAATCAATTGATGTGTCCGCCGGCTGCGGTTGTATTCAGTGATGTGGGTGGTGATTTTATTTCTAGGTAAAAGTAATTGTATTATTAAATAATGCAATGAAAGTAGTTAAGTAAAAACATAGTTATATTTCATACAGATTATGTCTTGGTTTACCACCATTGGCTAGATTTTACTTACAAACAATTATTTTAAGGTGGTCTGAAAGCTGGGGCTGTCAGAGCCCTAGGACTGGCATACCGTGTGCTGTCTCGACGCAAGGCAGCAGAGGAGGGAGTAGCTCGTTTGGCAAGAGTACTTTCAGCTTTGGACCTGACTGCACTGGGAGTGGGTAGTACACTTGGAGTAGGAGTTTATGTATTAGCTGGAGATGTTGCCAAAAACTATGCAGGTCCAGCTGTGGTCTTGTCATTCCTGTTAGCAGCTGTTGCAAGTGTTTTTGCAGGTATGTCCTATTACTAACATTTAAATATAATGGAATAAAAGGTAGTGTAAGTGTAGTTGATGCTGATCTCACGAGTCAGTGATGAATTTTCTGTATTGACCTCAAAGATTTGATTCCCACGAAAATACTTTCATTAAACATAGTAACAACAAGTTACAAAACAAATTGAAATTGAAATTGACGCTTATGAAATTCACTTATACTATGTATTAAGGAATTGGTTGTTCTTTGACATGATATGAAAACATAATAATTATAGTCAGGGTTGATTTAGTAATACCTTATTAGAAAAGGCTCACAACTTCTTATCTTAATAATTCAAATTGATATATAATATCTGGTTGACATTATTAGCTAAATAGACAGACTCTCTATGTGATTGGTACATAAAGTAAATGCTTTTGTCTGTTTATAACATAAAACAAGTCTTGTATTTATTCTAGGTCTGTGTTATGCAGAGTTTGGTGCTCGTGTCCCAAAGGCAGGGTCAGCATATGTGTACAGTTATGTATGTGTTGGAGAGTTTATTGCGTTTATTATTGGATGGAATCTCATACTTGAATATATAATAGGTATGTTATTGGTAATAATAAATAATTTATGATTGGTATTCTACACTAGCTGACATGGCAAACATTGTTTTGCCTAGAAGATTATTGCAGCACTAATATTGCTATTAAAAATCAGAGTTGGTGGTAGAGATGAGAAAATTAAGGTTTATAAGTATTTTTAATCTTTAAACATACAAAAAAAATTGTACCTTATCACATAAGACCTACCGAATTTACATATTAAGCAATTTTAGAGGATTTTTGCTAGACACTGTGACAGGAGACTTATATAGAAATACATTTTTAAAAAGACAGATACATTTATAATCGGCATTTATTAGAGCATAAACTGTCGTTCACATTATGTAAGTCTTTAGTTATATATAAAGTTTACAAAATTACTTTTATATAACTGGTCACAACTGACTGGAGCTTAATTATGATAGTAGAAATAATTACGATTAACTTTTATGGGTTGCCAAATACATAAGAAACATAAAAATTATGAATAAGTGCATTCTGACTGCCTCCATGGGCTAACTGGACGAAAATGGAGGAAGCCTATGTCCAGAACACGTGACAGAGACACTCGTCTATTATATTTATGTAATTTCAATATAAAACTCCAATGAGCTGGTCAGTAATAATACACTTAATTTGACTCTAGGTGCAGCCTCTGTAACTAAGGCATTGAGCGAGTATCTGGATTCACTGTTAGACAAGGCAATATCCAGCCGCTTACTTGAATGGATGCCTATGGATTCACCACATCTTGCCAAATATCCCGATATTTTTGCCTTTACTGTCATAATGATCTTTTCTGGTAAGAACACAATTATATCATCATAACAATGAACTAATATAGTTTCTATTAGGCAACTGATGCCTTTTTAGTACTTTAAATTTAATTATACAGATGTGTTCACTGGCGAAATTATAATTTGGGTTAATAGAATCTATTTATTTATAACAAAATGGATACAACAAATATTCAATCTCCTGAATGCCTGCTATACAAGGAATAATTTTAATAAAATTAAGATGAAGTTTTTACTTTAATATCCTAAAGCTGACCAGGCTACAACTTGAAGTATAAATTCTATATAAGCTTATAATTTCCCGTAACACCAGCTGCCCACTTAAGTATTTCCGAACCAATTCGACTTAGGATCCTTCAAGAGAAGAGCGTACTCATTTTTAAAAGGACGGCAACGCAATCGTGAGCATTCTGTCATTGAGTGTCTATGGGCGGCGGTATCACTTAACATCACGAGGCTCCTGCCCGTTCACCCACTGTTCTAAAAAATAATAACAACCTAATATGTTTATGAATAATGTATATTTTCAGTATCGCTCGCGTTTGGCGTGAAAGAGTCGACAAAGTTCAACAACTTCTGTACCGGCGTGAATTTATGTGTTGTGCTGTTTGTCATAATATCGGGCTCCTTCAAAGGTATAACTTGAATTATCCATTTTTAGCTGAATAATTTTATATTCGTTAATTAATTTAAAAATAAAACAATTCATAACTTATCTAAAACAAAATAAATTTTGGAAATTTTGGGATATACCCCAACTTGCCTTAACCAGTATTAACAATTCCAGCTGATACGAAAAACTGGCGCATACCAGCAGAAGAAGTCCCGAAAGGTGGGGGGCGGGACTTCGGTAGCGGCGGCTTCGCCCCTTACGGGATCGCTGGGATCATCCGGGGCGCGGCTGTCTGCTTCTACGGCTTCATAGGCTTCGACTGCGTAGCAACGGCCGGCGAAGAAGCGCGTAGACCCCAGAAAAGCATACCCTTTGCTGTGGTCGCTTCGTTGCTAGTTGTGTTCCTTGCCTACTGCGGTGTGTCTTGCGTGCTCACACTTGTCTTGCCTTACTATATGCAGGTAATACAGCTTGAACAATATGTAAAATCGAACTTTTAAAAAGAACAACTACATGTGCCATGGGCGTATAAGGAACTAATTTGAAGTGAAAACTTGTATAAAGAGAATCCTCTTGAAAATTATATCGAATACATATATGGAACTGTATATGGACGTATACGAATATTTTACAAAACTATTTTGAGCTACACGTCACCTGTTATAGCGATATTCTCATATGGGATTGTAAATTGATTTAATAGTGGCTTAAATTTTTGTTGCCAATATCCTTTGATTTTTTTTGAAGTTATACTTCTTTAGGCGCGTTTATATGAAACATTGATGAGAGTGAAATTTTACGATGCGCGCGCACCGTGACACAAAATTAACAGAATGAAGTTGCCCACGGAAGATGCTACGGCATTGGACATAATTTAAAAACAACATTCGAATAATAATGGAATTTATGTTACACTTAATGTATGAGAATAATAATAAATATTTATTTAATTTTTCAAATGTAAACTGAACTTTATTGACTATAATGACTCCTTTTCCAGTCTTTGACTATTTAATTGTAATTAATTATTTGCATGCAATTAAAAACTATTTTTAATAATGCCAAAGAAGTATAACTCCTTACGCGCACCCTTTTCTTTTTAATCATTAAATGTTAAGTTGTCGTTTGATTCGTTTCATTGCTTCTGTTAATAGTATACTACGTGTATTGCAGGACGAAAAGGCACCGTTCCCGTATGTGTTTGATCAATTGGGATGGAGTTGGGCCAAATATGCTGTCAGCGTTGGTGCCGTTTGCGCTCTTTGCTCAAGGTACTTTTACAATTAACTTTATATTTATGTCATCACAATAGACCTACACGGTTTAGTACGCACAATTGTACGTGTATGTGTCCGTTATATTTTTTTTAATTTATGATATATTACTGTAAATAGTTTGATATATTGGATAATTGACTCAATTAAATGGCTACTAAATATCAAAATAACAAAGACAGAGTTATATACATAAAAAAATATTTAATATTCAATTAATTTGTGACGCAAATTATATGGCGGTATTAATTAGCTAAAGCTCGGTCTATCAGTGTAACCATGGGTTACCGCCACCATTGGTACTATAACTTCCAAAAAAAATGACGAATAAATGACTCGCGTTGGCGTAAACAATATCACACTATGACAAAACGCGTACACGCAACGCACACATAGAAGCGCGCGGCTTCTATATTGGAAATCTCGTGGAATTCGCTAGCTAGACGTTTGCGAGTAGGATAGCCTCCTCCATTTTTTGTCTGTTATATTTAAGGGGATAGGCGCTGTTGCTGCTGAAATACAGGTTCACACCTAGTTCAGCGTCAGATAAACCTGACTATTTTTGTTTGTATAACTAGCGTAATTTTAGATATAAGTTTTTTCCTGTAAAATAAACTTGAGTATTGTCTTTTATTGACATAACTTTCACACATTTAATAATCAAACAATTTTTTACCGGATTGAAGTTATGTATTTACAATTATTTTTCATAATTTTAAAGTACGGTAGTCACGGTGACTGAAGACAAAAGGTGTTGAATGTCAAAAAGTATCACAGCTGTGAGGGTTTTGGCAGAAATGGCTCACGGTGTCCTCTATATTCGCGGATCCTTGATCTAAAAAATTGTTTTATTATTAAATAAACTTGAAATAAAATATTATATCGATTAGAAATTCTAGAATATCGGCATAGATAAGCCGTATGTTTCGTAATATTCTGAGTCGAGGCTGATTATGTGTTCGTCATATTTCGTTGCACATATTTTATTATGTATTTTAATATTGCAGTCTTCTGGGTTCGGTATTTCCTCTGCCACGTATAATTTACGCGATGTCAGCGGACGGATTGCTTTTCCGTTTCATGGGAGGAGTTAGCGAGAAGTTCCATACACCGATTGTTGGAACAGTTGTTGCGGGGCTTTTTACAGGTACATATTAAAACGATTTTTTTATATTTTTTTATATGGCTCTGGCACGGTTTGTGCATTAGCCAGCGTCAAGTATAAGATTTTTATAATTCGTACTTTTTGCCTTAGAAATTCGACCATGTCCTCCATGTACGGTTTAGGCACTCGCCCGGTACCGCACAACCCTCCCAAAGGCCAAGAACAAATTTAAATTAAATTAAAACTTGCCCTCGAACCGGGAATCGAACCCGGTACCCCTCACCTAGCTGCCACTTCATAAGACCGCTAGGCTATGAGGCCCCCAAAGTTTTATTTTAAATAAATAAGGAGTCCTAGTGTTTTGAGCGTCGGACTATTATCTCTGAGGTATAACGAACTTCGAACCCCGGCTGTGCACTATAGAACTTTTTCTATATGCGTAATTGTCATAGCTTGTACCTACTTGCCTGTAAAAAATTAAATCATCAGAAAACAAATACCGATCTCTGAGGCCGATACCAAGGGTTCTAGCGGCAATGGTTTTTTAAATAAATATTTACATTCTGGGAAAGTTAACTCATACTGGAAACTAACCTAGTTTTAAAAGTGATTCCCTCTTTTCGTCACCATTGGCCTTTATACGGACGTCATAAAACATAGTTCTGAAATAAGTACTATTATTTTTGGTATTTTTGGTAGTCACGTAATCACTGACCTAACTTTGCCTATGATACGAAATAACAGAATATTTTATTATCACCTAAGGATTTACTAGCTTCATGACGTCATGGTAGGTCCCTGAACTCGAAATGGAATATATTATTAACATAGAATTTTGACAATAATAATAATTTTTTTAGAGTAGCGTTAAGGCCTTTTGGCTGTGTTGGTGCTTGGGGAGGGAGCGTTCAAGTATTGCGCAACGCAATTTTTGGAGATTATTGACAAAACACCCCCCCCCCCCCCCCCCCATGAACTCGCCGTAACGTTTTCAGTACCCAAGTCTAGTAAAGCGTTTCGTGACCACGTAGTGACTATTTAGTTACTATTATGTGGTGTAAGTAGAAAATAATATTAACAATAACACGTAATTCAATCCCCGCCCCGCATCGTAACGTTTTACAAAAGAAAAAAAATTCGTTACGTAATACTTGAACGCTCCCTAATATAAAAGCACGTAATAATAATTTTAAATTTAAGGTTATATGACGTTGCAGGCACGCTCGCGATGTTATTCGAGTTGGAGCAGTTAATTCATATGATGTCCATCGGCACACTGCTAGCCTACTCCATGGTCGCCTCCTGTGTGCTTTTACTCAGGTACAGAGGGATTTTTTTATTTCTATTTGTTTATTATGTTTTGAAATGCTTTAAAAATATATTGTTTTAAAAAAAATATATATATAACTCTTGTACATGACATAATTTTATTAATAAACAACAGCAAAGTCATACATACAGCATTATACATTGCTTGCTGTAAATTGAAATTTAATCACAGACATGACTGTCAAGCTTCAGTTAAACCAAAATTGTGGGCAAAAGTTTATGTCAAATATAATTTATCTGTACTGTAGGTACAGTACTGTATACTTATGATTGTCAAAATGACTCTAAATTGATATTTACTGCCAGTATTCTTAACTTTATCCACATCTAGTATACATAACGGTATAGAAAAAGATGTATACAATTTGGTATTTCTAAGATGCGGTAAAAGGCCTCATTCAACTTTTTACACCCTATATACCTTTGCCGACAGAATCTTATCAACTTGTTACAGGAATTTTTTAAACATTTCACTCCCAAATATTATAATTGGTCGGTAGATACGAGCGTACACAGAGTACGCGCACTGCGAGTGAAACAACACGTATGAGCATGCGAGGATGCGTACGTCAAGTGTTTAACGTGGACGGCCTGACCACGCCCACACAGCTCAGTGCCACGACTGTCAACATACTCGTCACGTTATACGGTATATTTTACTATTAATTATTTAATAAAAATACGTGTGTTACTCGGGGACTGCCGCGGTAAAGCTATTGCATATATAATTTTGTATAAACTTATGCAATATAATTATTTATTTATTTTTTGCAGTATTTTTTTTCTTTGATATTAATTCAATCTACCACTCTACCAGACTCAGACCAACACGCCTATCCGATCACGCTAAGGGGCGGTTTTTTGATCCGTAGTTAACTCAACTATTGGTAAAAAATCGTTACTATTAGTTAAATATCAGCAAAATGCGTTTTTTGATCCGTGGTAAGAGCATCCAATGGTAAAATATCTAACCATTAGGCAAAAAAGTTAACTACTCAGTATCGGAGGGTTAAAAAGATGGCCGCTGGTAATTTATATAGTAACAGCTGTTTGTCACAGAAATCAAACTATGATAAATACGTTTATTACTATCTAATGATGAATTTAAACATATTGAGATACTTTAATTAATGAGACGATGAAGAAGACGATAATATTATATGAGAATGTGTCAATGAGTGACCAAAAATATTTAGGCAATGTCATCCGAAATTAGAAACCTGGGATGATGTAGATTTTTGTCACTGTTACCCCCTATCGAAGGGAACAGTGCTCTGGATTGTTACTGAAATTGGGAATGATCTTAAACTGCCAATGAACAAGAGTATATATAGACAGCAGCTCATACCAACCTATTTTGCTTCATTACTAACTATAGAACCGCAGCAGTATATAATTAAGTATATTACTAATTCATTATGTGTTTTATTGCCTATAATATTAACTTATAATTGTTATAATTAAATAAAATACAAGAACATGAGTATATATAGACAGCAGCTCATACAAACCTATTTTGCTTCATTACTAGTTACAGAACCGCAGCAGTATATAATTAAGTATATTACTAATTCATTATGTGTTTTATTGCCTATAATATTAACTTATAATTATTATAATTAAATAAAATACAAGAACATGAGTATATATAGACAGCAGCTCATACAAACCTATTTTGCTTCATTACTAGTTACAGAACCGCAGCAGTATATAATTAAGTATATTACTAATTCATTATGTGTTTTATTGCCTATAATATTAACTTATAATTATTATAAGTTAATATTATAGGCAATAGAATACATAATGAATTAGAGTTAATATTATTTATATATTACTAATAATATTAACTTATAATTATTATAAGTACATACAAGTATGTACTTATACTAAAAACTACAGCTACACATTAGTTAGGGACCTATGATATTCTTTAGGGCTTTTATTACATTTGTGAGTTAGCATCTACCTACTTTGTTACAAGAATTTATAAATAAAACATTTGACTTTATTAATAAACTGTTTAATTATAACTTAAATACAAACCATTTTTATTAAAAAAACATTACAACATTTACATGAAACCCTAAAGTAGCAATTAAATATTTTCTAATTGTTTCTTCTTGCATTTCACCTCAATTTGATGCAACTTTTTTTGCTGCTACATATATTTATTGTGCCTTTCTTCCATCTGCTGCATCACTTTTTGGTGCACCTCCTCTTTATGCAGTATGGATTTTTGGTGGGCCTCTCATTGGTGTAGCAAATGTTTTTGATGCTCTTCCTTAGCATAATTGAACAAATCATCCTCTCTTATTTGTCTTTGTTTCAAAAACTCAATTTTTTTTATCCGTGTGGATCATAATCCGCTTCCTTGTTTCCAAAGGGTTAAAAGATTTTTTCCTTTTGTTGTAGGACACAGCTATACAAGAATAAATATAAAAATGTGCCTACACCTTCATTAAATGTATATTAAATTTAACACGTCGGTGTCTAGACCCATCTGAGTTGAAAACGTCACAGAGATTTCCAAGCTGCATCTTTTTGTAGATTGCTGCAGTGATCAGTTGTTTGCAGGTTACGACTGTGTAATCCTTGAGAAGCATCACCAGTATTGCAGTTTCTTTTTTGGCGAAGTTAGCAGTATGGTCCCTTTAACAAAATATAAATGTATTACTTTCTATTACGAAACACAAGATAAACCGGAATAAATAACACGAAAATATGTTTGTACTTACTTATTTGACCGTTGGCTGTTTGCGGATATCGTTATTTATATATTTAAGTATCGTAAAAAGTGTAAACCGTATTAAAACACAGAAAAACAACTTTATTTATATCGTGTTATTTAGATTAATTTGACACTTCAAACTCTTCTAAGCGCAAATAACGAATGAAGATGGCAAAAATGGATTTCATTCACTCAATATGTCTAGTGTTGTCATACAAAATAAATGTTCCCCACAAAAAACAACCACATTTTTTGGGATGTCATTGCTCATTGCACTGGCAACAAATTGACAAATTGTTAAGATTAACTATAGTTAAAAAAGGCATTGAAAAACGCATTTACGATTTTACCAATGGTTATTCATTTAACTATAGTTAATGTATCAAATGGTAAAACCATTTTTTACTACGGATCAAAAAACTGGCCCTAAACCGATGTGAGACGCAGTATGCGTTCTGTCCCGCTCAGACGCGTATTGGCCGCATCTGTATTACGTCATCGTGTGTTAGGTTTATTTCGTTACGGAATTTCTTGATTCGGACACCGCGCTCAAAGCCCGCGATAAAGTCTATGTAATAGCTTAACTGCGATAAAGGGTTCTTAGATAATATTTGAGGTAAAGTTGTTTTTATAATTGTTAAGAAATTTATGAAGACGCGTTACTTTCAAATAGTGTAGTCACATTTCTGCGTCTGTTTCATTGACTAGTTTTATTCCTATTTTTGATTTCTGGGTCTAAGACATTACATGTTGTGATTATCCTTCACGGCATAATAATAATAATAAGCAAATTCTTATTACGCACATATTACAATAATAAATGAATAAGGGTACACAATTAAAAATGTATTCCACTCTTAAAGTTAAATTAAGTTTAAACTGATTAATTGATAAATCTCGAAATTAAGTCACCATTTACGATTTGAATACCAGAATGTATTACTATTACCTTTTTGTACCTACAAACTCGAAGCTTGTGCATTTGGATATATATCTAAGGATGAATTGTTATATATTTGAGATAGGTTGACGGTAAATTTATCAGATTAACGTACGCAACAAATGATAGACAAGAATCTTGCGTAATAATAATAATTTATTTACAAGAAAATGGTACAAAAATGTTATGGTGGTACAATCTAAAGTTCACATATTCTGTCACCCATAATGGCGTGCAAATTTGTTTTCAAAGGTAGAATAGAAGTTGCAATTACATTATGAGTCATATCAATGTAGTTGATTATGACTACATCATCACATTACGTATATTAATATATATTATTACGTTATTAAATTAATTTTAATTATAATGTTTAACGAAAATAATCATTGATATAATAATATATATACTATGATTTGTGACTAGGCGTTTGGTGTTTCTTGATGATGGGCAGCATCAGTGGACACGGGGACGCGATCCTGTCAGGCGCTCCAGGCCCGTTGGCGGCGGTGGTGGTGGGATCTTTCCTGGTGCTCACCACGCTCTACGCGATCTCGCGGCAACCCGTTTCAGACAAGAAACTCGCTTTCTCGGTGAGTTTTATTACTAAGAGTATCTCGTTGATTTATTTTTGGTGTTTTATGGACTGATTGAAAAAAACCTGGTTACATATAAAAATTGCAGATTTATTCGCAGTATGACTTGTATATGTCGACACGCTTGTATCGACAATGAACATAGATTTGTATGTTTTTTGTACCCTTATACATTTGTTTGAAATGTATTTGTATTATATTCACAGGTTCCTCTGGTACCGTGGCTGCCCGGTCTCAGTATTCTCATCAACGTTTACTTAATGCTGAATCTCGACTACATGACGTGGATTCGATTCTCCGTCTGGCTAGCTGCTGGTCAGTATCTTATTACACGCTTTATATTAGCTTCACCTGTATGTATGTATGTAACCGACTCCTTCGGACTCGATTTTGACCCATATTAAACGGACAGATTTAATTCAAACTTTGTACACTTATAAATCAGCGACAATATAATAATTTCATAGGTTTATCTCGAAAAAACAATGAAATTTTTTTAAGTCCACAAAGCAATAGGATTAAATTGAGACAACACGTATTGCTGCTAGGACTAAAAAGTGGAAAATAAATATAGTTTAAAAAAAGTAAAAAACACGCTTTTAAAGCACATCAAACTAAAAAGTGAAAAATAATTCCTAATTTAGGCTGAAAATTGTAATGAACAAAAAATACTGGTATTATTGTGAAAAAGCGTGGCGCGCTCTGTGCCATATTTTTCATCTATCGAGCAACCCAAGTTTTCTAAAGTTTTTTTAAAATTAATTATTTAGAAAAAGTAATTTTATATGCTATACACTTTTGTTAAGTATTTGCAGAATGTAAGGAAACAAATATTTGTCCATATTTTTTCCCCACGTGAAGTCGACGTGGTTCATCTCTTTGTATTCGAGTAGAGTGAATTGGACCGTGTTCCTCAAAGCCTCTTTCAAAACCTCAACAGCTTTTTGTTTCGCCAGTTTGTCATTTTGTCCACAGAGCAGTGCTACAGGCATGGTAACTTTGCTTAGATCATAATCTGGAGGCTCTACAGATCCATACACTTCAATATTCCCATATCCGTAATCGAACTGTGAAAACCTTCCACGTTTACGTACTTGAGCAAAGTGGTTGAGATTTTTCAAAGAAATACTCATAGGGAATTTCATGCGAGTCACTTGATAGTGGAAATCGTAATCATATTCTAACAAATCATAGCCCGCTATTGGAAACACAAATCCAAACGAACATAAAAAGTATCCTAAGAAGGGCATCGAACATATACCTCTGTGTATAAAACCCGTTATAGAATTTCCGAAAACTTCATACTGCTGCAAACTCCTGCCAATGGTTATTAAATCTGGTGAAACGTCGATTAAAAGTGACAGAGGCGGTCCTAGATTTCTTAAGAAAGCAATTGGCGCTAAGGAGATTAACAAATTGACTCTATCGTTGTACTCTGGTCTAAGGGACGCCATCACGTAAAATATGGTGTTACCTTGTGAAAATCCTATCGCATTGAGCTTGTCTGTGCCAGTTCTTGATAGCACGAATCTATGATCGCTGGAAGATCATAAAGTCCGTGCTCGTGGAAGCTAAAGTTCCAGTAAGTGGATGCGTCGTTCTCAGCATCTAAGTACACGTGCCGCCGGGAGTAGAGGTTACCCTGACAGTTTCCTAGCCACACGTCGTATCCTAAATTTGCGAGGGTGATGCCTAACGAGTTGTTACCTCTGATGATCCAGGAATCACTAGAGTCCATTATACCATGCATCAGTAACATAGGCAGACCCCGATATCCGGGAAGGTGGAAGATTCCCAAGATGTATCCATCCTCAGTGATGACATGGTGCTCTTCGGCGGGGTGACCATATTGTATTGTAAAATATTCTGTGTTCGTTGCTTCCTCACTTAAGGCGGATAGCACGCCTAGTTTTATGGTTAATAATAGAATAATTTCGCCAGCCATAATTATCTAAACCAATTTGAACTACAATAATATCTCGATTCACATGGAGATTTGTTAACAAAACAAAAAAGTGTTTAGCATTATACGATTGTTTTATAGTAACATACGATTCGACAATATCATTAAAAAGTAAAAACAAATGAACAGATTATTTTAGCTGTAATAATGTTTAAAAGCGTATCGCGTTCACAAGATATACACTGAATGAAATCGATATTTAATTCTTATTTAATGTACATAATTATGTCAACAAATTAAGAATATCATAATGATTTCAATATTTATTAATAACCAAGAGCGTTTAAAATATATGGATACAAGTAATCGGCCATAGTCCTGCCCCAGATGAAGTCAAGGTGGTTAGCTTCAGTCCGCGGAAGCACTACAAACTGCTTGACATTTGGCAGCTGATATCGTAAAGCTACTGCATTCTCGATTGTCGCCAGCTTGTCTCCCCGCCCTACCATAATGACTACAGGGCTGCGTACGTTCGTCAAATTATATTTTGGAGGAATAGAAGCGTTGTAAACAGCCATATTTTTAAGTGGACCGTAATCGTACTGTGCCAATCTGCCAGTCCGTCCGATTTGGCCGAAGTGTATCAAATTCTTTCGCGATGACCCAACCGGAAAATAATAGTTAGTGATGCGATAGAAAGGAGGTTCTAACTGATCAGGATCATATCCGGCTATCGGGAAAGCGTACCCATAAGCGCATGCCGCGTAGCTCAATTCGGGGTCCGTACACAATTTTCTCAATTTCACAGTTAGCTGGCTGTTGTATCCAAAGAATTCATACATTCCTAGCTTCTTCAAAATAACATTTATCTCAGGGGAAAATGCAATTGAATACAACAGAGGTGGTTGAAGTTTGTTTAAGTAAGCTATCGGCGCGAGATAAATTGTCAAATTAATTTTAGCATTATATTCGGGTCTGGTGCTCGTGAGTACTGTAATGTACCCTTGCGAATAACCGATTGCATTTATTTGTAATGAGTTGGTTTTGTTTAACACTGTGTCAATAGTAGTCGCCAAGTCGTAGTAGCCGTGCTCGTGGAAGGAGAAATCCCAAAATTCTTTATCAATATCCGGGTTCAAGTGGACATGTCTTCTGGAGTATACGTTTCCTCTAACATTTGCAAACCAAAGGTCATGGTTTAATTTTGCTAGTACAATGGGTAGAGACGCGTGCCCACGTAGTAGCCAACTGTCAGCTGCTAGCTCTATACCGTGCACAAGAAGAGTGGGCGGTTTTAGTAGACCAGGGATGCGGTATATACCGAGAATGTAGCCATCTTCAGTGATCACGTCGTATTCTTCAACAGGAAGCCCCAACAAAACCGCGAGCTCGGTAAAGTTCAAGCGATCTCCTCTCTGGTCAATGGCGGTTATCACAGATTCTTTTAAAAATACACTTTTGCTATTTATCAAAATAATTAAAGTAATTGTTTTAAATACATTCACAACGTCAAAATGAAATATTTTCATATTTTAGGTAAAGCGTAAATGTACCTTGTAATATCAAAGGCACACTAAACTGCCTTATCATGATAATTATGTATTTAAAGTTTATTTGTGTAATAAAATTAGGAATTATATCAAACGTGTCGATAGAACTGAACTGACTTTATTATTTGAAAAAAAAAAATAGGATTTTTAGTACACTAAATTTCAAGATGTTTCTTATGTCAGTAATTATTATTTTCTAATGCGTCGAAAATAATCGGGAACAATATCAATTTTGTATGCTCTCCCCAAGTGAAATCTATATGATTGAACCGTTTCTGAGAAGGAACGATATATTTAACCACATTAGGGAGGTTTTTCCGCAAACGGTTAACGTTTTTGAGTGGTGCCAACTTATCGTTTTGACCGGCTATCAAAATAATCCTCATCGACACTGCGCTCAGGTTGTAACTTGGTGGACGTGTGCGATTGTAATACTTTACGTTATCATCGCCGTAATCAAACGGTCCGAAACTTTTCCTTTGAAAAATTTGCGAGTAATGTATCAAGGTCTTCCTTGGAAATCCCGCGGGAAAATGTCCGAATATTATCGGATTGAATTCTGGACTTATCTCCTCATTGTCAAAACCTACAAGTGGAAAAAGCAGACTATTCATACAAATTTCATATCCTATATCAGGCTGGGAGCAAATCAATTTTGCGAGCTTTCGCTGTAGTTTTGTTTCACCTAATAGCTCATGTATATTGAATGCTAACAGAATATTGTTAATGATTTCTGCGTTCTTACTTAGCCACGCCACGGGTTTGTGATTACTATGAAAATAAGCTATTGGCGCGAGGGCTATTAAAACATTTATTTTACTGTTGTATTGCGGTCGGATAGATCCGAGCACGTAAAAGACCGTGTTCCCTGCTGAGTGGCCAATAGCATTAAGTTTCTTAGCGCCAGTAACTTGAAGAATGAAATCTATGATAGCCGATAAGTCGTATATTCCGAAATGGTCCAAATCGATATCCCAAAAGGCCGCATCTGTATCGGGGTCTAAGTATGTATGTTTTCTTGAGTACGTGTTGCCCCTAAGATTACTCATCCACACGTCATAATTGGCATTAGCCAAAGTAATGCCTAGTGAGTCGTTTCCTCTCAGGATCCATGTCGCAGAAGAATCCAGTGTGCCGTGTTGAAGTAGGACAGGTATATCGCGACTTCCAGGAAAGCGATGGAGAGTCAAAATGTATCCATCTTCAGTAGTGACTTGGTACTCTTGAGGAGGATGTCCGTATTTTGTTGCCAATTCTTCGAAACTTTGCCTCCCACTCGCCCGTATATCGCATGGGACGACTACATTCAAGAAAGTGTAGTACAAAAAAATTACCTCACTTTTAAATACACCCATTTTTTAATTGGAACATTAAATCTTATATTTAGGCACACTTATTAAATAAACTCAAGCCTATCACAGTTTTGGGTAGAATGGCCGGTAAATGTGTATCAGTTCACCTTTCTTAATTAAAACAACAATGTTGAACATAATATTATATAGTATATATTGACCTTGCGAATGTGTTCGTTTAGTCAATGTCGAAGTGATTTTTAAAACAATTTCTTTCGAGGATTTATTATTAACCTTAATACCTAAATGTGAACGTAATTATGATATAGTCTTATCAGTACGAAATATATAACATGGGTTTCAAATCAAAGCTAAGGAAAGGAATGCAAAGATGAATTTCATTTGTTATATTTACATTAATTTAACATATCACATATTTTATTTAATGCTTAAAGTGCAAAAAATTTAATATAGTGGAATATAAACTTACAAGTTCATTCGCTTATGAAATATTTGTATATTACGTAATTAGAAAAAATAAATTACAATTATGAATATTTATTACTTGGTAGGTCTCCTAATCTACCTCACATATGGCGCATGGCACAGCGCGGAGCGTCGGCGCTCACCCGATGTTCAATTGGCTGAGCTGCACAATGACAGCCACACGGCGCTTTTGCAGCACGCTGGAGCTGCCCACGTCCTTGGATGACCTTCAACGGACCCGGCTGAACCTACTATCCCAACCAGTCCTACCGGTACCATCATCTCTTTTATATCAAGCATTTAACTTCTAATATTATTGTCAAGTGAAAAAAATGACGTGAAAAAAAATGCACATTCGCGGCATATTCGCCAGATGTGGACGCACCCTAACATTTTATACCTGTATAAGCAATTACGACCTTTGAATAAGTGTTTATCATTTTTTAGCAATTAGTTTAGGAATATTTTAGTATAAATTAGTTTTTTAGGACAATTAATGTTAACCATTAAGAGGCTTTGTTAGATATACAATATACATTATCCTAATCTAAATATATAAAAAGAAAATGGTGTTCGTTTGAGGCTCTTTCATGCTTAAACCACTGATCGTATCGACATGAAACTACCACCATTCGATGCGAAATTTTTCCTAGATGGTTTATGGCTATCTATTTAATTCCAACGTTCCTTCATTTTTTTATTTCTGTTTTACTTTTATGAAAAATTTTCCCGCTAATAAAAACAAAAGAGGCTTCCTAGAACCGCAAAACGTCAACATCTGTTAAAAACTCGATTTTCGAAATATTTAAATTTTCTTAGCGGGAAGTTAAAAAGAAGAATAATAAAAATATGAAAAAAAATAAAATAATGAAACATAAAATTTATTTTAATTCGTCCAGCAAAGCGGGCGCGAAACGGCTAGTTATAAATATACATAAAAATTTGGTGTTAGCAAATAACAGATGAGCGCACTAATCCTACAGCCGGATCTCGTACTAGTAGGATATACGGTTGACGAAATAATGAAATTATTAAATATTTCTAAACTTGTACTCGTGTTTGAAGGTTGGGGAAAAAGTTTCTTCGCATTTTTTTAAACATTTTTTAATATAGTTTAACTAAAGTACGTAGGTACCATTTTGTTTGATAACTTTTTCTATCTTGTAGGTAGGGACATGATCCCATGGCTGTAGAAATTTTGGGGCTTCTGATCAAAATACGACAGTTGGTTGTGGCAGTCCTCTCGTGATGTTAGCCTGACACTGTCTAAAGAATTCTGAAGAGACCAAAACAGGTGTAAATCTGAAGATGCAAGGTCATTAACACCTCCCAGCTAAGCTCTCTTAATTTTTGTGAGTGGATGTGTGAGGTCTAACGTTATCATGATGAAAAACCACACCCCTTCTGTTGATTAATTCCGGCTGCTTTATCTCAACTTCTTGCTTTAATCTCGAACTGTTCGAAGTAGAGTTCAGAATCGATGGTCCTGCCTGGTGGTATCAGCTCATAATGCCCTTCCAATCCCACCACACACACAGCCACATTCTGTGAAGCCTGACCGGCCTTTGACCACGACCTACTTCGCACGTTCTTGTCGTACGTGATCCACTTTTCATTACCAGTTTCTTCAAAAATGGTTCGGTTTCATTACGTCGTAATAAAGAATCACAAATGAATACACGGTTCATTTGGTTACTCTCAGTGAGATCGTGAGGTACCCAAATATCGAGCTTTTTTGTGTACCCAGTTTTTTTCAAATGCACCAAAATTGTTTTGTGGTCAATTACCAGTTCTTCAGATACGTCGTAACTACTGTACTGTGTGTATGTATATGCCGATCTTGCTCCACTTTTTCGTGCATCTTTGACATCGAAACTTCCGGATAAATTTCCGCTTAAAGCAAATTTGTGCTAATCTCACAGACACTGCACTAGGTCCATAAACATCGCAAAAAAATTTCGCGGCTTGCGATGCAATTTTACCTGTTTTGTAGTAAAATTTTGAAATGTTTAGATTCATTAAGATGTACTCACAACAAATGACACATTTTCCTAATTTGAATTGGATCTTCTTTAAAATTTAAATTTTTAATGATACCATAAACCAGCCAGATACAAATAGTATAGCCAAAGAGATTTTATTACAAGTTCGTACATACTATAATGCGAAAAGACTTTTTCCCCAACCTAATATACAACTTTGTTATTATTAGTTGTATAATTTCCGTTTCATCAAATAATTTGTACATTTTTAGAACTATTTGCTAAAAAAATATTTTTATCTGTAACGTTCACTACGTCCTATTAGGTAGTGATGAATTATTGTTAATTTAATTTGAAAACTATCATAGAAAATATACTCGTTGTATTTTACTATTGTTATAATATGTTTGGTATTAATTACCATGTCATGTGATTATACATAAATCATTGTCCAACATTGGACGTTTTATGTGGTTCACAAATGTTTATGTAAAAAAAATTTCAGCGCCTGTGGTGATTGCGCAAAATATTTTACCAAAATTCGTTTAGTTTGTCAAACATATGGAAGATATTTCTATCTCTCTAGGCGTAGCCTATAAGTACCAAATGGATTGTAGAATCTCATTTGCCGTTTCTTGTATTATGCCAAAGTATTGTTTTAGCATAGTGTAAGAGGAAACACACCCCGTTTTATCATTTCATAGCATAAGGTTTTTTGTATTTTAATTTTTAAGACAGATTTTTCAACATTTTACTGCCAATAGTTTGACATTAACTATTATTATATAATATTTTTTATTGATTGTATTACGTGTACTTAGAAGTGTAAACTTCAGTATTATTCGATCTGGCTGTGAGACAGCGGTAGTGAGTTAGTTAATTTTATATTTCATTTTGTTAAATCGTTTAGAACGCTTGTTGTTCAGCTTAATAAATTGACTTAAAATAATTTTATTTTGTTTTAATTCAACCCCTTTTTGTTAACATGAATAAAGTTATCCCCGTATAAGAATTAAAAAATAATTTTTATTTTGCAGATTTTGTTTTTAGATAATTGTAGTTCTGAGAGGTTTATTATTTTATAACAATTAACAAAAAATAATCATTCATGATATAAAAAGCGTAAAATCTGATATTTTTTAAACACATTTATTTATACATGAATCACAGTTAATTTAGCTAAATCTTAAATATAATCACAACGTATGCGTGCACTTACGTTATCTAACAGTTAAACATTGTGGCAAGACAAAATTAATTGGAATTAACAAATGACAGTACTGGTTATTTTGTATTCGCTGAATTTATCTACTATATAAAAATAAGTCGAGTTTTCCTTCCTGACGCTATATCTCCAGAACGCACGAACCGATTTCCACGGTTTTGCATTCGTTGGAAAGGTCTCGGGCTCCGTGAGGTTTATAGCAGAAAATTCAGGAAAAATATCAACAGCAAAGCGGGATCACCAAACGAAATGTTACATAAAACGAAGCCATCTGGTGGCGAAACGGAGTTCGCCGAGTTTGCTAGTTATTTATAAATTATAGTTAATGCTAAATTTAAGTACATAATTTAACTTAAGCTATTTAAAATGTCTTGTGGCAGATGCCTTTGTGCCTGTCAGTGGTGAATATAACTCGCAACGCACTCAAATATAGGGTTCCAATTCGTAAAAAGTATACATATAATAAAATTTCATAAATATTTAATCCATATATTTATGCTTACTAATTGTTGGAGCTTCCTCTTGTCTTATGAAAAAATGTAATAACATATTTGAGCTTTATTGAGCTGAAAGATAAGTATTAACGAGTGAAATAGTTTAAAACTATATTGTTGGAACCCTACTCAAATATCACAGTTCTAATTAAAACATCACAGTACATTTATACTATAAGCTTATATCTATTTGACTCAATATTTGCCGTTTTACTTCGAACTATTCGTCTATAACAAGTCTGCGACATAACATAACTATAAGATATTAAAGAAAACGTTATTTGATCAGCTTTAGACAGCAGAAGAGTTTTATTTTTGTACAATTATATTTATTATTAGTAACAAGTTATTCAACTATGTATGGCGTACACAGATCGGAGATTTGATCATTTAAAATGTGGCCGAACATGTAGGTATATAGTTTATGTAGGATTTAACTGAAAATTTCTTTAAATGTGCGATTAAAAATAACCACATTTAATTATACGATCTTGCGATTGTATTATCATTAACCGCAAATCAATGATCACGGCCACATCATGATCAAATCAACGACATTATATTTACATTAATGCTGGGGATTCATATGTAAAAAGTTTGAAACATAATACAATGATGAAGATAAATCTCCGTAATCGATACAATGCACAAAAAAATCAATCATTAACGTACGTCGTGTCGTATTAACAAGTCCTGTCATTGTAAAGTTAATATTTTGTCGTTAAATTAAATAAATCAAAACTTAGTAATAACATGTTTTTCTTCAACCTTTCCATTCGTGTGGGTATCGTCATTTTTCTTTTCCTTTAGGGAACTATTGCTGATGCCGTAAAAGAAATATATGAGGTAACCTGAAAATAATATGTATATAGATAAGCATATTAAAATACACTGTGCCACCGTGAAAAAATTACAAAATCAACAAGCATGTTATGTACGTATATATCCATGTATATCGCGCTTCTTCAGAGCTCTGCCAAAGCGATTTTGAGGATTTAGAGAGATTGATATTAATAGTTCCTAGAAACTAGGGTTCTTTTGAAATCCTAAATTATTCAAATAAACTTAACTAATTAGTTAATTAAGATATATTTGGGTTTGTGAGTGGATCTTTAAGAACTTACCGACTGCAAGCCAGAGGATAAAGCGCACCCAAGTGTGGTAGTCGAGTTGCACCATGAGATAAACGTTCATAATCACGCTCAAATACGGTACAAGCGGAACCAGAGGGACCTGCATCATAACAATGTATATACTTAGTAAACACTTCGTTTGAAGTCATTGACATTTTTATAGAAACACATTTGTTTTTCCCGGGAATCTAACCAATCGACCTAGGCGATATAAATTGGTTAAACTGTAAGCTACGAGTGCAGTAGAGTAGCAGATACAACATATAGCTGCATGTCAAGTAATAAACCATTTTTTTTTATATATAATATAATAGGGGGGCAAACGAGCTTGCGGGACGACCAAAAAGGGCAGTCTACGCAGCCCATAGACACCCATTCTTAGTGGGTGCGTTGCCGGCCTTTAAGGGAGGAGTAG
The DNA here is from genome assembly GCF_905475465.1 of Pieris napi. Taxonomy (NCBI): domain Eukaryota; kingdom Metazoa; phylum Arthropoda; class Insecta; order Lepidoptera; family Pieridae; genus Pieris; species Pieris napi. The sequence goes on along the minus strand of NC_062237.1, from coordinate 6,332,546 downwards.
ACTCGCTTTTTGAACATTTGGAGGTCGTATTTTTTGCATTAATAAGAATTTACGAATCAGATGAACCGCTGCACTGATATTATGGTATAGCTTTGAGCTGTTTAAAAATGTACAAGCCATGAACCGAAATTTTTGTTACACTCACGGTGAAGGTCAGATGTGCGACGTCTCGTCGTGGCTGGCGATACAGCACTAACAGTAAAAGCAGCAGCAGTATGCCCAAAGCACCTGTCGCCACCCAAGACCCCTCACCTATCACCTCCCAACTCATTGTACCGCACGCCGCTAGAGACACCACGACTGAAAGAATCAATTGGTTCTTACGGAATTCATACGGTTATCGCGATCCTTTTTACTTTTTCTTGGATCACGTTTTTTCATAATTAGGTTCGAAACTTGTTAAAAGGAGATTATTTGAATTATGAATTTAATGTTATATAAAAATAAAATAAACACATTAAACAGAGGTGACTAGTCACAGAGGTAGGACGATAAACGTTATCAAAGTTATAAAGAAGTAACACTAAATATACAATTGAATGTTTCAAAGCATTTTATAAATAATGTTTTTGTAAATTTTATCGATAAATGGCTATGTTTCATTAGTATACTAACAGAAGATGAATATAGTGCATTTGGCGATGGTGGAAGAAAGCATCGTAGGCTCTTTTATTCCCAGCAGATTAAACAGCTGTTTCACCACGCTCCAAGGCGTCTGTGGGAGGGCCTTTAGCCCGTTTAGTATCATCGTGCTGTCTTCTTCGTATCTGAAATATAAATATAGCACTAAGAATGCAACGTGCGTTTATCATTCGGCCATAAGTAATGTACAACCAAGTAAAAAGATAATGTTCTGTTTCATAAACATCTATATCTAATCGAGAGTCTATTATTATGCTAAAAACAGTAGTGTCCGAGTGGTACCCGAACAGATTGACAAAAACTATGTTCAGAATTATAAAATAGATCACGCACCTTAAAATTAGCACGCTTATAGCTACAATGGTATAGGCCATTAGTGTTCCAATGGACATCATGTCTATCAATTGGTTTAAGTTAAATATGGCTGCCATTGTTGCTGGAATATAAATGTATGATTAGTCGTCTGAGGTTAAAAAAACATTGGTACTAATATTGTCTATACCAATATTGAAGAAGTGTCATATTACTTTCATAATAAAAATCTATGTTGAACAAAATATAAGGATATTTTTGTTTGTAGTTTTGATTATAATTACTAATATTAAAATTTTCCAATTGATGGTTTTTTAGGATTTATGAAATAAATTACATGCTTCGAACAAAATGATATTTACCTGATAGAAGCCCACTGAAGGCGGTTGCGAGCAGCGGGGTCTGTGTGCGGCGATGAATACGAGCTAGGGGCCGAAATAACACGCCATCACTGGCCATGGCGTATAGCACACGAGGAAGCGGGAACATAGCACCCAAGAGGCTGGTGCACAGTGCGAATATGGCCCCAATCGTTACGATCCACCCCACTGATGGTAATCCCGCCACTCCAAATACGTGTGGAAATGGCGCGTCAGCGTCCTAGACACAACGATGATGTTAGCTAATGTCAACATAATAGGTCAATTCAAATCCTATCATAAAGCAGCCTAAACATTAAGCTTGGCATGTTTGGTTGTCGCGGCAGCATGCGTAATGTCTTTTTCGTAGATGGTGGACATCTGTTATCCTTTTTAGTTTTAAAATTTTAGGATTAAAATTACCTGCAAGTAGTAAGGCAGCATCATTGTCAAGACTGTCGCGATGGTAAAATAGGATATGAATATGATGACGAGCGACAAGATGATGGAAAGCGGAATATCTCTTTTCGGGTTCTTGGCTTCCTCGCCAGTGGTGGCGACGCAGTCGAAGCCCACAAAACCAAAGAAACACTTGGCAGCGCCCGCCATCACTCCAGCCACACCCCACGGCATAAAGCCACCTGCGCCTGCTGCCTCGCGATATTCCTCGGGAATGTCTTCCACCGCTATCCGCCAGTTTGCGGGGTCGCCTATACGTGTGGCAAATTGTAAAAATATAAGAAAGTCCGAAAAAGAAGAAATATTTATAGCTAATAATTATTTTATTATTTCGTAAGCAGAACTGCTGGAACATTGAATAAATACATGGAGCATACAGTTCGTGGTCTTAATTTAAATATATATATATATATATATATATATATATATAACATATGCTGGATTATATATACTTCACGACAATTTTAAATGGTAAAAAAAATAACAAATTAATAATGAAAAAAAAGTGAGAAGTCAATATTAACGCTTTTATAACATCAAGTAGTATATTTCTGACCATTTTATGTATTCATAATATTTTCTCTTCGTGTATTAAGCTGAAAAGTGTCAATGCATCACAAGCTAGACCTATTGTTTCGCGTTGTCACTTTACAATACACAATAGACTATTTATATTTTACGTTTTATGATGGTGCCCTAATAATATTTTATCATTATCATCGTTAATAGGTATTGTCACGTCCGAGCAGTGACTGAAAACATCTAACGACGAACAAAATCTGTTAAATAGGTACTTAGCGGTGAAGAAGAGGTCAAGAGTCACTATTGTTACTCTATTGGAGTGTTGTGATAAAAAAATAGTATGGAGTTTAGCTAAACGCGAAAAAAACATTCGTTGTACAACTTAATGCAATAAAGATTATTTATTATTTAGTCTTGATAGACACGGTTGAAAGAGAGGAGCAGTCTCGATGGAGATTTTGCTTTGAACGCTTAAAGCTCTCAACACATCTGCTCATAGTCTAGCTGACTGATTGCAGGACTTATAAAAAAAAATGAATTTGGAAATTCTTATGTTTTTATAAATGTTTGTTTAAAAGGAAAGTAAGAGTAGACTTACTCAGTGTGGCACCAGCAATAACAACGATAACGACAGTTGCCATATTGAGTGCCGTGAAGACATTGTTTAGTTTTGTTGACTCGCGCACCCCCACGCCGAGCAAAACTGAAAATATTAAAAGAAAATTTTAAATATTATTTATAAAATTTTCTCAACCCCTAGAGGTAGACATGAATTTAACATTAAGAGCGTAATATTAAAAAAAAATCATCATTATTAAGGCGCTACAGCCCATCTGAACTCGGCCTGGTCCAAAGATCCTGCCAGTCCTGTTCTGTACTTTTTGCTTCCAGTTCGTGATTCGAACTCTAAAATATTAAAGAACAAAAAACAGCACAACAATGTATATACATTTAATATTCATTGTAGAGGACGAAGGATGACTCATCAAACTTACTAGCAGAAATATTAACAAAAAAATCGGTTGTCTGTAAAGTCGGTTTACTGACGATAATTGAACGTGACAACGTCACGAATCGCTCACTCAAGTAGGAGAGAGACAGATGTCGAACGCTGAAGAGCGCGGAGTCCGATTGTGCCTCTCTGGCGCTTCGCGCTCTCGCTTGCACTTCAAGCATTAAATGGAACGCCTCAGAGCGAGGTAACGCCGCATGAGTCATGTTTTTTCGTGCGTGCAGCCAGCTCCATCGATTTATAAGACGTTGTCACGTCATAAAAATTTATATACATATAATAATACATAAGAAATACTAACTTGTTATAACAAGGACAAGTCCGAACGCAAAGAAATCAGGATACTCCGCAAGGAAAGAAACATTAATCGGGGCAGCTGCTGTCAAGGTGCGAGCCATGGTATTATTGCATATGCTGTCGATGTAATTCGACATGCCCTTGGCAACACTGGCCGTGCCGATCACATACTCCAGGATGAGGTTCCAGCCTATGGTGAATGCAATGAATTCACCCACGCTCACATAGCTGTACACATACGCTGATCCCGCTCGAGGTACGCGAGCCGCGAACTCCGCATAGCACAGTCCTGTAACAATATACAAATTATAGTAAAACAAATCTATGATTTCAATTAGGTTTTAATGCTTTCCTTTATATACGATTTGTATACAGAGAGGTAGCTAAACGCCAAGGCATTACTTATATTAAAAGATTTCTAACATCGAAGGTCGATCGACTTTTAAGGGCCAGTTTTTTGATCCGTAGTAAAAAATGGTTTAACCATTTGTTACATTAACTATAGTTAAATGAATAACCATTGGTAAAATCGTAAATGCGTTTTTCAATGTCTATTGTAACTATAGTTAAACTTAACAATTGGTCAATTTGTTGCCAATGCAATGAGCAATGACTTCATATCTCAATATGTTTAAATTCATCATTAAATAGTAATAAACGTATTTATCATAGTTTGATTTCTGTGACAAACAGCTGTTACTATGTAAATTACCAGCGGCCATCTTGTTAACCCTCCGATACTGAGTAGTTAACTTTTTTGACTAATGGTTAGATATTTTACCATTAGATGCTCTTACCACGGATCAAAAAACGCATTTTACTGATATTTAACTAATAGTAAGGATTTTTAACCAATAGTTGAGTTAACTACGGATCGAAAAACCGGCCTTTAAGACACGTACATTGTACAGCACAAAGTTATTACACTACATAGATGAAATGACACAAGCCATGTTGCTTGATTTCTTATGTGATAATTATTCGTGACTTTGTTGTTTTTGTCTAGAGGGTAGATGGTTCCAACTTAATTTTTCATGGTATATTAAATATAATTTTTCTCCACCAATTTCGGCCCTGCGCTTCTTTTTCAACCGTGTATAATTTTGAGATGACAAGTGACAAGTCTTTGTCTTGATCAGTCCATCTTGTGGGTGAACGTCCAATCACGATGAGCATTTAAAACAATCAACCTTTTGCCTTTCTCGGGCCAAGATTGTCCACGAGTCTGCTCCATATAAAAAATAGATATTTTATCAATTAATTTAGAAATATTTTATTATATAAAAAGATTTTAATTAACTGAAAAGAAAACTTATTTATACGAATTATTAACAAGGACTGGATATGTAAAACATTTGTATGTTAAGTTCACAATCTTGTTTTGCGAGTCGTTTTGGGGTCATTTGTATTTTGCATATTGCGCTAACAGATGTATAAACATAAGAAAATTTTACTTTATGCAAAGGTTTAGCATTCTCTTAAATTAAACTAGGTCGAGACGACTTCATATTTTATCAACGTTTTTGGATTTTTATTGCGCGCTTAAAAAGGCTTTCTGAATTTAATTATGTAAGTCTCACATATTAATAGTCATTAGTTATACTTATTAAAAATATATTTTGGGTACAAAGTGGTGGTGGTAGAGGTCAGATCAATTTAGGTCCAGGTAAGTGCGTAGTTATATATAAGGAAAATACTTGTAGTTTGGCAATGGAAATGAAGTCGGTGAATTTCAAATAGCATTGAGGGTACGGCTTCTTAATAGCTATCTATTAATACATAGTTTTCCCTTTGAACACTATCGTATAGATATATTTGACAAATCAGCTATTTGTATTTTAATGCGATAAATTGAAGGACTGTTATACATATAAAATCATAAATACAAACTAGTTCTAGTAAGAAACGTGTTATAAATTATAAAATACATTTTATGCAGACAATTATTGGCTGATTTGTATTGAGTAATCGTTGAAATAGAGCGGACAGTGTGAACAAGGTCAGTTCGTTTGATTTGTTTTATTCACTGGTCACACGTGCGGCTGCTGCTTTTGTATTGTACAAAAGCCCTAGTAAAAAAACACAGTTAATTACAGTATATACGTTTTCATTTAACAACACTGAACCTCTCGGTAATATCCATATATATTATAGACGTTAGAGATTAGATCCCTTCTTCATATACTTTATATTTACATATTATTCACAAGACGTCGTAAAGCAATATTATTTTATAAATAACTAGCTGGCCTGGCGAACATCGTACCGCCTAACAGTCGATTCTTTATTTTTTTTAAATACTTATCTGCTATTCGGGACACCGGTCTACTTAAGATAAAAAAAAGAAAGTTGATAAGACAACAAATACATTATGTCAAAAAATAAAAATTTACCTTCCCGGAACCCCTCCACTAACACTTGAACTTTATGATATGGTATTAAAGTTCAAATTGACTTTTAAGTATTATTACGAATATTATGTATGGGAATATAGAAAAGTGTTGTTTTTAGACTTTTTCACTCAATTTTTTTAAATTTTCTCCCCGTAAGAACCATCCTCGTACTTCAAAGAATATTATAAAAAGAATTGGCCAAATCGGTCAAGCCGTTTTCATGTTATGTCGTGACAACGGAAAACGGGTTTCATTTTTATATATATAGATGATTAATTGTAAGTTGTACCAGCGAAAGCAGAGGCAACGGCAGCGACGAGGAAGCTCAGAGTAACGGCAGGCCCGGCTACTGTCTTGGCAACGGCACCGGCTAGAACGTATACGCCTAGACCCAAGGTGCTGCCCACTCCCAGCGCCGTCAGGTCCAGTAATCCAAGGCACCGCGCCAGCTCGCTACCACCTTGACTGTCATCCAGCCGCTTGCAGCGCCGCAGCGCCGACAGTATCCTAGCGCAACCCATCTGTAATTATAACGTTCAATTAATTTTGTAATTAGTTTTTTTTTTTAATTAGTAATTAGTTTTTTTTTTTAATTAGTAATTAGTTGAAATTTTCCTTACAAATTTGGGGGACAGTAAAATAAGTGAATGTTCAGTATTTTTCAGTTTTACGAGTACTCTTGTTATTTAGTTTACTCAATATCGAGGATTACTGCGAAAAAGCATAGGAATATATGTAAAAATTTATCTAAATCTATGTTTTCTGTTTCATTTTTTTTTAGTTTATTTCTGTTCTATATGTATTGATAATAACTTCTCAACGACCTACTATTTTTTTTCTTAATATAGAATTTTGCGTTTGGAGTCGAAAGGTCTTATGAATTTATGATTGGCTTTTAATTGTCTAAGATAGGATTATGTGCAATAAACCATGATGACTGCGTTAAATCGCAGCTTATCACAACGAGAATTGTTTTATTGCTTAAAACGGGCTTTACTTTTAGATATTAAATATAGCAGATTTGATTGTTTATGTGTTATCCTCGGTTAACAACATTTTTTTACGTAATACTGGCTCGTACTGTAATGGCAAACATCTTGAGGAAACCGGTATGTTTTAACACCAAAAATCGACTACCTACGTGTGCGAGACATAAATGATTAATTCGTTTAAATGCAGAAAGTCGTTCTATTTCTTATTGGGAAGTAATTGCATTTTCAATTTTTATAAGATAAGAAAATTGTAAAGAAGTTTAATACTCAATCTAAATTATACTCGTAAACACGATGTAAGAATGAACAATGGTAGCATGGCATGTCTAAGTTAAACTAAAGTATCGAATCATTCGATTCAATATTTAACATCAGAATTTTTTGATTGAACTAAAATTGTGTTCAATAATAAAAATAATTGTTAAAAAACGGTTTCTGTTGATTTAATTTACTATGTTTGCTGTTGACTATCGATTGATGTCAAAAAATTATACAATTTTTTTTCCTTATTAGAATAAGGAAAAAAAATTGTATAAGAACCGGTTAGAACTGGTCCGTACCTGGCAAGTTGACAAGCGCTTTTTTATACATATAAAAAATCTAGTTTTATTTCTTTCAAAGATAAAGTTTTTATTGAGAAACATTTATACTGAAGGAAAGGTATTTCCCCTTTAGGTGGTTAAAAAAACAAAAATATTGTACCTACGTTATTTCTACATAGGTATAAGAATGTTTGTGAAATAAAATAGTTTATAAATTATATTTTTTTATAGTTGCGAATTAAAAGAAATGTACATGACACTCGTACTTATCGCCTTATTTACTTAATTCACTCAAATAGGTATAATAATTATTACACTCACACAATAATAAAAAAACTAATTATACTATTGCGCACTTCTTTTTACCTGTTATTATGTAACTTAACTTTTCTTCTCTCTTTAATTAATAATCTTATACCCGACGATCGTTTAGGTTTTATACAAGACATTTTAATTCTAAAAAACATAATTTCAATGTGTATAAAACGAATCTCAATTAAAACACCGCCTTCCAACCATGACGATACCTTGACCGCTACGGTTTTTGAACATTCAATAATGAATTTGGCTTACACGATTCGTACATACAACCTGATTTCATGATATTTTTATAGCTATAATTTGATGATACAAATGATGAGAACTCGTTTTTTTGCACACAACAATAGATTTTAAAAATTATTAGTACAGAAACATAATGAAGACGATATGTACGTAATAATAAAATTTAAAAGGCTTATTTAGTCTCAAAATAAAATATTTAAAACACTCACAGGTTATCAGTGATCAGCAGTTCGACAGGTGCTGAAATTCACGGGATGATATGACAAAGTGGTACTAAAAGTGATTGTCACGAACTGTTTACAGACGTGGTGTATCTTTACGGCCGTAAGCTCTGCAAACTGCGATAGTGACTCGCGGATAAAATTATACATAATATCTGCATATAATTTTTTTCCTTGATATCAATGGCAAACAGGTATACATGTTTATTATTAAAAGGTTATCGAGATGATGGCAGTCTAAATGAAATACCAAGCCTGTAGCTGCTTAGTTTTACGATTCTGCTAGCTTGCCTAGGTTATTGAACCGTTGTTAACTACGGTCGGAAATATCTACTCCGATGCTAAAAAAGACAAAATCATGTATATTTTATATTTTAAATCCCAATTGTAATGCTGAAACCTAGATTCTTTTGTTATTTTGTAAGTTATAGACAGCTGGATGATTTATCTTATGATATTTAGATTAAAATGATAGATTAGAATACTTTTATTTGCACTATCTAAATATTTTCCATTATAGCACTGTGTACATTTGGTAACAAGAACGAGAAACATCTACTAAATAATTTTTAACATTTTGACTGCTTTTAGAAGTAACTGTGGATACGCCATATTCTGGACAGGATTTCTATAAAATTTGGTACCGATATACTTAAGGAATATTATAATAGGTACTACGTCTAAAAGTATAATAATTATGAGATGTTCTAAGATAACCTAAGGATCATAGAAGTCTAGCCCGTCTTAATAATTTTATTTATTGACCTCTAATTTCGATGTTAAGGTTAGTTTATTATTTCCAAGATTGAAGACTAGAGTCCGCGCCACCACTGAATGCCGATAGACGCGGCGCTAGCGAGTAGCACAGCGTGGTAATATGTTGCTAGTGCTAGGTGCAAGGCTATTTTACCCCAACGTAACATAAATTAATATGAAATTCGCGAACTACTCTCCAAGATTTGCTTCTAATGTTTTACCTTAAAACGAATAAAATAATATTTCACTGTAACGACAGATTTAGTTCCCAGGGTATCGGCAATGAGTGGTAGCGCGGACTCTAATCTCAATATTGACCTAAAACATACCTTAATGAGAAATGCTTCAAATAAAATGACTTGACTGTTGTATTGTCTGTGGTTGCACAGATACAGTAATTATATTTAGACGATGATCTTGTAAAATGATAGTGAATGATATTTGTCTGTCATTGTTGTGGAAGGCTTAGCAGATTACTTTGTCTGTTACTCGCAACCGAACTGTTTGCTGAGCCAACGACCCGCTCACATTTATTAATTAGGTTTGATAAAAATAAATAAGATAATATAAGAGCAGTGTTGGCCTAGTGGATTCAGCGTGCGACTCTCATACCTGAGGTCGTAGGTTCGATCCCCGGCTGTGCACCAATGGACTGTCTATGTGCGCATTTAACATTTGCTCGAATGGTGAAGGAAAACATCGTGGGGAAACCGACATGTCTTAGACCCAAAAAGTCGACGGCGTGGGTCAGGCACTGGAGGCTGATCACCTACTTGCCTAATAAATTTAAAAACGATCATGAAACAGATTCAGAAATCTGAGGCCAAGACTTAAAGAGCGCCACAGATTTTTTTTATTAAAAATACATAAGAATTTATTAATGGTACCGTTTTTATTCAGTTTTAGGACGTTCCAAATCGAGGATATATCACTACCATCATTATACATAAGCCAATAACGGGATCACAGAGTGAATTAAAATAACGGCAGCATAGTAAACTTTTTTATGAGATTCAAACCAATAAAAACTTTCTTTTGAATCGAAATTGAAATTTAACGACCTTATTACAAAACGAGGACGAAAGAAGTACATGTGTTGATTAGCATTTATTAATTTTAATTTTTTATATAAAGAAATTGTTGCCATGGTAACAAATAACTAATTTGTTGACTGAGCCAATACTTAAAAAACCGGTTAGGTCTTTTATTTTACTTTAATGCCAAGATGAAGTATATATTTATTGTATGTTACTAGGTTTAAGCCATTTTTATATGTAATTTGCATTCTTAAATTGTTTCACCATCACCAATAATACTTGACGCCTTAAAACGCATCGTATCGCTCGATGTATCTGTGTTAAGGTAAACGCTACTTAACAAGGATAACTGAAACTCTATAATTTATTTATTCAAGAATCGAGAAAATAAAAATTTAATTTATGGATGATATATAAATTTATGAAGTCCCTTTCACCATCTAATGGGGCACGGGCAGAGATTTATGCATCTGTTTTTTTTAAACATTGAGTGTCTGACAGTCGATTCTTAGATATGCTGGTTTCCTCAAAATATGTTCCTTCACGTACGTTAGCTGAGCAATACTAATTACGTAAAGACAAGAAAAAGTTCATTGGTGCACAACCGGAATTCGAAGGCGCGACCTAAATTGAGACACTTAACGACTGTACAAACCAGACAACATAAAAATCTTTATTTAAAAGCGGTTTTAATTTTACAAGAAAAATATATTTAATTACCACTAAACAACGATAAATTTAAATTGTAATTTAGTTTTAATTTTTCAAACACTTTTATTCCTTAATCGTTTAAGAACATGTTAGTCAGGGGAATTCACGAGGGACTTCACTGTTCAAATAAAACAAGTATTTGTTCAGACACGTTCAATAACGGACTGATTTTCCTCTGTATTCCTTTCAAGTGGTTCGTAAGCTTCCCATCTTCTTAAATGTTTTTTATGTTACAGGAGGTAGACGGGCAGGAGGCTCACCTGATGTTAAGTGATACCGCCGCCCATGGACACTCGTACTGCCAAAAGGCTCGGAAGCGCGCTGCCGACCATTTAAGAATTGGTACGCTCTTTTCTTGAAGGATCCTAAGCCGAAATACTTTAGTGGGCAGCTGGTTCGACATACTAGTAATGCGCGGCAGAAATAGCCTTAAAAATCGCTCAGTTGTGGAACTACGGACGTCAAGGTGATACGCGGATGGTATTTGGTATTCTGCCTTAAAGTCCGATGGTGAAACTCAGCTACAGGTATTACAACTCCTCCATGGTAAATGCGGTAGAAGATGCAGAGAGATCCCACAACTCCACTTTGTGACAATATTTTTGACAATATTGTCAAATATTACGGACACATAATAATTTGTGCTCGCTCTTACTGTACATTTTCTATGAATCGGTAGTGGAAATCACTTGCTGCTCACGCGAAGTGAACTTTACCAGCCGCGGCGATTAGTCTTTATATTCATCCACTTCGACGCGAATTCCATTTGAGTTCATTTAGAGAGTTGCCATACTGCAGGGGATGTACATTAATGATGTTGTATATGTATTTTACTAAGTACAAAACTGCATTTAATTTTTAAATACTTTGTACTTATTTCCAAAAAATGGTAAATTTAATTGGGTTTATTAAGTGACAAAGCATTTTTGTTAGCTGCCGTAATACCTATACCTCTTTCTTCGGGTTTTTGGAATTCTGCTACACTTATGTATACAGATTAAAAAGATAAAATCTAGTAAATAATTAAATGAAACTTTATTTAAATAACAGTTTAATTTGGCAACAATTTTTGAGAACGTTTCTATTTTGATAGCCCCTAGAAACTGTTAGCATGACATTTAAATAACGGTTTGACACCCGTTATCGGCTTTTGACATCTTTACAGATAATATCTGATATATCTTTCTTTGGACTTATATTTATATGTGATAGCCGGGTTCTCAAATAACCTTGAGGAAACGTAGTTAGCTACAAGATGGCGAAGTTTATACGATTCATATTCCCGCGAAATCAATAACTCTTGAATAATAAATGTGAAAAAATACAGATAGTGCGTGTATCGAAAAATCCGTCAATTATATTATATCAAAGACAAAAGTTGTCTTATATAAACGCTGTCAAACTTACTTAATCTTAATTTGTATTACATATTTTATTTAAGCCAAAATTAGATGAATGCTTATTTATACATAACGTACACATAAAAACATATACATAACATTATTATATTTATATATATATGTAAGGAAAACATAATATATTTTTCTATACAAACTCTTGTCTATATTGTATTTTATTAAACTCTTTTGTAATGTCTGTCTGATCGACGATGTTTAATTTATGCCACTTGACAAATTATATGTAAGATATTTTAATTTTTTCATGATATTATTTTACTTTATAAAACCTAGAATTTAGGCTTTAAATGTTGTTTCTTTTGTATGCACAGGTGAGTGAATAATTTGTAAATATATATTTTTTATTAAATGTAAATTAATAGATATTTCTTTTGTAAATAAATCTTTTGTATTCACAGAGGAATGCAGTTGTGCCTTATTTATTCCCAGTATAAGCGATTGATACTATTATATATATATTTTATACTAGCACAGATGGTATAACGATTTTTTGCTATATGAAACGAAGATATATTACGTTTCCATTGAAACCTCAACAGATAGAAAAACGAATTTGATAAATTTTGCGAAAGACACCAAAACGGTATTAGGAAAATATCCTAAAAGTAACGGGCATAATACAGCTGATTATTAATTAAGAGAATGTCGTAAAATAGTTACGTAATGTAAGAGGTCATGCTTTTTGTGTAATACTTTGCTATTTGTGGTATAAGTTGCTTCATACCAACAGATTTATACATGTTATCGGCAAACAGTGCTCATAAACACATACTGAAGCTGAACACAAGAATATATTTCACTATGAATATTCATATACGTGATATAATATTATGTTAATAACCATAACAGTTTGAAAATCGATAGGGTAACGAAACCATTAACAATTCAGATTTTATGAATAGCCATCGGCCTTGTGCGGTAGGTACTCTATATTATGCCCTCGTAATGAATAGAGGTAGGAAATGAACGTGAACCAGTTTTGTATTTATAAATTTTATATTTCGTTATAATACACAACAGCATTTTTTTCCGTCTGTATCATAATAGTTTGCGTCAGAAAATTTCCTCTCTCTCTACGTAATACAAGAACGCCTAATCGATAATTTCAAGTAGGTATACACGACATTTTCGGTTCATAGATGCCAGCTTCAGTTTAGCCCACGGAGCGCTTTTTAACTTTTTCATACAAAAATCTATTGTCAGCTTTTGTACAAAGTATATATAGCTATCAATTTTACTTATAGTTCGTGTGGCCTCTGTGCACGTTTAAAGAGGTCAGCACTATATAACATTTAAAAAGAAAGTCGAGGATACGACACAGCATTTAAATAACCAGCAAATATGGCAGTTTACACTTTTATTATCTTTATGTAACGATCGCCCTTCATAAGTACTTATCATTACAATGAAAAAGTATACGTGTAAGAGGAAAATCGAAACTTCCTCGCCGAAGACGATGATTCGAATCGTAAATTAAAAACACAGATAATAATTAAAAACAGTTTGAACTCAATTTAAAATAGAGTACGTTATAACCATAAGAAATAAAGAAGTAAATGAATAAGGTGTAGTGGTTAAAATGTTCGAATATGAGGTCTATGAGGACTAGGGTTCAAATCCCTCTTCAGGGCTTAAGATTTCCATGAAATTAAAACGGGCCTCGAATGAGCACGAGTGCCTGTTTTGGTCTCGTGTCGTATACATCAAACTGTGACGGTTATGGAATTGAGAATCCACCTGTGTCTACGCATACATACACGCCAGTAAGACATAAGAGTCCCGGGTTGGTTTGAATCACCCTTAAAAAGTTACATATCATTAATCTCATTGCTATGGCACTTTAAATCTATCCCTTTATCTAAAGGTGTAGATAAATATATAAGACAAGTTATATAAGTATATACGTGTGCGACGTTTTATCCTCACCAATAACCAGTTACCATATTTATTTTGAATTCAATATACTTGATACTTTCTCTCATTGAAATGAGCCACCATATGTGGATACTCGCTTCCTACGACTAGTAGACAGGAAGTTGCAACCGCATGTCAATCAATGGTAACTCACAAACACACATGCGATTTTGGTCTTGTATTCTTAATTTTTACACAGAAAGCAGGCCATACACCCCTTGCGATACAAAATGACTGTAATGCTAAACCTAATGTTGACGTCACTCAAAACAATAAAGGTCGCAAATCGTCATCTTCTAGACTTCGTTTTTGTTCCCAAGATAATTTAAGTTGCAAATGCATATTATTTGTTGTTCTTAATAACCTGAAGATCAGGAAGTAGTATTAGAATGAAAAAGCGAATGTATTTTTCTTATCACAATATACAAAACGGATGTATACGACCGTGCGTCTGCAGAGGAAGTGAAAAGTGTATCAAACAAACAATTGCAACATTTTTGTGTATCAACCACACTTTTTTTCTACAATACAAGAGTGTCTGTTTAACCGTACATATTTGATGACATTGATCAATTGTCCAATGTCATGACAAAACAAATCAAATGTGCTAACTTATCAGCATTTAGATGTGAACGAGTATGTAATGACATAAACTTTTCTGTAGTTATGTAAAGAAATTGTCACTCTTTGATGTCCATTATCGGATATTTCCACAAATCTACTAATAACAGTAATTAGACGCCCACTTATTAGTTGTTATCGTGGCACTTGTTGTAGGGGATTAGATTCTGCACAATTGTGAGATACCTGTTGAGGTGTCGTAATGAGGCCAGAGCTGATCGTCAAGGATTTTGATAATAATACTAGTACAATATTCTTCACAATTGTGTAAACTTCCGGCTTTAAGATTTCTTTTTGGTATGTTAATATGTGGCTTAATGAACACGAAATTATCTGATTTACTAACAAATAATGCCCACGATCTAGTTACAAAAGAATGCTGTCATGATCTAACTTTGTGACCGTATTAAAAAGTATAACTTTGTTTTTTAAATTTCACCAAAGCGGTCTTGTTAACAAATCCATTAAAAAAATGTTATTACTGGTACAAAATAAGTACATGATTTTATAAAATTATGACAAATTGACGTCTGAAACCTACAGTTATGGTAAGATAATAGGAATCGTGGTGTATTTATAGCGCAGAGGGGAAATGGATCTCGGGATGTCGGGTCCATCTCCGGTCTCATCATCTCCTGAGGTACGTTACTTCTCATATCTCACTACCGTGGTAATTTTATTGGAATGTTATTGGGGCAGATACTGTCCTCACTGCTCACTCATACGTGACACAATGATTACCGTTATTAACATATCTCTTACTATTAATGCAGGGAAAAGTTATAATATTTTTATTCATTAAATTATGCATGTCATTAATTTCAATAGCTTCGGACAACTTGCAAACTATTCAGGCCATCACTGCTCTGTAACTCCCAATAGCGAACCTGACTAAAATATTTTTGTACCGCGCGATTCAAATAAATCGGAAATCGAAATGGCATACAAAACATTACATAACATTACTATTGCTTAAGAATTGACTCTCGTATCGGCTTATAACTGAACTAAGATAAAAAAAACAAATGATCTTTTTCTAAAAAAAATAATTTATATACGTTTTCTGACGTTACCCACGTTAGCAACATCTTGTTGAATGCTGAATTCCAACATTATGAAAAAACTTCAACGTTCATTTTAATTAATTGTAATTAATGAAGGAGGGGCCTTCAGGTTTTTAAAGTCAAATGCGTAGATATAGCTCAGCTACTCTAATTACTTATGTAAATTCTATTTAATAAGTGTTGTGTTTTGTCATTACTCAGTGAAACACTGAGTGACAATCTCCATCGCGAAAAAACCTATTATGTATGTAAATTGCTACAAGAAAAGGTGCACAAAAAATTATTGTATTTCAATATTTAAAGTATGTTATAGTTTTCATGATTTTAACTAGTATGAAGTTTCAATTGGGCAGACACAGTTTTGTATATGCGATTATTTTTATTTAATTAAGTTAGGATGTATGTAGCCTGACTGATGTTTTTATTCCACGCGAGCAAGTGAAATAGAAAGGAAAAATCCAAGGAATCCGAGGAAATCACTGCACATCGTGATTATTTAAATAATACTTTTAGATCACGTCGAATTTAATTAAATTAATTACTAACCTCATTCTAGAAATAATAAATTTAATTTTAAATATTTAACAAATTAATTGAATCTGTTGCCTGTGCTACCTGCACACACAAAACTGTTAATATCATTTCAAGAAAAAATTAAGGTAGTTTTGGTAGGTGTGTGTCTATAAATTACCTTTATTAATAAAATATTCTTGTGGTGTGTAATACAGTGTTTAGCTATATGTTATAAAAACTATAAAGAAATAAATAAAGTCTATATTCTCTGGCCGTTGGTTACAAACAAATAATTGTTAAGAAAAAGCAATACATAGTTATAAAATCTATTAGACAATAATATTCTACATATTCGTCTAAAGAACGTAAGGATATGGAGCAGAAAAATAATTAAAAAGTCGTATGTGATAAGGTACGTACATTTATGTTATTATGGAATCACGAATTTACAAAAAACACTAACCTCAAATTTTAATTATCCAAGTGTAAAAGTTCGTTAACACTACGCTGGCAATACGCACATCGATTTCAGTTCCACTCTCACAAACACAAGCGGCGCTTGCGCAGTCACCGCATTCACTGACTGCTGACTGACTGCTAAGGTAACAGACGACTTGATTGGGGTATTTTTTTCTTTTCACCGACCTTCTTTGTGATTACTGTAATTAATGTCTTTAGTAATTATATAAAAACAACATGGAGTGTTATCAAAAAGACCTAATTGATTACCTGCTGGTGCCAGCGACTTAGTAAGTAATGGAGCCTTTTTCCTTGACAATATTTTACGTCCCAACATCCGATTTTGATAAAACAGGCTAAATGTGAGATAAATTCATGGTCTTATAACGCGAACCACAATTAAAATATGCAAAATATTGTACTGTAAATAGGTTTTTATGGATGATGTACGTCACTAAAGACCGTAGGAAATTATTTATAAAGTAGAATCCGATGATGTATATCAGAAAATGTCAATGTAAACTTCAGCATTATTTGTATCATTGTGTAGTTGTTTGAGGAATGAATCTATCATTTATTTCTTAATACTATTATGTATCACTATTAGAGCTGTACTCTGAGGCGTTATATGGTATAAAAACATATATTTGACTATTTATTAATGTGTTGAAATGTGGGAGGGTATCAAGTGCCGTATCAAGGTGGCATGGCACACATTTCTGCGTCTGTTTTATTGATATAAAAAACAAGTTTCGAGTTTGCGAGACTTCTACCAACCAATTAATGTCTGTTTCCCCGAAACCTTAACCCTCCGTATAAACTTAAAAATTACACTATCTATTGTAAATTACCAGGTGCCAATTCTTTTGAAACTGTATACAGGTCGCAAAGGATGTGGCGATGCAGAACAAATAAATGTAAAAAGGTAGAAATAATATATATAAATGTATATTTCTATGTGGAAGAGGAGAGTTGTCCTTCCAGCTGCTCCTCAGCCCTGGAGCGGAAGCAGCCATGTATTAGGCAGGGTTACACTATTAATTTTTTTTAAATATTCACTTACTTATAATGCTTACTTTATTTTATAAAGTATAGTTATAATTAAATTATGTCTATAATATTTAATTCAAAAGTACATTAGTTATATATGTAACAGGATTAATTGCTACAATTTTTGCACAAGGCGTGCGAAATATCATATTTCAAGAATTTAACATAATGAATAACATGAAGGACTTAATATTAATTAAGCAACGTCTTACTACTTTGAAGGCACAGTGTACAATCCTAATTATGTCCAATTATATATTATCATTAGAGTTTAATGACAAATTTATATAGGTGCTAAATAAATTATAGTGAATATTACCAACTATATTATACTTAGATACTATATATACAATCAGTTGGAAAAAGCTGGAGGAGGCCTTTACCCATGAAGGGGTTCCGATCGAAGGTACTGAAGGAATCTAGAATATAAAATAACAAGCAAAAGAAAAAAATGTAAAATAATCTAAGCTGTGTATTATAATTTGTTTTTTGTCATGATTGGACATAAAACGGACTTCCCAATCAGAACATTGTGTATTCTCTGTATATAATGTTAACTACGCTATCGATAAATGACCGTAGGCTCGCGAAAGTTGGTACATTAAAAATTTCGCATTGCTTGATTGACAAAGAAATGTAAACAATTACTTCCATATAATTAATTGGTAACGTGTCATCTCACTATCATTAAAAACATAATTCTCAGCCAAGTGTAGTACTTACGACAAAGATAATACGCTAATTCTAATCAGATACTTATCAGTTGATAAGACGAAGCATACCATCAGTGACTCTCACACCGCACTCCCGAACGCCTTGTCTGATTTCTGTATACTTACTCCATTATATTATATACTGCATTACCTGTGTTTGTAATGGAAAAGTGATTAACAGTGTTCATGTATATAATGAATTTCTAGTACAAGTGAAATAACGTATTATGTAAGTAAAAAGCAAAAACCAAATCGGCAAACTCGGATGCCTCATCATTTTTGTATTCTTTCGTCGTAAAGATTACGTTGGGGCAGCTTCCACTTCTTATCATTAAACTACTTTCAATCAAACCGGTATAGAAAACGCAATAAAATGACTGACTAAACTGAACGCAAATGACGATGAAAGATGTCATTTTAAGAAGTAGCTACCTATTTGGACGTCATTAGGTGAATCATTATTAATTTTTGTATGTAGGTTTGGTAGTTTGGAGGTTTCTCCTCGAAAAGTATTGTAGTTTTTTTGTAATTTTCAGTTGCGTAATGTGTTTCATTTACAGTTGTACCTACTTAGGGTCGTTAATAATTAGGTCATTTAATAAAGATTTAAAAACTTAATGTAATACTTTAATTCAACATAGATTATCAGCTGGTATTCTGTAAACTCTATTCTTCAATAGTTAACTAATCGGATATCTTAATTTCGTGCTTAGCTACTAATCTTCT
Source organism: Pieris napi (assembly GCF_905475465.1). NCBI lineage: Eukaryota > Metazoa > Arthropoda > Insecta > Lepidoptera > Pieridae > Pieris > Pieris napi. Next base: position 6,313,249 of record NC_062237.1, on the reverse strand, counting down.
CTTTATAATCTATTATTAATAACAATTAAATAGATCTGATCAGAAAGACTGACTACGGCTTTTAGTGTGCTAAACAAAGACTCTTCAATTTTTAGTCGTATATTCATTTTATAGAACGTATAGTGTACTTAGATGAATTTTGGCAAAGTATGTAAACACATTCAGGTGCGAGACACGGCAAGAATCTCGCAAACCAAAGATCTCCCGATTATTTTTTTATCTTATCATAGCGTTATCACACTTCTGAGTAGGAGCCGCATGCTTCATTGTTTTAACCTCTTTACTGACTTCACTATTAACTATGTATTTTATTTAGTAGTATTTTTCTAACTTTGTTCGATATTTAATATTTACCAATATTACCCTTTTTAATAATCCATAGTTGTTTACCAGTTGATTAATTATTCAAGTGGAGCGTCATTCAAATGACTAATGAAAGTGTAATTTTTTAAGTTTAGGTATTGTGATTTACCTACAGATATTCAAAAATGTATACTGTAGACAGACAATCAATCAGTAATTAATATATTTATAGAATAAACCAAACGTTTTTTATCTAACAAAGCGATCTCAATCAATAGCAGTATTATTTTTGTATTCTATACCTGTCGATTTGATGCTATTCCCATGAATATCTATGTTTATATATAAACAATGTTTATAATATAAAGGGTTCAGATTAAATTACCAGATGTAGTGTGTTATTACAAGAAAAAGAGACTATAAATTTAATGATAAGAAAATAAAAAGGCTTTAAGCTACTTTGCTGTTTCCGAATTAACGGGTTCGCTTGTTGGTATTTATACTAACACGGCTTTCATGCAAATGCGACTTTAGGTCTCTTTCACCATTTTAAAAATATATTTTCTATTCCGTCAAATTACCACAGAAAAATCCGCAGACGAACTTTTTATTATGCGATGTGAAAGAAAATTTGTCATTTCCTAAAATGTCAAATTTTAGGGTATCGTACTATCTCGAGTGCATCATAATAATTTTAATCTTTACACGATAAAAAATAATTACATTATCAGTCAAAATATTTTTACTTTCTTTGTTCTCGTAAAAAAATTATAGAAAGCCATCAAACGAAGCTATGTTTGATGCATGGATCCCGAGAAGATACGATAGAAATCCAATTGAACTATGTATTGCGATAATGTGCAGGTGATGCGACGCGACCCGGATGGTGAGTAGGGTGGGCAGGAGGCTGGCAGTTCAATGGGCAGGTGGGCAGCGTTGAGCAGCTCGCTGCAGCGTAAAAGGGTATTTAACCCTGAGCAGCTGGAAAGTGGCAATTTAAGACGGTAATGGATTTGTATAATCACGCAAGTTACAATGTAAGAAAGAGGAAGTTAATCTGAATTAATGTTTTAGATGTCTGACAGTCTGGGACCTGATTGCGTTGGGAGTAGGCAGCACGCTTGGCGTAGGCGTGTACGTGCTGGTGGGCTCGGTGGCTATGAACTTTGCAGGACCTGCCATCGTACTCTCCTTTCTCATCGCGGCCATCGCTTCGCTTTTCGCGGGTAGGTACCTTATACAATCCTAGGTTCCTTATACAACCCTAGGTTCCTTATACAATCCTAGGTTCCTTATACAATCCTAGGTTCCTTATACAATCCTAGGTTCCTACTTATATATAGTATAATATTATGATATACACTTGTTTCCATAATCTTAATGTTCGCAACTTCGTTTCGCTTCTTTTCAAAGATCACCAAAATCATCAACACTAATGTAGGCCAGCCCTGCGATTCTGTAACTCACTTTTCGAACTCACACAGCGTTTTTCGCATCGGCAAAAGGTGGGAGCTTGTAGTTTATTGCTTATCAGAATGCCAAATCATAAAATGACTGCTTCACGACTGATTTGAGAGCGACCGCCGATGCGAAAACCGCTGTGTGAGTTCGAAAAGTGAGTTACAGAATCGCAGGGCTGGTTTGTTAGTTTTTATTTAAAGATTGTTATATTATTAATTTTACGAAGTGATCTTACAATTCCTTAAAATTTATTTATTAAGATGGATGGTGAAGGGTTGCAATTTAGTTATTTGGTGGTCATTTATGATAGGTCTATGTTATGCGGAGTTCGGATCTCGCGTTCCGCGCGCTGGTTCGGCTTACATCTACACTTACGTCACTATGGGACAACTCGTGGCCTTCATCGTCGGTTGGAATATGATCCTTGAAGCATTATTTGGTAAGTCCAGATCCTTTTCTTTAATACTTGTTCAACCAACAACCACGTTCATGACCCAAAAAAATATATGTTTACGCACCTGCCAATAAAGGAAAAAAAGTGCCACGGCTTTTTATCAATCAATAGTTTGAATCTTACACAAGAAAAATTACTATTTCAGCAACAGCTAGCGTCGCCCGAGGGCTAAGCATGTACGTGGATTCGATGCTAAATAAAACGATGTCAGAGGCGTTCTTGTCCATTGCACCAATATCGGTTCAACCGTTTTCGCCCTACTTCGACTTTTTCGCATTTGGAGTGGTAATTGTACTTGGAGGTTGGTATTAATTATATACAGAAATTATTTTCAGTAACAAAAACTCGGTACTAAGGTACTTTAGTAACTATTAAAGAAAATTTCAATTTAGTGTTTGTTTTGTTACAGTGGTATTGGCAGTGGGTGTGCGTCAATCGGCAACAGTTAACAACATCTTCGCTCTAATCAACATTGTCGTTATCGTGTTTATTGTGGTCGCCGGGACTGTCACAGGTATCTTATTCATATTGTAATAGTAGTAAAAGATTATTTTGTTTTTTTTTTTTCTTCTGCGGGTATTTGCAATCAGCCCTAAGGCTATGAGCGAATCTGTTCTGTGGTGCTGTGTATATGATAATTAATTCATTTAAAGTTATGTTGTTTATCAAAAGAAATATAAGTAATATGTATTCTCTTTGTAATTAAAGAGTCAAAAGATAGGCTATATAAAGGCCGATATACATTATCTTAGTGTTTAGGAGAGTACTTTAGTACAACTTGAAAGGCAAGTTCTTTAGCGTAGCGTTTACTAAAGCAAGTAGCGTTTACATGTTTCAACTAAAGTACTATCCTAAAGCACTCTGCTAAACACTAAGATAATGTAAATCGGCCTTAAAAGTTAGTACCTACTAGTACAGTTTCTAATTTTTCTTTTTATATCGTTAACAGCAAATCCATCAAACTGGAGCATACCGGGAACAGAGATACCGGCGGGGTTTGGCAAAGGGGGTTTCTTTCCGTATGGTATATGGGGCGTTTTCAAAGGAGCAGCGGTCTGCTTCTATGGTTTTGTGGGATTTGACTCTATTAGCGCAACAGGAGAAGAGGTAAGAAATTTCGTTCTCGTACTTTTTTTTGAACTAAGATTTGTGAACTAAAATGTTTGCAATATAAACAATATGTAGATAGAATTTCCATGCAATATTAATATTAAAGGTAAAGGATCCTCGTCGCGTAATCCCCATAGCGATCTTGGCGGTGTTGGTGCTTATATTTTTCGTGTATGCCGCAGTGTCTACCGTCATCACCATGATGGTGCCTTACTACTTGCAGGTAGGTAAAGTTTCACTTCGAGTCGTTTGTGTGGTTCAATTTAACCATGAGTGCTACTATAAGTATCTTAACATTGCTTCAACTTTTGCAATGAATGAACAATGGCATACTTAAAGAATCATTAAAATCTTCTTTGACATTGTTTAAATCAAATGCGATAGTATGATGATTTATATGATATATTAATTTTGCTAACATTTTATCATCATCAGTAATATTTCATCAGGATACAACGGCGGCTTTAGCAAGTGCCTTTAGCTATGTGGGTTGGGAATGGGCTCGCTGGGTAGTTTCCATCGGTGCTATCTTCGGCATATCTGCTAGGTAAGTTTTTACTGGAGTATTAGAATTATAATACGTGTCTATTAAATTACATAACTCTAATAAATACTCACTTAATACTAGGACAATAACTAAGTTTTTAAGATACAACATAATATCATATTTCCAGTCTATATGGCGCAATGTTTCCCTTGCCGCGGCTGCTATACGCGATGTCTTCAGATGGCCTGCTCCTGCGCTGGTTGGGACACGTTACCGCCGCAAACCAATCACCGACAGTCGCCACTGTTCTTCCAGCTCTTATCATAGGTAACTTTATATAGAATATAATCATCGATTTTGATTGTTGGTCTTTAAAGTCAAAACCGTTTCGAAGAAAAAGAAACATTCTATGTAAGTTTTATAGACACCATTTTTATCTATTTTCATATGAATGTTTATTTTTTATTTTTCAGCCATACTGGCCGGTGTTTTAGAGCTCCAAGAGCTAGTGATGATGATGTGTGTAGGAACGCTACTTTCGTATACCATCGTAGCTATTTGTGTTATAATATTGAGGTCGGTATTACATACTACATTTGTATATTTTTTAATATGTAATTTCTAATACGGTAAATTCGTGGTCATTTTAAATATTTATATTTCACATAGTATTACCATAAACATTACTTAGTAAGAGTTATCGTTTCAGATATCGTTCTGATTCCACGTCGTCGACAGGATATTGCTTTATAAGAAGAGTTTTCTGTTGTGGAGAGAAAACACCATCACAGACATCTTCTTTGGTGGTTAAAATAACTTTATCATTATTTAGTAAGTACTTTTTTACTTTAAAATAATTATTTCGTAAAATTATACTAAAGCCATTTAATAACCACCTTTCTTCCAGCTAGTATATGTCTGTCAACGGCTCTTGTTGTAACTCACATTGAGAGACCACTGATCCCAACGGCTATACTACACTTGTTAGCTCTACTTCTCATCACAATTATAGCCATACAACCTCAGAATAAAGAAGAGTTGTCTTTTAAGGTAATTTCTTTAGGTTTGTATTACAGTATTGAAAATCAAAATGGTTATTTTTTATAAATCAATATTCTCATTTCAGACTCCACTGGTACCCCTAATTCCGTGCCTTAGCATATATGTCAATGTTAACCTAATGATCTTAATTAGTGTGCAGACTTGGATTCGTGTTCTCATTTGGATGGCCATTGGTAAGTGTATCATTTAAAAAAGTAAACCAAATGTCATTGTCTGTCTGAATACAATTTAAAATTAACATAAATTGACAAGAAAAGTTATGAGATTTCTTTACTTGTAGGTATACCAGTCTACATAGTTTGTGCTTGTTGCTATAAAGCTAATACTGGCGATAGTGAATCAAAAAATGTTGCTCATATTAATAAAAAAGGAAAACCTCCTGTGCAAATATTTGTCGAATCACCAACACCTCCAGATACTATTAAGTATAGTGGAACTGGAGGTGATCAGATCGTGCAACAGGGCGGAAATACGCTAGTCATACGAGATAATCCAAGAAATACCTTACCACTTATTACCGAAGAAATAACAATACAAAACGCTTATATTGAAGATACAACAGAAAAAGAAGCGAAAATAATAGATCTGTTAGATCAAGTTATTCAAGCTGAAGAAGATTCCTTTAGTGAAATAGTAAGTTTGAAAGAGCAAAGAAACGCAAGCGAAGTGCCTGTTCAGGAAAAGCAAAGAAAGTCACTAAGTGAGTTGTCCGATGCGGGTTCCGATGTATCGAGTAATCAAGCGTTATCAAAGTATGATGTGGTAGCACAGGTGCATAGAGAAGATTTACCGAAACTTGAAGAAGAAGACGAGATAAAGCAAATATCGGATATTGAGAATGAAACTACTGTTAGCGATCAGGAGACAGTAGATCATCATAAAAGTCCAGATTTGAAAGAAGAACAAAATGAATACAGTGACGAAATTATTGAAAGTGATGCTAATTCAAGAACTGATGAGTCCGGCTACTCTGACACCTTAGATAAAACACCACAAAGTGAAATAATTGAAGATAAAGAGATATATAATATACCAACGCCCCCTCCGCTTGATGAAACCTTCTTTGCAAGTCCAACATCGGTGCGACTAACGAAAGTCAGATTACCTGAACCTCAACTCACTAAGTCCCGAGGAAGTGTTCAATCAAATGGATCTATCGATGATGAGCCCATGACACTCGGCAGTGATAAACAGATAAACTTTATGACCAAAGACAAAGAGATTTCTAATATACCAACGCCCCCTCCGCTTGATGAAAACTTCTTTGCAAGTCCAACATTTATAAAGTCTTATACAATATCGGTGCGACCAACGAAAGCCAGATTGCCTGAACCTCAAGTCACTAAGCCCCGAGAAAGTGTTCAATCAAATGGATCTATCGATGATGAGCCCATGACATTCGGCAGTGATAAACAGATAAACTTTATGACTAAACTAAATACTATTTTTCAAAACAAAATATCTGAAGGCAGTGATAGTGGGGATGAAAAAAGAACAAGATCCAATTCAGCGGGTAATTTAACCGAAAATACAGAATTTGCGACACTAAACCTCGAGAGACCACAACTGTTTTTAGATTTGAAAAAAGAAATGCTTTCTAGAGACCAAGTAAATACATTAAAACCAGTCAAAATAGAAGAAAACTATCCCGAAGAAGAATCTGAAGATGAAAGTATGAGTAAAGATGTTTTAAAATCGAAACTTGAGAACATATTTGCAACCGGAGGACCAAAACCAAGGAAAGCAAGATTAATGAAATCTAATCCTCCAACGCCTGAAGAAGCTTACCAAACCGACACTTCCAGCATAGAGAGTATACCAAAGATGCCAAAGATTGAGAAAAACGACACGTTAAAGCGACAAAAGGACAAGTTTGGGGAAGTTTTAAATTCACTGCGATTGTCACTTAGAGATGATCCAGTATGAAATACTATTTATAAGAACCCTGTATTTGCCTAAAAAAATATAATACCGGAAAATCAATAAATATAATTTCAATTTCATCATGAATACAGATAAGAATAATGATTGAATACGTATTTAATGAATGTAAAAATGAATAACGAATTGTAGATATAAGCAATATTTCATAAATTATGCAAATCAAATCTGATGTCCTGAAAGACTGAAGTGTCGCAATTATAATTGTACGTATGTCTTGCTTTGTTGATTGTTTTTTATAATAAAATGTGTTATTAATAATTATATTATGCGTCTTTAGGATTTGTTTTATTTTTATTAAAACTTAAACTGCATGTTGTATAAAATTAATTTTATTTTGGGTCTGTCCGTCCATGAATAAAAAGTCTTTTGTATAAAATACAATTTATTAAAACTCATACCAAAACATATAAAATAACTATAACAAATCTAAGATGTCTCGTTCCTGTATATTTCTTTTACGATCGGCTGCAGCTCCATTTCCTTCGCACACATTACGAGCAACTCATCCAGTATACGTTCAGACACCCTACAATTATAACTTAGTTAACTGTTGGAAAATTATCATAATAAAAATACTTTGATTGGAATTTTATAGACTTGGTAATAAGGTACCTTTGTTTTAATGACGGACGCACATAAAAAGAGCTAGTCCGACTTAAACGTACTACATCAGAATTGAGAATCGCACGCTTAATCTCTGAGCTAACGCTGCTAGCTCAGATTGTCCATTAGGAAAGATTAAAAAATTGGGTGCGATCATTAACATCTTTTGTTATCAGTGGAATTGCTTAAAATCATCTACTATTAGCCTACATTATACATTACCCTAGAAGCCCATTAATTAGAAATCTTTAATTTTTATAATCATGAACATATTAGGTACTATACGTAATTATTTAGTTTTTTTATCCCTTATCAATATTCAAGATATGCAACCAAAATAAGACTAATAGTTTCTAATTAATCAATAGACAGGGATTTTTCAAGAACTATGTACATTTTTGTCAAATCAAGAGAAATTCGAAAGTGTTGTGAGGGTGAGCTGTGAGGTATGCAAGTTGTGACCTACTTGCCAATGACTTCCCAGGGTTTTCCAACGGCACTGTTAGCGTATAGGGGGCTAGCGAGCATGTGTTGCATGAAGGCCGTCCGATAGCTGAAGAGGCGCTCGGCCGCGTTCTCGTCCACGCAAAGCGCCATACGGCATCGCTCTAACGATCGCGCCGCCAGCGCCACTTCAGAAGCAGGTACCCCGCTTGTTGTTCGGGGTGGCTTTTTCTTAATTGTCTCTTCCAATATCTGTAGTTCAAACTTGGATCACTTAAAGAAATATAAACGAAGCTATACTAGACAATGAGTTATAGTAACCTTGAATAAGTATTCAAGGTTACTATGTATTTCGAATTGGAACGTTTTATAATTATTTTAAGTTTATTCAAGGCAGCTAATAACAAACCTAATGAGAGAAACTAATTGTGTGTTTTTCCTTCGTAATTGAGTCAGAATTCAGTTACTTCCTACATGTTTTTGAAGTGAAACTTCTTTATCGACGTATGGGAGAAATTTTTGTAGCAGGTTTCGCGCCATGTTGCTTTTTGAAGTCAAACTTCTTTATCGGCGTTGGAAAAAAATTTACACACATTTGTCACATTTTTCGGTTACGCGCCATCTTTTCTTGTCCCTCCCACGGTTGATCCGAAGAGATTCGAAGCCATTAGTAACAAAAATATATAATAACGATTACAATGATAGTAATACTAATAATTCTATTACAATTAATGAAATTCTGTAATAATCTTAGTACTACATAGTAGTACAGTAATAAGTTAAAATGAAATAATTGTATTTGTATTCATGTCTATGATAATAAAAGCCTTTTGTTAAACTTTATCTAATTTAACTTTATTTAACCAATTTCTGTAAAGTTGCATATAGTAGATCATTTTTCGAAAAATAAGGTCATAAAGAAGTTTCACTTCTTACGTGTGTACACCTAGTACACGCACACATTTATTTTTAACATAAACTTAAGTACTAGGAAAGATGCATGACAAAATACACACCTTCAAAAGCTGCGGTGTGCTGGGTTGCCTTGGACTACCACTGCTCATGCAGATAAGCTGCCCATTCTTTGCACCCGATATACGCTCGATTCGCGTTCTGAAAAGTAAAGATTTGTCTCACAACGTATAAACATATTCAAATTTCATTTGTAATCCAGAATAGATAAGAAATTTGGATAAGAAAGAAATAGAAATTTGAATTTCAACCTAGGCAACATGAGATTTAAAATAAATTATTTTAATTTTAGAATAACAAGCTTACACGCCAATAAGGTTCAAATAAAAATAGGAAAGTGTTCTGCAAGTCGAGACTTAATCAACAAAATTACGGTAAAAGTCTGTAGTCAGTAAAAATATCAATTTATTCCTGCAATGAATGCAATTGAATCTTTAAGTACACATTTAAGGAATGTGATGTTTTTTCCATTTTCAATTAGCTTGCTAGCTTCGATCAAAGAGTCTCGTAATTTCAAATATCACTGGTACCTACTGTAATATTGATGTTGTTCATATTAATATCCCTCTAGTGAAAAGCCATGTCAAAGAACATTAATATGGCAATAAATAACAGAGGGTGGAAATCGCCTTGGGGAGTGTCTAGACGAGACCATGACTTTCACACTTGTCATAGGACAAACAATATTATAATTTTTATAATATTAATTAAAGCAAAGGGTGTTCTTTGGCGCGAGCAGGGGATTTTCGGGCTTTGAACTAAAATTGCAACATTGAACATTAAAATACTAGTTCGTGTTTTTTTTAAATCAAATTCTATTCTCGTTCGGTAACTTTCTACTTATCGCCGGAAGCTGCCTTACTTCTTCATTTAAAAGGTAAATTTCACGAGTTCACACTTTAACAGTATCTGATTTTAAGGCGCTTGGCATTGGCCCATATCTCCTTAGATAATAGTCAATAGACAGATAATAGTCAATAGATAGCAGTTTAGCCCATAAAGCAGTAATTCCGCACATACGGATTTAGAATGAAACTGGTCATAAAATAAGGCGGATAACTAGCTGTGACATCAGCCGAGGTCAGCTCAATGCAGACCACATTGCACACCTCTATTACTTTATTAGCACTATTTTTACACTGACTAATAATCCAAGTAAAAAACAAGACATTCTTATTCCTTGTAATAATGTTTTGTGGAAACATTAATATTACAAATAACTTATTTTATATAAATTTTAATAAATAAATAAATCCTGTATTTGCCTTGACCGTGGTACATATTATGAAGGAATAAGAAGATTCCGCACAATCAGCCATATCAAACTAGCATGCAAATATGAAATATATAATTAAAAGCATAATAAGTAAGAAGTAGGTAGTAATTTCCTAAATTATACACGGTGTAGGTATATCACATGATCATAATTATTCTGTATGACATTACAAACCACCATGTACAGTCCAGCACAAGGTGACCTTGAACTGAGCAAAGTCATGGCCGCGACCATGCGGAAGTGTGACCTTATGATGCGATGGGGTCTATGGAGTGAGCTGTGAGGGGATGGAACGACCTGATACAGACCTAAAGTGGCCAAGCTTTTGAATTTAAATAGACGAAAAAGGACCTAATTTTGCAACAGCCTACAGAGGTAACATTGAATAAACAATAACTCTAATACAAAGCTTCATGCGTACAGTTGTTCATTTAAATTGGAAATTACACACGCATGAACGTCAATATTTAAAAAAAGGTAAGATCTAAATTTACATTTACTACCAGCTTCAACTTAGCCAATAATGATAATATTACGATGGACATTGTAACAATGCTCCCAGATTTATCCCTTACATTTTAAATCATATTGAACCTACAATTCAGTACATTTAAAGCTCCTATGTTATCGTTGGGAATTTATGAGTTCTATCTTTAACCTTGTACTACACAAACAATTATATAAATTGCACATTAATTAACAATGACAAATAGAAGTCTCCATAAAACTAATTACTAAAATTATTTTCACGTGCACTTAGCACTCTAATACGTTATTGTAATGAAATGCCTAGGGATTGCGACCTAAGGCTAGATGGCTATCAGTGACCTAACAGCGCGTGATGACTCCTGCGCACCAAGATCTTGAGGTCGATTCATTTACGGAACAATGGGAAGACGTGACAATGGTACCTGCTGATGTTGCGACATCTATAACTTTCAGGCTCAAACTTACTGGAGCCAAATAATCTAGACTCAGATTTTAGATAAGATAGCCATATGTGAAAAAGTAAAACATACCTAAAAACTAGATTTTTGGGAAATTATCGCTCATTAGTGCCGAGTGCAGAGATGTGTAAGTATACGGTTTTAAACGATTAAAAAAAATCAATTCTTACTCATAATAATTAGTCACACCTCGCCATTTTTGTTTCTCTGTGGGTGTGACAGTTCATAAAGTGGTTTATACTCAGTGTCCTCTTCTATTGTATTAGATTAGATAAAGATGTATAGACCATTTAACACACTCACTTGCCCATATATGTATAAGTAATTATGTGTGGGAAATTTGAATCAGATACATGATAAATTTACAGAGTAGCGATTTAAGACAAACATTAATTTGTATGCTTGTTAAGAATCATAATATTTCTCATTGATTTTCGTATTTGTTAATTCAATAAATTAAACAGGATGGAGAACAAGACAGCTATAAGTATTCAAATCAAAATATTAAATTAGGACTTTTTCCAATTTAATTATGGTATAAAGGTCAATTATCAAGGTACTCAATAGGCACATATAATGTTAGTAAGATAATTTGATCGGCGTACAACGGGGATTTGAACGGACGACCTCAGGGTTGAGGCGCACGCTTATTCTACTACTTGCATGGCGACGGTATTACTGATAATAATCACTTATTAATTAGTTAAGTAATAGCTTACCCGGGTGAGTCCCCACCGCAGAGCTGTCGCAGCAGCGTCATTACCTCGCAGCCGCCAACTGTTGATGCCTGAAAAGATAAATCCACATTTTTAACATTTAAATTTCAAAAATACCTTTTGCAACCTGATTTCTTTATGACTGTTAACTATATAAGGTCTCAATATAAACTTCTAAAATATGACCTATTTATACATACGTTAACAAGCGAATGTCCATAATAATTAAAAGCCTTTTCAAAGTCGTTTCCCGTACCAATCCGTGCAATTCGGTAAATGCAACCATTACGTCATCTGAGATAACATTTTCGCGCCGGCTCTAGTGCTGCGCACCTGACCTTACTCGTTCGATAAAAGCTTAGGGTATATAAGAAATGTGAAATGCCTTGACAGCAGTGGCGGGTTAGACAATATTTTCACATTGTTTAATTAAAGTTATAATTTTTATTGCACCTTGTACAATTTGCGTGTTAAAGTATTGTTATAAAATAGTAAGTGATAAAAATCAATAAACAACCGTTTAATAATCTAACGACTTTATCTACATACTCAAGCAACGTTCTATAATTTTTATTTAAAACTAAAAATTAATTTTGTCAATTTTATTTAGTTCGTCATGTACGAAAATGACTAGGGTTACGTCTACGGATTTATCGTACCATTACACAGCGCAACATAGTAGAGTGCAAATTGTCGTATTTAGATAAATTAGTTATTAATATGTAGTATAGATCAGAAACTTTACCAAATTCGCAAAACTCTATCATCAAAGCACGTGACATTCGACTAATCGGGTGATTATCGACAATCGTGACGTATCATCCCTCGATAACAAACAATGAAGACATCACTAGAAGCGCGCTAAGAGCTCAGTTATTACTGCGAGCTCGTGCGAGTTGATCGTGTCAAATATTGTGTTCAACTACACAGATTTTCCGTAAAGATGGTAAGTTTTACTTTATATAAAACAATTCTTGTCATATTTAAAGGACAATAATTAATTTCTGGCGAGTTTCTTTTATTATAATAATATCGTAAAAAATAAAATCCTTAATTAACTTAGAAAAGTCAAAAAAAATTACTTCTAAGTATGACACCCTCAAATGGTTAGGTTATCGCAAAATATTAAAAGCTTTGTTATTATTATCGTAAGATATTATAACAATCCACATCTGTCCAAAAAATTAACATGAGAGATGTTTTCTCTTTAAGAAGGTAAATAAAACCCAAAAATCTTAAACTATATATATTCGATATAAATGTAATATTTAAAACGTTTGAATTCTTGGTGACGATAAAAATAGAGCGTACAAATAAACAGACAAGACGTAGGTGATACGCTAATTTTATTATTCTGAAGTTTTTTATTAAAAAATTCTCTAGTAAACCCTTGTTTTAAAATATAAAATATAATCATTGAAAATATTTATTTTAAAATGCTACAATGATGCAGTTCTTATCACTTGAGTTGTGAATCAACTGTTTTTAAAAAACTCTCTTTAAATCGATAAAACACCAGATATCTAAACTATCAAATGTGATAGGTTTATATCCTTTTCGTATTATTTTTAAGACGTAAGATAATTTGTCTAGTGTGTGCAGAAAATAATCCCACTAAGGCTTTATAAACTCATTGGGACTACAACAATAGGCTTAACATAAACCTTTTGGCGAGTCCTACGTTTACCTTTTCTGACCCAATCCCCCCCCCCCTCCTCTAGCTACCTATGAATGTGTATACGTTAAGACGCAATTTTAATCAAACCAAAAATAGTAATTTATCAGTTAAATTATAGGTACAATACATGTTTATTGGAAGTTCTAAAATCATTCTCGAGAAATTAGTATTTTTAAATCCCTTCCTAATTAGTATGGCTGGACACGATCGCTTTTACCGAAATGACCGCCGGTTGCCCTCCTCATTATTTAATATATTGTTTAGCATGTTTCTGGTTAAATATATATTTTGGAGTTTGTTTTCCATCTGTCACGTGTTGTTGTGTTGACATCACGATGAGGACAAAGCTACAACCGACAGCTATAAATAGTATCTGGGAGGACACTCAATCATCGCTAACCATCCGTCAATTGGAAATAACCAAGCTTTAATTGCTTGTATTGGTTCGTTCAATTGTTTATCTTATTTCGTCGGAAATCCACTCAAAAAATCTTTTCGAAATTCAAATTTTGGGCTAGGTAACAATAAATTAATATAGGTTATACTTTTGGTGTAATCTGCATGACATTAATGCAAATAGATAAGATTCCACCCCAAAAGAGACAGTTTTACTTTTCCCTTCCTCCAGTTCCAAGAATTTAAGTACGATGCGGCGCAATAATCTATCTATATAGCTCTAAATTATGAAGCTAGGAATAGGTACTCCAGCGAATGTTATGTAGCAAGTCATAAAGAGAAGAACTCTATAAGATAATTCAACGAAAACGAAATCGTTGCTATCTAGTAAATTTTGTACTATCAAAGTGACCTATATATTTCATACCACATTAGACAACCTCATTAATATCAGGTAAATTACAGCGATATTAATGGAAAGTAACATGATTCAAGAGTGTATTTCTAGATTTTCAGCGTATCGCTACAATAACAGCAGCATTCAGTAGAATATCGTTTTGAAATATATTCTATATCAGCCTAGTCCTCATGCGCTATCTTTAACTTTTATTGCACGTCGAATATATCGTTTTATTTATACATTTCAAAAGATGTTTAATTTGGCAATTTTTAATTGAAGATAAATACAAACAAACTTTTGATTTGAAATATTTTTCAGAGGTTTAAAACACTGATGATACTACCGTACAGTCAGTAACTGTACAGTCTTCCATTCAGCAATGTTAAGAGATATATAAAAAACAAATACCTTGCAAAAGAAAAAATACCTTTAATAATTTATGAAGTAAAATAACCGATATGACATCGTTGGCTGTAGGCCAAGCATATCTGTCGATTTGAAGTGTGTGTAAAACCGATATTTTAATACATATCAGAAACCAAACATGTAAAAAACTATTGTGTGATTGAATAAATGTGGTTGCACAGCACTCCCAATTTTTATTGCGTGACAACTACTGAAGCATTAATTACATTGTTAAACATTTTTTGAATTTACACATTGAAAAATTAAATTTAAATGTCGCCATGAACTATCCGCCCACAAGCGATAAATCTCTTAGAATGCGAAAGAAATGTATTTGGACGGCAGTTCGGTTGGATGGCGACACCTCATCGCTTCCACACGGTACTACTTGTTGTTAGTCACGGATTCATGTGCCCACCGATACACGCTAAACAGGTGCTCCATAACAAGACCAATCGCCTAGCCACTTATGATTTTGATTTTATTACAAATTTTCAGCGTTACGATTTTATATATTTATACTATGTGGAACCAGCTGCCCACTGAAGTGTTTCCGAACCAATTCGACTTAGGGTCCTTCAAGAAAAGAGCGTTCCAATTCTTGAAAGGCCGGCAACGCACTTGCGAGCCTTCTGGCATTGTGCCTGTACATGGGCGGCGGTATCACTTAACATCAGGTGAGCCTCCTGCCCGTTTGCCTCCTATTACATAAAAAAAAATTAGTATACGTACTAGGACATCCTAGTGCAGGACATGACTAGACTCCTGAGCAATTTAAAACCTTCAGTAATCTCCTCTATAACTACCGTTAAATTAAAATTTTGATTTACTTTTGCAATCTGATATGGCCCTTAATGAATCACACGAAACCAGTGCACGATACTTAAGATTAATTAATACGAAAAATATACACTGTAAAAATTGGATTCAATGTCCAGAAATATTTGAACAGTATATTAGAAGCGTTATAAACTGGAATGATCACAATACCTTCCCACGCGGCGCCTATTTCTGCTAACGGGGACTTTGGGAAGGTCAGCGATCCGTTTGCACTATCATGCAACATCGGTATAATATATTTTTTTAGCAATTGTCATACAAACTAAGGGCTTTAAATACAACTTTCCTAACGGTTATAAGCGCGATATAGAATTTATCAAATTATTTATATTAACAGATTTCGAGTGGTTTTCAGTAATCGTTGTGAACGAGAGACAATTGCTGACCAGGTTTTATTTAACTAGCAATTAGCCTAGTAAACTAAGAATATTATTTATATATTATAACTAAATAAAGTAATCCTCTTTAATTATATTTTATTTTTAATTATTTAAACATAGCAAACTATTAATGTCTCGTTGTTTAGCTGTATGTTCTATTTCACAACGTCTAATTGTTTAATAACATAAACTATAATTTTTACGAACTTTGATGACAAAGAAATATATTAAAAAAAATACCTTAACCATAATAACATACAGCCCATAAGCAGAATGCTCTGACGTGGTTTAATGCATAATACTGTTATCTTTAACTAAATTCATTTTAATAGCAGAAAATTTATAAACTACAAGTAACTAAGCTTTTATTAAATTATCACCAATACTTCAAAAAAAATTAAAACGTGAATATGAATTCATATTATTATTTTACAAAGATAACTTTGTTAGATTAAAGAGAGGGCCTTTGGCTAAAAAAGCATTTTTTTCTAATTCTTTTCTAAAAACGAGGGGTTTTTTACGAGTAATTTTAGCTTTTACATACTTAACTTAATATTTAAACTATTATTATTAGTTTCTTGATATTTTGGAAAATTCCTGAAAAATAATGAATACGATAAAATGATGATAAGGATATTAAAAATATTTTTATCGATGACTGTTTCGTTATTGGAAATCAGACAAATATAACGTTACAGGTATATGAATAGCATTTTCTTATCGGATCCTAGATAAAAACAAATTAGTTTGTTTTTTACTTTTATGTGTATATCTACATATAAATAACTCTTTACTAACTGATCTTAAAAAGCAGACTAAATAATAAGTTTACGATTACAACTTGAAAAAAAACTATCGATCTTCCTATAAATTAAAGGAATTTTGTTAAAAATAAATAAGAAAAGCTAACCTCTACGTTTAAAAAATTGACAAACATACATCTTTCTATTACGTGGTATATTTGAATTATTAAAAAAAAATAAAAAAAGTAAGTGCATGTATATAATATTAAACAAAGCAAAATACAGATGCATCTAATGCAAATGTGTATTTCTCGTTGTTAATGAGCCGAGACAAGGTGTTCTCCATGATAAAGACATTAATAGCCGCAACAACAATGAACGTACTGCGCATTTGCTGTTTATTTGCGGTGCTTACATTATGTATATAAATAAATATGTCAAATAAATTTTCACTTATTTTCAAGGATTAAAACAAGAATTAAACACGTCTTACAATTATCTTTATAGCCTTATAATAAAACGTGAACTACATATTAAAGATTTTTCATAAAAAAAACAACCATGTGAACGGTATAATCTTTAGACCAAGTTTTATAAGAAGGTCTCATTCGCCATCTAAAAAGTGCCTCTATTTTTTACATCTGTGCAAGACCATGCAGTTAGTAAGATGAGGTGAAATTTGCAGGAAACTTTAAATGACAAGTTACTAACTTCATTATGGACAGTGGTCAAATGATTTAATATATGAAACATGGTTGCAACGCCCTTGTATATTAATTATAATTTTACTATAGCTACGACTTCGTTCACTGTTTGACAGTTTTATTTCAATTTATTAACCTCGTGATTGCTACGAGTGTCAAAAGATATTTTTGGAATCGGTGATTGCATCAAGCTACGATACAACTACACTTTGGGTTTCACTATCACAATATTGGCATTAACTATGGCCGTGATATGCCATAAGTGGTAATGTTGTACATTTTCTCGTAAAGTAGCTGAAAGGTGTTTTAAACAGAGTCTGCAGGATTTATACATTAGCTCCTCACGTTATCGCGTCCCACAAGATCTTATTTTACAGGGTATAATTACATGATGTTTTTACACTGAATACACAAATATAGCATTTGTTTTCATGTCAGTGATTACGTAACAAGATAACTAAAATTTAAAGACTATATTAAATTTTGCTTATGCTTTACGAGAATACTAAATAAAAATAAAACTTTCTTAACAAATCTCATTGACCATGACGGCTGAAAAGCACCCCAAACGCCGAGATATCTAAATAGGCACATAACACCAAGATTCGCGTATAAAGCTGTCTACACACCGCAGCCGCCGGCCCGATGGCACGAACCCCGGCGGGTTAGTGCCGGCGGGTGAACCCGGCGGCTTTAGAAGTTGCGAGTCTGACAATTTTCCCGGCGGCACGACATACAGTCGCGGCATGCAGTGTTCACAATTAGTGATTGCCAAGTGCTTGCTAGTGCCTTGTTAATTTTTTTATTTTTCTCTCCACTTCATTAACGGATTCCATAATGTTTAGTCGATAAAAACACTGACACATCACTATTTCTTAAAAGCCGGTGGGCAACCGGTGGTGAAGAGGGGAGAGGGGCGTGCCGCAGGGTAGATCGCGCGGGCGCAAGCCGCCGCGCCGGCAACATCGTTAAAACTAAGGCCGTCGGCCTTGCCCGCCGGGTACGTGCCGGCGGCGTACCGGCGCCTTCGGTGTGTAGACAGCTTAATATTAGAGAAGTTTTGTTTAAATAACAGGACTTTAATAAACCCATATGTCGGTTGCTTTTGTTAAATTATAATAACATAGATTTACGAGTTGCTACGAGTAGTTCAAGTAGTACACAAAGAAATTACGATATAAGGTACTTTAATATCACGATTTCCATGAAGCCTTACTTAATAAAGATGTTTTTTTTATTGATAAACATTTCGATAGCCTTTACGAGTTAATTTTGTCCTTATTACGTTTCTTTATAACGTTGTCGACCTTATGGTCGCCACTTAATGTGTAACCATATAATATGTGATTGTACAAACATTTAAGGCATTAAAATACTTTTTTTACAGGCAACCAAAGACCCAGTACCTGTCATCTGCAACAGCTGCAATGGAGCTATTCAAGGCAGAGTACGTACCTTTCAAATAAAAATCCGCTCTTAAAACTAAAATAAGTTGCATTAATATTATAAAAAATAGCTTTGGTAATTGTTATTATTTGACTAGTCATAGCGTGCGCAAAGGTTTTTTATCTCTTGATAATCACAAATTTTGCCTTTCATACATTATTTACGCGTACAATGAGAAAGCGATATATGGTCAATTACAATATTTTAAAACTAATAATGTGAAGCAAACATTTTAAATAACAAATATATGGAATTGTAACCTAAATGTGATTTAAAATTAGTTATGAATTCCTACAATGGACCCGGACCGGATTTTTAAAGGACCTTCGACTGGTATATGGTGGTCAATAAAAAATAGATAACAGAAATATTTTTTCATATCATATCAGTAATAGGAATAACTATGGAACTTATCAAGGGATAATTGTATTTATCATATATCTATACGGTTGTCGCAACAAGTCAATATAATAGTATAATATTACTTAAGATTACCGATTAGTTTATTTATCGTAAAGGTCATATGGAAAATATTAGGTACTTGAGAAGAATAATCTATTAAATATAAACAAAATCGAAAACATTGACAAAAACCAAATTAAAGAACCATTTAACGTTAAATAAAGGTGTTTTGCTAAGATTCAAGATTTAAGAGTATAGAATTAAATCTTCAAACCATAAGAATATTTTGACAAATTGATGTCTTAGTTCCCAGTAAGAGTTGAGAAAACTTGTCCTTCTATTTTTGTCGATTTGATTATATTTTTTCATGAATGTTATGTTTGCCTGTACCAACCAATGCAGGATACAAACAGTTGTGAATAAAATATGATTACTTTAGTTGCAACAATTACATTCAAAGCTTTTATAAAGAAGTTAATTGTTTTTTTTCTACATCAGCGCGATCTTATTAATAATATAGCAAACCTGTGTCGCCCAGTATATGAAAAGCCGACATTATTCGTGATAAGCTACAAGTACCGAGTACATAATTATTATATTACTTTCCTCAAATAAATATGACGTAATGATGATAATAAACCAAACATATAATAATACATTTTTAAAAAAAGATCGTTTTTTTTTTGAGAAAAAGCCAACGCTTAACCCCTTTACAGCATTTTTTTTTGTATTGAATAGTTTATAGCATGTTCTTTTTCTTCTAACTTTAGTGAGAAGGTCACATTGATTACAGATAGTAACGGCCTTGAACAAAAAGTGGCACCCTGAGCACTTCACGTGCGGATCGTGCCGGCAACCCATCGAAGGCGCCAAGTTCCACCAGCACGACGGCGGAGTGCGCTGCGTGCCTTGCTACACCCGCCACCACAGCCCACGCTGCCACGCCTGCGGGGATCCTATCACTGACGTGAGTCACCACATCACCTATCACCCATTAAACACTTGACGCAGCGAATACAATAACTCACACTTGGTGATAAATCTACGCCAAATGTCTTTACGGAATATTAAGTAATGATTCAGAGCTTAGACCCGCTGGTCAATTATACCGGTTACCGCATTTTAATAAAATACAAAATACTTTGCGTAATGAAAATAATCATTGTCAAGAATTCCATAATTAAACATTTTTATATATACAATAAATGAATGCAGTAAACTATGCCGTGTATTCTTATTACTGAGCTTCTCTAAGAAAAATATACAATATACATAACTGTTTTAACTTATATTTATTCAAAAAAAATCGGTTGTCTGTAAAGTCGGTTTACTGATGATAGTTGAACGTGACAACGTCATAAAAAATATTGATGGGATGGTTGCATTTTTCAAAAAAAAAAAAAAAATTAATTTGTTTGATAGGTATTTTGTATGGATATAGAGAAGGAGGTAAATGGAAATCACAATTGAATTGATCAAGTTACATTTATTTGTACGCATAAATACAATTATGTCAATTTTAAATGGAACGCCTCAGAGTGAGGTAACGCCTCAGAGCGAGGTAACGCCGCATGAGTCATGTTTTTTCGTGCGTGCAGCCGGCTCCATCGAATTATAAGACGTTGTCACGTCAAAATGTCATATAATTAAATTGTTACGGTAGACAACGATGTAAACATATGAGTATATCTGACGCGAATATATTGCAACAAGTTCACGTTCAAGAACACGGCATATCTGTTCGTTTGCATCAGTAAGGAAATAATGGAGTAAGAAACAGCAAGGTCAAGGGATCATGCCTCATTTGGCAACAAAAGTGACGTCACAGTATGCCTCAACAATACTCCCTATATCTTTAACCATATTTAGTAAACGTTCTATCAGACAGTTATGAAAAACCGAAAAATCAAAAGACATAAAAATAATGACATACAACACCCACGACTCGTTATTTTGTTTTATTATTTTGGAACAACACCGTGGGTTATCCAATGGTGATGATTCACACTTGTTCCATATATGGCTCATCGACGCGACTTGTATAGACTTTGTACAGATTTGATTTGACTTATTCAAAAATATATAGAAGTGATTTTTTCTTCAACAGTTCAAATAAATAATAAACTACTTGTAATTATCGATGTGTTTAGCTTGGTATACGAATCGAAATCAAGGAATTAAAGCGATTTTTCTCGGCCGTCCCCAGAGCGATGATGTCATGACGGGAAAACAATGGTGCTATTTATGTTCACAACATTCGTATTAACTACTACTTTGATCATTTTATGTCACATCTTAATGACCTTGTCACCGATCAAATGTAGTACATATTTTATTTATAGCGATTAATTTGTTGAGTGTAAAAACAAAGTTTAACGCATTACCAGTGATTATATACAACGTATGAGCTATTAACTCATTTTTTGACGGCTCATTGGTCTAGTGGTTAGTACCCCTGACTGCGAATCCATGGGTGCCGGGTTCGATCCCCGGCTGAGACAAATATCGATGTGATGAGCATTTGGTGTTGTGCTTAGGTCTTGGATATTTAAATTTGTATTTATATGTCTATCTATCTATAATATGTAGGTATATCCGTTGCCTAATACCCATAACACAAGCTTCACCAGCTTAGCATGGGACTAGGTCAATTGGTGTGAATTGTCCAATAAACAAAAAAAAAACTTATTAGAGTCCTGGGTAGAGCATTACGCTGTAACTAGTACACATACGTTGAATCTCTCTTATAGAAGACAAATCAACAATAATAATACATATAAATTAGCGATGACGATTCCATAACTGATTGTTAATGTTTTTGGTATTAACAGCGCGTGATTCAAGCACTGGGCGTATCCTGGCACGCACATCACTTTGTCTGCGGTGGCTGCAGGAAGGAGTTGGGTGGAGGAGGTTTTATGGAACAGGTATTTCCTATTTTTGCCTTAAGGTGTGAACGAGAGTGGAATTTAAATTATCGCGTCAAATCTAAGTACTATTAGTGTGTAAGCACATTTGAAAGGTTTTAATTTTTTTTATTTATCATTCGCAGGCCGGGCGCGCGTACTGCTCGTCGTGCTACGCGGACAAGTTCGCGTCCCGCTGCGCAGGCTGCACTCAGCCTATCGTGGACAAGGCAATTGTGGCGCTCGACGCTAAATGGCACCGTGACTGCTTTACGTGCAACGTATGATTCCATCAACTATTATACATTTAGTTTTGAAACAAATAGAAATAAGATTATGACAAAACGCTTAAAACTTGTGCACCACCACACAATACAATTAGACGACTCATTGGTCTAGTGGTGACTGCGAATCCATGGGTGAGACGAACATCGATGTGATGAGCATTTGGGGTTGTGCTTAGGTCTTGGGTGTTTAAATATGTATTTATATGTCTATCTATCTATAATATGTATGTATGTATAAATAAAAAAATATAAAAAAATATATCCGTTGCCTAGTACCCATTACACAAGCTTCACCAGCTTAGCATGGGACTAGGTCAATGGCTGTGATTTGTCTTTAAAAAAAAAAAACAATAACATTGCACACTCAAATAAGTAACATAAATTATAAAATAATTTGTCATTTTCAGAAATGCCGAAACCCAGTGACCGACTCCACATTCTCCGTCATGGACAACAAGCCACTCTGCGGGAAGTGCGCCTAAATCACAAAATAATATTTATTCTGTCATTTATAATATAGATTTTTATATATTCAAGAGCAATGCTGCACGGTTATAAGACACAGTGCTTTATTATAATCTTAAATACTTGTACTACTATTACCATTTTTACTAAGTGAGAATCATGTATCAACATATAAGCGATACATGTATCCTACGATTATTTACGTAGGCGCATACACAATAATCTATATTATATAATGCACGCAACCCTACGATTACTATACGCAGACTCACTGCCCGATCAAGCTATTTTAAAGTGCATTTTAAAATACAAACAATTATGTTTAAAATTCCTATTTATCTTGGTGTGTAGTAAAATGACAGAAATCTATTTTTATATTAAAAAAACGTGCTCTCTCAGGTTTTGAATATATTCGGAATATACGCAAAGACATTGTAAATATATTTATTAAATATCATTAATTCACTGTGATGCTTTTGTGGGCTTTCATCATACAAATACTGCGTTAGACGCGTAGTTTGTGAACGCTTTTCGACATTTGTTTTACAATAAACCACGTTTTTTATTTAAATTATATTTTTTTTATTTTATTCTAATATCATACAAGATACATCTTCATATGAACGATTATTGTCGTGATTAATTTGCTTTAAATTACTCTTTTACAGTAATATTCGTTTCGCATAAAAGTGTATTTGTGAATAAAACTATTTGGACACAAATTCAATATGATTTTTATACGCAAAATTACTTAGCCACGGTTTATGGTTTTTAATCATTAGTTTACTTTAAGTGAATCAAATTACAGATACAACTCAGTCTGCAATACAATAATTTGAAAATAACTTACCCTTATGTCTCTGTCTGCATCTTCTTTCCTCGGTGTATCTCTAGTTTCACCTTTTCTCGCTGTACCTTTACTTCCTTCTTTCCTCGGTGTGTCTCTAATCTCATCTCTCTTTGATGTATCTTTTATCTCTTCTTCCAACTCTTTCTCTCCTCCACCCATGTTCATAGTTCTGGGTGTGCGAGATGTTCTAAGTTTCTCGGGTGGTATAGGTTCTTCCTTGGTCACATTTTCTAATCGAGGTGTATTCCGCCGATTGATTTCTTTTCTAGGTGTGACTTGTTTCTTAGTTACAGTTAGATCACTACGAGGCGTCGAAATTTTTCGAGGAGTTTCCTTTTTAGGCGTTGTCATGCCCCTCCTCTGAGATTCATTAACTTTTGTAAGTGTGGCTGTATCTTTTTTAATCATCTCTGTTTCCTTTTTCGGTGTTTCTACTTCTTTTTTTGGAGTCTCAGTTTCTTGTAATTGTATCAACATCGGCACCTTAGGTGGCTCATGTGTTTCTTTAGAGTCTAATTGTTTATCTAAAATAACAGATTGTTTCCCGGTTGATTTTGTTATGCTTCTCTTAGGTGACTTCGAGCTTCTTCTGGGAGTTTTTTCTTTCTTAAGCCTTTTGGCCACTTTTTTCGGTGACCTTGGAGATTCTTTACCTTTGGTGAGATCCTTTAAGTTCGGACTGGGGTCACGACTTATGTGACTTGAGGCGCACTGGCAACACCAGAAATTAAGTCAAAATTTATTTGCGATTCTATAATATATTACAAAAAATAGTATTCCTATCGCTGGTGAAAAATGTAACATATTTAAATATCTTACTTTAAAACATATTAATATACTCACTGGTGCCACTGTTTCAACGAGAGTTGGAACATCCAGATCTTTGTCAATTTTTCTCTTCGGTTTGGGTGCTCCGGCTTGAGGGTCACGCATTAGCGGGCGTCGCGATCTTTGAACAAGAACATACATTTCTGTTCTTTAAATATATGGTAATAAAAACACATATTAAATTACTTTATGACCAAAAGGCAAAAAAACAGAAGGTAATTTATATAAGTTTCTAAGAATTCCTTATTTATGACGCGCCTTATTAGTCACCTAGTGGTTAAAATTGGCACAAATATAATATACCCCTACAGCTAGTGCTGTAGGGGTATATTATATTTGTGCCAATTGAGTTATAGCTTAAATAGAAATTGAGTTTGTTGTCAGTTTATGGAAAAAAAACTAGACTGACAGTTACCTAGGACTCCGTTTTCGTCGCGGCACGTGGACAGTCTTTTCGATGGATCCTTTACTGCGTGCGCTCAGACTTCCACGCTTCTTTGATGTACCACTAAAATGGTAGAGTACCAACGTGATTCAGTTCACTAGTACTACGTCAAAATCATTTTTTTTAATGCCTATAATCTATATATGTGAGTGAACTTTGAGAATTAACAATGATAGATTTTTTTATAAATTATTGGGGGTCAAAACTATTCAGAAAGATAGATTGTAGTTAAAAACCCAAACTACAGTTGTTTCGCTTTTACTTGTCTTATTTATGTAACAATTTAATCTTCAAAAGTGGGTTCTAACCCCCTCATACTAACCCCGAGTTGAGCTTCGAGCTGGACGCTTTAACGGTAGAAGGGTGTCGCAGAGTGTCCAACGAGTACATTGATAGTTGCCCCTCCGTATCTCCAACTGCGACAAATGTATGTAGTAAAAAAAAACACGAGACGACGCATAGCAATGATTTAGTTAAATTAAAATGCACGTATATAAATTGTATGGTTACATTGAACTTTTTTTCTCATTGTATAACCAAAATTTATGAACAATATAAAATTCATATCAAAATTTATTTTGATATGAATTTTACTTAACGAGAAATTTGTGGAAAAACATACGAATAATATTTTTTAAATATTATTTTATTTTATTTAATATAAAAATAACTCCTCCAACCTAAAGTAAGGATCCTCGATAAGTCTCACCACTGACTGACGGAAGCTTAGCTTCGTTAGCGCGTGTCAAGGTATGACGTCATCGCCAGTGGCGTAACAATAGGGTGGCAGGGCTGACAAAATGACACGGGCCCCCGACCCGAGAGGGGCTAGCGTGGGGACTATGGACCATTCCCTCTCGCCGAAGAGAGGAGGCCTATGGCCATTAGTGGGACATATACAACGTGTAATTGAGTACGCTGAAAATCTCGAAGATTATTAAAATTAAACGATTTTCACTGATAGGGCCCCATCAAAAGAATTTGCCACGGGCCCCATATGGTATTTTCCTTTATAGCGCTGACTCCTGAACAACACGGACATCTGAAAGGAGAAAAATAGATGCTCTGGAAATGGGGTGTTGGAGGCGGATACAAAGGAGCTAAGGAAACAAACATGTCCATGTAAGACGATTACAGGTAAAAAATCTTCTTTCGACACTTTGTTACCAACGCATCCTGAGTTTTTTGGACACGCAGATCCAGAATGTCTAGAAAAACTCTTCGTGACTGGCAGAGAGGAGGGCACCAGACCTCGAGGTGGATCCCCTACTCGCTGTACTGATTAAGTAAAGGCCCTTACGGGTCTTACTACCTAGGCGCAGAGGTTTGCAAAAGACAGGGGAGAGTGCGGAAGTTGTGCGGCACCACTCACACGACCTTCAGAAATGAAGAGTGCGACTGAAGAAGATACTTTATAATAGAGGGACAGAGACTATTAGTGTGATAAAAGAGACTGATTTTTTGCTTTAGCATATTTTTGTTATTATTATTATTATTTTTTTTTTATTTATAATGCTACAAATGTAATTTTTTTTTGTATCTCACACACTGTTTTGTTGTGTTTTTTTAAATATTTTTATTACTTTTTAATGTTAAAATTCTACGGTTTCGATATTTGTAAATATGTGAGGAACATGTATACTAACTTTTTTAGTATAGTAGTTTATGCTAAGAGTACATTGTCTTCACATATAATTATTTAACAAATGTAACAAAATATTGTAAACCTATTTTAAAAGAGTAAGTGTGGAGTTTCTTGCCCATTCTTCTCCACACGAAACTACCTTTTGGAAGGGGCAACTAGAATCTTCTTTATATATATATTTTTTTTTTGTCGTTCAAAAGTGCCATTTTAGATGGTCTAATTGAAATAAATTATTTGACTTAGACTCACATGATTTGCCAGACTTGGAACACGATCCAATCGACTTTCTTCCTCGCCTCGACTTCTTGGAACGGCGAGAATATGACATGCTCTGATAAAAGCAAGAATACCGTTAGTTGGTCTTAACTTCACTTAAGTTAACTTAATTGTTCTTAGGTAATATTTTTATTATTATGTTAATTCTTCGTGTACTCTTAACATTTTTTGGACCATAACGTGCAATAAAGTATAATATGTAATACTGTTCATTAATGGAATTTTGTGGACATTACGGTCTTTTTATGACAACATATGGCAGATATGGTGGATTTTAATGGCTTTTTAACGTTATTTTAAATTGTAATGTATTCATGGAATTTCGTGTACCATAATGGAACCATAATGGTTATATTACGGACATAAGGTATGACAAATTACATAGTACATACGGTATTATCAGTGCTATTCAAATATTCAGTCATCCTAATTGTGTAATCCTCGACAGCATTCAACAATTTATCATTGGCACTCGGCAAACCCTGAAAAACATTGATATTTCATAAGAGATTTCCTGCACAACTAAGACTAAAATTGTTATTTTTGTTTCAATATTTCATAAACTGACTACGTCTGATTTAAGAAAAAACTAGTGGCGCAACAACCTTTAAGGTTGGACCTTAGATTTCTGTAGCAAGTAGGTGATCAGCATTCTGTCGCCGAATTAATGGGTCTAAGGCCATACGAGCGACTGTTAAATGCGCACATAAACAGAAACAACATTGGTGCACAGCCGGGTTTCGAACCTATCACCTAAGGGATGAAAAGTCTGATTAAAGGTAGCTTAGAGCAAAACGGTTTTTAGTATTACTTTTGACTTCCATTTGAATATGTCATCTATGGTAAACTTTATTAAATTAAACTATAAAATACTTAATAAACAAAAATAAACATGTATTTCAGACATAACATATGTTTTGTTCTAATACACACCAAATAAACTAATCCTGGCTATTAGCAAATATTAAAAAATAAAAAAATAAAATATGTTTATTATGGAACATAAGATACATGTATCACTTATTCCACGTCATTAAATTTGAATTTGTAGGCATCTCTACTCATCGGCAAAGAAGACAGAGGGTGTAGGCCGAGAGAAAAAGCCGGCGTAAAAAACTCTCGGTAAGTACTCTTTTAAAACAGCAAATCATCAAACAACACTTATTTAAAACAAATATCGCAAATTAATTAGAAGTAGCCTGTCTAGCACTAGTCCCAGGCCCTTTTATCAACTAGATAATCGTTGACTTTATAGTAAGCCTTTTTACACAGCTTTTCTTTAATACATTTCTTAAATTTATTGTAAGGCAGAGATAAAAGAGCCTCTGGGATTTTATTAAAGAAGAGTATCCCTTTCCCCAAAAAAGAATTACTAACTTTAGATAGTCTAGTACGGGGAAATTAAAAACTATGTCTTATTAAAAACCTATGTCAAATTATTTGCTGGAAAAGTATTAGTTATGCATACATCATTATAAAGGCGATTTGCGGCGACCAACGCGGGCGGGGCAGTGAGGGCAGAACACACGTTCGTGACTTCATGCATCATACACGCTAGGGACCTTAGCGCCACACCGCTCTCGCGGATACAAAGCGTTTGCGGAAAAGACTTCATGAACACCTGAAGATTAAGTAGAAATATTATTTCAAATGACCGTTAATGTGCTAAAGAACTAACGCGTGGGTTGTTGCCAGTCTTTTAAGAATTGGTACGCTCTTTTCTTGAAGGACCCTAGTTCGAATTGGTTCGTAAACTTGTGGGTAGCTTGGAACTTGTTGGTGTGCGGCAAAAACTATCTTAAATAACGCTCTGCCCTGCGATTCTGTAACTCACACAGCGGTTTTCGCATCAGCGGTCGCTCTCAAATCAGTCGTGAAGCATGCATTTTATGATTTGGCATTCTGAAAAGGTAGGAGCTTGTAGTTTATTGTTTATCAGAATGCCAAATCATAAAATGACTGCTTCACGACTGATTTGAGAGCGACCGCCGTTACGAAAACCGCTGTGTGAGTTTGAAAAGTGAGATACAGAATCGCAGGGCAGTTGTGGAACGACGGACGTCAAGGTGATACCGGAGGAATTTCCTATTCTGCCTTAACGTCCGATGATAAAACTCAGCTGCAGGTGTGCTTCCAAACAACTCCTCTGAACACTTATTGAGGCGAAATTAAAGGTTCCTCAAGCTGAATGAAATTCATCATGAATGATGACATTAATATTTATTCTTGTTAAACATTAATGATATAATTTTACTTTAAGAGCCCAGGGGCTTGAGACAAAATCACGACAAGCGTGCCCACTATCGCCAAACGAATTTGTATGGAAATGGTCACGTGACAAAGCGTAAGCTAATTTAATTCTCATACAAATTCCTTTGGCGGTAGTAGGATCTGTGTCTCTATCTACCGACATCTTTATTAACTATTTAAATACTTTATTATATAAGAAATTTATTTCCAATGCAATCTTAATGAAAGATACTTGGCAAAGATAAATATAACAGCCTTTTTATGTGTTCTATAACATTTGCATATCAACAGTTTAGAAAATAAATGATGAAATTAGACAAATTCAGTTTTTGACAACTTGCACGATAATCTTTTCATTTGACGAATTTTTCAATGTTCTTCTACATTGTCTCTTTTCTAAACTTAGTTTGCTCTCTATGTATATCTCTAATCTACAATTAGACTAATTAGAATGATTAGTGTACCTGAAGTGAATGAAGTGCGTTCTGATGTAGCGACACAATTCTCACCAGCTGAGTTTGAAATTGCGTGTGCTTTGCGAACGGCATCGCTTGTGAATCGTTCCTTTTTATATCTTGCAACTGAAAATATGATTTGACGCATTCATTTCATTCACATATCTCGACGAATGTAATGAATTTCCGATTATTAACATGTTTTGTATAGTAGTTGCGTAAACCAAAGTCAATATTAGATATATAAATACGTTAATTAAGTTCGTCTGTTTATGGTAAAGTATAATTTCATCCCTTGAATTAGATAAAATTTATAATTCAATGTCAATATCGAGGACACTTAGAAACCTACTCTCTTTTTTAAAACTTTTGTTAAGTATATAAAATATGCCATACACTTCTAAACATTTAAAAAATATTATAAAAATTAAAATGCAAACGCGGTCTTATCGCTAATATTCTCTTTCAATAAAATATTATCTATTCATTTTTAATCATTTAACTTATAATTCAATGTAACGACGACTCATTGGTCTAGTGGTTAGTACCCCCGACTGCGAATCCATGGGTCCCGGGTTCGATCCCCGGCTGAGGCGAACATCGATGTGATGAGCATTTGGTGTTGTTCTTAGGTCTTGGGTGTTTAAATATGTATTTATATCTATCTATAATATGTATGTATATCCGTTGCCTAGTACCCATAACACAAGTTTCACCAGCTTAGCATGGGACTAGGTCAATTGGTGTGAATTGTCTTTAAAAAAAAAAAAAAAACTATTCAGGGCGTACGATTAAAGTACTTAGAAACATCCTAACTAATATATTAATTGTTTTAAAAAATTCGCGCGGTTTTATCGCAAATATTATTTAAGATTTGTTACTGAGGAAAACATGATACCTGTCTCTGTAGCTGGTATATGTTAATTCTGTTAAACCGCGACGTGAATTCAACGGAGCGTCTCATCATTTTCGGTAAATCCGCCGGGTCAATGTTCAATATGTTCTGTCTCTCGAGGACTATACTACAATTGTATTTAACCGTTACACATTTTTAAAGATAATATGTTTAATCAAAATATGAATGTAATATAAGTTTTTAGAAGAGAATTAATGAATAAATATAATTATTGCATGTTGTAATAGAATCAATCAATCATATTACGACAAGCGTGACCCATTACCAGCAAAGGAATTTGTAACTTTGTATGAGAATGCCATTAGCTCGCAAAGTGATTTTGTCTCAAAACAAAATAGACAAAGACAAAGTAAATTGTCTTTGAAACAGACAATGCCTTATTCATCTTTACTTTACATAGACTAGGTGGCGCTCAACTCAATATTGTAAAGAAAGTATAATACATATCTATAAAATTATTACGTCATCTCGTCCAATTGGGCAGCCAGTTTTGTGCGCAGCTCCTTGACTTTTGCGCAGTAGATGCTGCTCTCGATCATACTAGTCACGTTTTCTGATGACTTCGTGCCTAATTCAATGTTTTACGTTACTCACACAACTAATTTCAAATATAATATCAGTGGGACTTGAAAATGCTATAAAATATATATTTATTTATATACAATCGTATAACGAAATACGAAACAAAAGATGACGCATATAGTTTCATACTAAACTTATTATTAAATCATGGCATAAAATGCATAGAAGAAAAGTACCTACTTGTATTGTTTTTTCTATAATACATAGTATAAGATCCCGATATACAACGACCTTCACCGAGATGCTTATTTAATGAAACGTATTTTATATTTAATTTAATATGTCAATAAATATAATCCATATGGGTTGCCTAGCAAATTTCAGTCCAGAGTATGTATCATTAATATTTAAAAAAAAAATTTTTTTATAATTTGCATGTACCTAGTACATTTTTTAAATTTTTTTCAATCAATATTTTTAATCAGGGTAGTATTATATATGTACCACTATAACTTTCTTTTTTACTAAAGTTGTATATATACTTTAGTGTCACATAAAAAATATACACTCAAATAATTAATTGATTAAAAACAACCTAACGTTTGCATATTCAATGGGCTTCATACTTTCGATTGGTATAGAATTTATCTAATAACCATACCGGTGAAATGTTTAAAATAATATATTTTTTTAATATTAATTAAAATACTCTGGACTGAAATTTGCCAGGCAACCCATATGGATTATATTTATTGACATATTAGATTAAATATAAAATACGTTTCATTAAATAAGCATCTTGGTGAAGGTCGTTGTATATCGGGATCTTAGACCATAATAACTTTGACGGGTAACTGACCTATAATAATAGAGTGGGATGCATTAAAAAGGTTACTTACTGGAGTCTTTATCAGGGCTGGGATATCGGGAGCCCGGGCTAGGGGAGAGACGTTCCCGCACAGTACATGGTGGACTCATTGAGTCGTTTAGCAGTTCGTCCTCCGGACCTGATACACCTGTAATACATTTTATATATTCTTATATCAAAAAATTCGAGATAGAAATTTCAAACAATAACAAATATATTATAACAGTTTTTCTATAGCTTATAATGTGTTGACATAATTTTTAAACTTCGACTAGATGTATCTGCAAGGCAAAATGTTCACCAAGAAGATTCCATCGTTCTACATTTTCTTTAATTAGTTTACAAGACTATTGTATAGTGATAGCACACGCCATATTAAGGACAAAACAGTAGGTTATAATAAGAAAAACCCATTATAATCAATATTAATATGTATGAGTTATATTTGATTTTCTGACAATAAAGACCTATAAACACACTGACTAATGCCCCGTATTCATGGGAAACATTTGTTGAGCAACAAAGTTGAATCATCGTGTTGCGGAGTTGCTGTCAACATGTTGCTGGCAACACTGCGTGTTGCAGAGTTGACAGCATCATGTTGACAAGCTCTCGCCCGACAAGCGTAAACATCAGTTTAGCGACAATTGTTGACGTGTGTGGACGAGTTTGCAACAGTTTATAAACATGGCAGTAGTGTGGAGCAATGATAAAATAATGCAATTAATAGAATTATTTCAATCAAAACCATTATTATGGGATTGTTCTATAAAACAATACAAAGATAGAAACAAAAAGAACGATGCATTCGAAGAAATTTCTCAAGTCCTAAATATACCCAAAAAAGACGTAGAAACTAAAATACATGTACTGCGTACTCAATTTACTAGAGAGAAAAAAAAGATGTCGGCAAAAAAAACTACAGGCAGCGGCGCAATAGAAAAATGTAAATGGATTTATTACGAGCCATTGGAATTTTTGTTATGTGGTGCAACTACTTCTGGTGAAACGGATACTATGAATAAAACAGTAAGTTGTTTTTGTATATAATTGTTTTATACTATTGTCTGTAAAATTATTACAATTACGCTACATTATTTTGCCATGGAACTCTTCCCTCTGGAGTTATAAAGTAATCGGCAAACTGTTCTCTAATACAAAGAGCTGATTGTGATGCAGGCCTGCCCCGTCTTTGCAAATCAATCATAGGAAACGAACTTAGTTCCCTTCGCCAAGAACCTTCTAATAGGTTACCTTCAGAGTCTTCAAAATCAAAAGTTTGTGGAGGTGTATATATGGATCTGGAAACTGAGTTACGTCTTAAGAAGTTATGTAAATATACACAAGCAATTACCACGAGTTCACAATTGGCTGGTTTTAACGGAATAGGTTTAGTGAATACACGGAACACCACACATAAAATGCCAAAAACATTTTCTATAATCCTCCTAGCTCTTGATAGTCTGTAATTGAATATACGCTTTTTGTTCCCACGTTCATGAATGCCAGGATATGGTTTCATGATGTTCTCCGTTAGCGCGAAAGCACTGTCACCTACAATTACATACGGCATTTCTGTTCCGCCTTGTGTTATTGGTTCAGGCCGTGGCAGTTTAAGTGAGTTTTCTAACAATGCATTATAAAACGGTGTTTCTTGAAATATTCCACTGTCGGACGACCGACCCTTAGCTCCATAATTTGCGTAAATAAAGTTGTAATTGCCATCTGCAATTGCCATAAGTACCATGCTGAACTGATTTTTATAATTGTAGTATTCACTTCCAGAATTATTTGGCGCCACAATCATAACGTGTTTCCCATCAATGGCCCCAATGCAATGTGGAAAATTCCATCGTATTTCGAATTCACGACTTATTTGTTTCCATTCTTGTTCCGAACTTGGAACCTAAAAAATAAATAAATATATAATAAGATAATAATTTACAGGTAGATGAAAACAATGCACTTGAAAGTGGTATGGAGTCAGAGCCATCTCAATCACCAAGGCCGAATGCTACAACATCTACATCTTCGAGGAAAAGAAATAAGACAGATGAATCAAATGAAATATTAGAGGTTTTGAAAAGTGCTAAAAAAAAGATGGATGAAAGGGAGAAGAAGGATCCATTTGATATATATGGTGAATATATTGCTGCTGAATTAAGAAGTGTTAAAGATGACCAAGCCGTGACACAGGCAAAGTACCATATTAATAATATACTGTATGAATTAAAAATGGGACGATATAATACATATGGATATCAAACGGCATCTTCTCATCCATCATCAACACCAAATAATGTTCAGGAAACTGAAATAAGGGAAATTGAGAGACACGAAACAAATAGACTAGATATGCATTACGAGACGAAACAGAAGATTCGGCTATACTAAACTTAGTTAACTATCTCAGTGATGAATCAACGCAATAGCATACACTGTTTTTTTTTTGTGTTTTTTAATTAATAAAATACTTGATTACACAAATAGTGTTCTTGTACCTTGACATATCCTGCTAGTGAGTTAATTAGTTCTTGACATACATCTGGTATAATTTTGCTAATCAATTGTTTTGATACTCTGAATGTGTATGAAAGAGAACTGTATGAATCTCCAGTTGCAAGATACCGTAATGTAATAGCCAGCCTCGTTTGAGGTGAAACTGGCTGACGAATATTTGTTTCCCTTTTGGCTATTGATGGACCAATCATTTCTAGAAGATGTTCGAAATCACTTTTCGACATTCTCGTAAAGTTACAAAATGATCCATCTGTCATTCTGAGGTCACTCATCAAATTTTCTCTTTGCAAAAGATAATTTCGAATCCACCATCTTTTTCTCTTTTTTTTATTAGAGATTCTATACATCTGATACAGAGAACACAACAACACTACCTCCTCGGGCAACATTTTAACGCAGACTGGCGTGTGGACAACCTGTATTGATTTAAACATAGTTGCTAGCAACATTCTCGCCGCTCACCAACAATGTTTAGCAACTGTTGCTAAACAAATGTTTACCATGAATACGGGGCATAAATCATTCATGCATCAATAATTAACACTGATAAAATGTTTATTGTTTTTTATTACATCAATACAATTTGCGACAGTTGAAAGTGATATCATAATGGCTTTGATGTCATAATATATCGAACGTCATAAAATTACGTTCAAACTCATACAATATTTTAAGTAAGAATAAAAAGTAGAACAATCCATGATTAGGTACAAATTTATGAATGGCGCCAAAGCAAAACTAACTAGCGCATGCGCTAAAGAACCACACAGGTAACAAATCATAACAGATACCAAATAAATGGAAAAAATAATGTCTAATTTTACTTTCATAAGGTAAACGAAACAAAAACCATATTGCCGTAAACTGTCATAGTTGTTTTTACAGTCTTTCAAAGAACTCTTAATATATATCAAATATAAATATTTGTGTTGTATCTCATAAGACTTAAATCAAAGTTAAATTTTTTCACTTCTCTGCTGAATTTCATATAAAAATTTTACATTTTTTTTATTTGAAAAAAAAATCGAGATAAATAACATGAGAAATGATATCAAAACTATATGGATAAATTTTTTTATTATTACATTAATTTTATTATTATGTTCTAATATAATCGTGTATGTCTGTTAAACTTGTAATTTCATATTTTTCTGTAATTTGTAAGCAAGCATACTTTTTGAGAACTCACAAATAAATATAATTATTAAACATACCTGACACATCTTTCTCATCATCAAATATGTGAAACGATTCGTTTTCTCTATCTGACTCATTAATAAATACCACATGATGGTTATCATTCTGTTGCGGAGCGCCTTGTTCATCTTTCTTTGGCGATACCTCTCTCGCCTGGAATATATAGTGGTAATAATTACTAATGCCACTTGCCAAAAAAATATTTAAATAATAATATAGTATGAATTAGACTAAATTGTAGGTTAAGAAGACACTTGGTGTCGTCATGTCTTTTGTCAATTCTCGGAAACCTTAGTGGGACAAAATTCAACGATTAACGGACTCTAAATTTTCTTCTTAAAAACCAAGAGATCAAAAGCAAATCAATATCTGCCTTTTATACCAAGGCATGTTTTTGAGGATTAGGACAGACTGCATGGGCCTGCTGATTCTGGAATTGCTTAGAATTTATGTGCCTTAAAAGTATTTCAGGTCCCACAGGCATGCCGTGTGTATGCCTAGCTCCACGATAAGCTCACGAAATGTCCTCCGTCAGGAGCCACCGATTCC
Source organism: Pieris napi (assembly GCF_905475465.1). Taxonomy (NCBI): domain Eukaryota; kingdom Metazoa; phylum Arthropoda; class Insecta; order Lepidoptera; family Pieridae; genus Pieris; species Pieris napi. The sequence continues at coordinate 6,277,097 of NC_062237.1, read as the reverse complement.
GCTTAGGCTCAATTCTGCACCAGAACTGGATGGTTGTTACAGGTTTATTTTTTAGTAACAAAATTTAAGTAGTTTAAGGTAGTATGTAAGTACGTATATGTATATTCTAATTGTTATTGTTTGGCTTATATGCTGTAAATAAATAAGTGAATGTTTATTTCTTTAATGGTTGTCTAAAATAAAAACTAAGTCATCTAGAGCATTTTTGGATTTTTAATAAATAAAGTATAATACCTGTATTTCTTCCTCCAACCTTTCCTTCTTCATCTTTTCCAATTCAATGTCTAGAAGTTCTTTTATTTTCTCTTCGGACAGTTGTTCAATAAATTGATATGGATCATCTGGAAACGCAGTATCCATTAAAATAGTCAATATATTTGGGTAACAAAATTGGCCAGGTTTTTATATATTCTTCTGGCTGACTATGGTTAAATTTAAAAATATTGGCTAGTTTTTGAAGCATACACAACTGCAGGACACTTTCAAGTTTTAATCAAAGTAAATACCCTTGCAAATGTTAGTTACGACATCCTGCTCCTGCACAAACTCCTCCCAAATCTTTTGTTCCTGCTGCTTCAGGCGCTCACGTCGGTTCACTTTCCATGTTTGGTCTAACGCCTCGCTATCGACCAACTGAAAATGTCAAGACTATAATAATTCAACTTTTTCCTGTATTACTACATCTACACTTATAAAAATAATATCTGCACGCAATACATAAAAGCCCAAAACGGAATAGACATTTAAACAAAAAACATATGATATAGGTATATTATAAAAAAAAGACAATATTTTTTTTATCATGAAACACGGACGTCCGAATTATAAGATGCATTGCTTATTATAAATGAGAGTTGAAAAAAGTTTTTGTGTGTTTTTATGCTTCTTCTACTTATATATATCGGTGTTGATAGTTTTAATACTACTTTCTTAAATTTTATAATTTGTTTAAAAAGACGCCTCCATATACGACCATAACGACATAAATAAACATTTTATTAGTTTTCTTAAACTTGAGAGACATTTTTACGTTTCTGAAACATCATTTGCAAAAACCTTGTTCTCCGTGATTCTCACCCATCGCTTAAGGCGTTTAATAAGACGTCATATGAAACGAACGCGCCGAGACCAAAACAAAAATAGAAAATAGACCAACCTTTAGCTCATATGATTCTTGCTTTTCAGGCATAAAAGAGAATCCACGAACGCACGCCTCCATCAGTAATTAATTATAAGCACACAAAAAATATATGCTCTTAGTCTGATAGTAAAGTCTCATAAGTAAAAGCAAAATGTCAAAGTATATAAATCAACTAAACATTGAAATAGAAATTCTAAAACTGCATTAAGGTAAATCGTAAAAATATCTATGGACTATGACAGAGAATTGGCGTACGAATATATATTTTTATTTCTGAACAATAATTAGCAGTTTGTATTTGGCTTGTGTATAGGCTGCGGTTGCTTAGCAACACATGTTGTCATAGCAACCATGAATTAACTATTAGCGTATCTAAAGTAGACACCAACGGTTTTTTAATATAAAATAATCAAAGCACCGATTCGTATTCGTTACTAGTGAAATATAAAGTCTAAAATGTAAATACATATAGTTGACAGTAGATTCTTATGACGTTTAACATCACATCCACTTAGTTTTATCTACCTATTGCGCAACTTGAGATATTCATAGATTATGAAATCGCCGTGTGACCACAGAATGAGAAATTTTAGCCATACAGGCACAGTATATGTATTGGTAGGGGAGCCCAAGAGGGGATTTCGGGATTTACTAAAGCGCGGCAGATTAATATATAGGGGGATACCTTATACCCGGTTAAGTACCTCCACAAAATATTAGGCCCATATATAAGGCCGCCCGTGAAGGAGACAGGATCAGATTAGTAAAAAAAAATTGACCATCAGAAATTCCCGAGCGCGTCAGATTAAGGTAGGGTGAGTAAATTACATCTTAAAAAGTGTATATTCCACTAATCTGACAATTTGAGAGTGACGGAAAAAAAGGGGAGGGCAACAAAGTTGTAAAAAAAACCGTCATCTCGACATTCTCGAGCGTAGCTAATTTTTTTTTTATTTTGAAGGAAATAATTCAAGAATAATGAAAAATATATAATCGGACGATTTCCGCAAGCCGAAATAACAAAAAATCGTCGATAAAGTTAAATGCGTGCAGCTGCGTGATGCCTACATTTCCTTTAACCGATCGGAATCTACTAAACGGCGTTCTAAATATTTCCCTCAAAATTACATTTCCTGTGAATTTGAACCGATTCGGACCGATAGATTTTGAGAAATTTTGAAAAATCTTAAAAAAATAAGAAATATTTTTTTTTAAAGTGGTTTCTTTATTGATCAACTTCAAAAACTAATCCGCCTTTGAGCTTGAAAAACCACGTCGATCGCCACCAAGCTCGTCAAAAGCGGTTGATTAGTTCGAGAGATATCGTGAACGAAAGAAACCCGAAAAAGTGTTTTTTCGGGATTACTCCGAAATTTGTGGTTCTGTGTCAATGAAAATTGCAAAATTACTGCATGTATGATGATGATAAAACTGCGTCGAATGCCGCCAACCGCGTGAAAATTGTTTGATCCATTCAAAAGTTATTGCGGTTTGAAAATTCCAAAAATAGTGTTCTATGAAAATTCTATCAGACTTTCGAGCTGGGAGAGCTCAAATGCATAGACATGTTATTTCTTTGAACTCAGCGAGCTCAAAATATCAATTTTAAGCGCCCAGGAATGGAAGTAGCGGGAAGTTGCAGGAATGGCCCTTTCGGTGAATCGTTTTTCTAAATTTTTTTTGTCAGATCAGGCGAATCCCTCTAGATAATCGTCAGATTATGAGACAGTACGTTTAGAACATAAAGATGAACCACATATATCTTAATCTGACGCGCTTGAGTATTTCAAAATTGCGATTTTTTTTTGCATATTATGAAAATGGCCGTGGGTTTGCGTCCCATCGAAATCGTCAGATTAGTGAATGAGAGCTTTTTTTTGGTGCACTTAACACTCCCTTAGAAAATCTGACGCGCTCGATAAAAATTTTTTTTTTTCATTTTCAACCCTTAAATACAACCACCCGCATCATGCAAACGATCAGATTTACATACGTACATTATTAAAAATACGTAGGGCATAGATGCTATCAATATCTGACGCGCTCGAGGATGTCCATGCAACAGTTTTTTTTTACATATTTAACTATCTATAGCCGCTTCCCCCACCGATGAAAAGGAATTTATCATATAACATTTTTTTCTTCTTTTTATCTAAGCTTTGCATCCCAATAGGTCTCTACGACGCTCGAGTAAATCCCCATTTAGCATCGTGGGCTCCCCTACCATATGAAAAAGCTACATTAAAGGAAAGATTTATTGCCTCTTACTTTCTTATTGACATGAATAAACAAAGTAATTGTTCCCTCATAATAATAATTAGAATTTGAAATAAGCATTCTTAGTTATATCATTCTATATTATTATTTAGATGTATTTTTATAAATAAATCAGCGGCGCTACAAACTTTTTAGGTTTGTGCTTCGGATTTTTGTATCATTTTTTGATCATTTGTCAATCTAATAAGCGAATAGGTAACCAGCCTCCTATGCCTGATACACACCGTCGACTTTTTAGGTCTAGGGCAAGCCGGTTTCCTCACGATGTTTTCCTTCACTGTTCGAGCAAATGTTAAATGCGCACATAGAAAGTCCAAGAAAGACGCACGGTGAAGCCGCTAGGCACACTAACAACAACAACACAACACTTCTAAGATATTTTTACAATCTACAATTGTTGAAATTGTCGAAGATTTTCTTTTCGTTTAAATAACTTAAGTATTTTCGTATATGTATTAGCAATAATGTATGTAGTATTCATAACACATTTCTTAATAAACAGCGTTATTGATTTTGATCCATCGGGGATACTATTTGCGTTCGATACTAGAACAGTAAAATGTATTCATATTATTATATAAATCAGATATATTGAATCATGCGATTTATTATAGGATAATAAGTAATAACTCATTGTGAGCCTTTCGGCCGTCGAAACGTCAGTTGTTCTGGATAATTCCCCGGATTCAGACTCTATAAAATCACACTAAACACCACCCTGCTTCAAGGAATGCAAAAAAAATGTATTTAATAAATAGGGATTCAACTTACTAAATATAATAAGTCTGTGATACCTATTTACGTGTATGAGATTGCTAAAAAAAACCTTTTCCGTGAAAATTTTACAAAAACTATTCAATCTTTTGTCCGAAGCATCACCTATGTAGTATGTACCTTGAAAATAAATGAACGTGAAAACATTTAACTAATACCTAGCTTATAGAAAGTTTATAAATAAGACCGTTAAAATTTCCTTAACAAAATATGTCTATAATATATACATATACAAGGGGTCAATAATTTAATTTTTAAATATTGACTTAATTTTTTTTGTAACTTTATAAAAAGTGTATCGTAAAACTAATAATATAAAACTGTCTTCAGCGAGCGCCTACTACCCTTATTAAGTTCTCCAGCTCCTCTAGAAAGATTGGCAGACAATGCAGCCGCATACTCAAATCAAAATCGTATTAATTAATGATACTGAAAATTAAGCGATTACCAAGTTAACTCGATCCCCTGGCACCGCGCCATGCAGTGACAAGATCTGTGAGTCAGCACTACACCCGGTGTGCGGCTGCGCGATCAATACCGTCCCCCCGCCCCTCGCACCCCATTACCTGAAAACCCACCTCGAAAACCCTATAAAACCAAAAAAAACCTGAATTTCGCGTCTTGTTAGTATCTGACAAAGTTCACGGTCAAAATACTATTTGTGAATACTAGAATTTTTAGAATTACGCGTGTTACTCGCAAATGTCGGATCGCTCTCTTTGCGAACGCGCGTGTGCTAACTCCGGTGCATTTTCTTAGTGTACAGTGCAGCGATGGCCTCGAAGGTACTCGTGCCTGGAGTGCCCTTCGCTTCGCTCCAGGGAAAGGTATTTATTCGATATATTTACATACATCTTAAGTATAATATGCAAAATATTTGGAAGTTGTAATTGGTTTAAACAATCGCGGTCAAAATTATCATAACGCGGAAGGAACTGGTTACAAATGGGTTTGACAAGATCTGATATAAATTGAATTAAAGTTTGTGAATCGTAAATGCAATAATATTTAGTGGATATTTTTAGTAAGAATGATTATTTGTAACATTATGTTTGCTCAAGTCGGGACAAAATAACAATGACTAGCTAACACTAAAACCGCTTAGGTCATATCAAGACAAAACAAAGGACAATCGTGAGTCAGTGATTGTGAAGGATTTCATTACTCGTTGTGTATTTGCTGGGGTATTGTGTTGTACCTAGTTGTACTAACCGATAGTGTTATTAGAATTTTATCGATGCGACTTCGTCTACCTGGAACTAGAATTTAAAATATGCTATATTGTCTAAAATTACCATAGACAAAAATGATCAAGATCAGTAGTTTAAGTGTAGACAACAAATATGTTAATTACAAGTCGTGTATATTTTTATGTATAGTCATTTAACTGACTATAGATAGTTTTTAGTCTAGTTTTGAATTAAAATTACTAAATATAATTTCAGGTGAAAAAGACACCTGTAGAGCCAAATGGCGGGCTGTACATCAGTGGAGGCGACCCGGTCGCGAGGATTGCCCACCTCGAGCACAGCATTCGGTTCCTGCAGGAACAACACCGTCTGATGCTCAGTGGCCTTCACGCCGAAATAGAGTCATTGAGAGAGAGAAATAGAGGTTAACCATTCACCCATATTGAGAAATTATAATTTAGCTTACAATTATTTTTTAAATAATAACGATAACGTATTTTTTCAGACTTACAATTTCAACTGATATTCAACAAAGAGCCTGCGAAAAATACCTCGACTACTGATGACAACGAAAACCAGGTAAGATCCAATAATATTACTAATTTATTTGAGGTAATATAGTTTGTCGTGATCAGATAAATATTTACAGACAAGATTAAGAATAACTCTAGTCTGATAAAGAGCTGCAATTCAGCATTAATTAAGATCTTAGCGAGCTTAGCTTCTGTATTAATTACATGTTTAATTGATTTCTTGATAATAGTTTTAATTGAGGTTTTGTTGTTATTGTATTTCGTTACATCTTAATCTTATCCTTTAGCCCAGAAGTTGGTAAAAACTCTTTATAATTGATATTTTTTATATGTTTTAAAAAGAATAGAGCAATAGTAATAAATGCAACATGTTAGGTGTCATCTCTGCGACGAGAGGTAGAGCGGTTGGAAAAGGAGGCAGCAGCAGCGCGAGGTGAGGCTACAGCCTGCGCCCACGACTTACTGCGGTTGCAACGCCTTGTCGACGAACAGGCCAAGTATGCCTCTTCATACAATCTTTCTAAATCTTATTTTGTTCCTTGGATAGTACTCTAACAAATATAAACTAATTTTTTCAACGTTGCAAGCAAACGTTCCGTTGTTTTTTGGCTCAAATCCTATCGGATTATGTTTCAGGTTAGATTATTAGGGTTCAGGTTGTGGGCCATAGCTGGATCTAACAATTTTATATCAATGCTAGTTAAAGCAAACATGGTACCGTTTCAAGTATTAAATATAAATGAATGACAGATGCCGTCTGTTTCTGCAGGATGAAGATAGCGTGGAGCGAAGAGGGGATCCTGATCTATACCTTATTCTGTTCTGAAATTGTCATATCTAGTAGATTTTTTTAGTATCTTATAGCTTCGTGGAGTTAGTTGTAATACATTGTGTAATGCCAGCAAGCTGCGGTCTCTAGAGGAAGAAGCAACGGAAAATGAGGAAGGAGAAAGCGCTGGGGCTCTACGAGCGCGGCTGGGTGAAGCAGAGCGGCTGGTCCGGCGGCTTCGAGCGGACGCCGAGCGGCAGCGCAGAGAGGTACTCGGGGGCGCGGGCGTCACCAACCTACTGTTCGACGGCGCGCCCGCACACCACGCGCACGTACGTTCGCGACCGCCACTCGCCGGGCCTTATACAGCTAGTGATAGTCATGGTCTTGCCGTCGGGAACGCAAATACGATTAAAAGAAAACTTTGATTAAAACGCGTTTATCTTAGGTTAGAATTATTTTTGTTTAATTTTTTTCATCAAAGTTTATTTTAATCCTTTTTAAATACCCCAACATGTTACATTATAGAATAGATTGTCACAGAAGCAAAATTATGATGATTTAACACGTATAACACGATAAGTACCTTAAGTACCTTACCTACAAAGACCCCTCCCCTCTAACTTTCGTACAATTAATACTAAGTTTAAATTATTTAAAATTAGTATTAAGTGTACTTATTTTTAATTACTGCAAAATTAAACACGTTTTAATCAAAATTGAACATGTTTTTAAATGTGATATACGCATAACGATTTAATCGTATGTAACAATTTTATTTCTCCTGTGACATATCGCTCATATCTATAAGCTAATACGTACCTAATTACAATTTGTGGCTAATACTAGGCAAATGGCAGGGCGAAGGCAGAGTAGGCGCAGTGAGCCAGCGCGGCCGAACTTCACAAACTTTTTGTGTGCGAGTCGCCTAACAAATCACCAAATTTCATGATTGTTCTGTTAGCGCTATATTGAAATCATGAATTTTGCTGGTTTCTGTAAATATAGCAACCGATCAGTCGTTACATTCCTGGACTTTAGTTAGTCTTTTTGTGTATTCTTTAGACCCTTCGTGACTGTCGTATTACTTAGGTGTCGATGTTTCCTTAATCTTGCAGTAGTAACATTTATTTAGAAAGATGTATCCATTTGGAGTTATTATAGTCCTGAAACCGGGTAAATCAATGAAGACTATAAAAGTAACATAAAAACTAGTTTCAAGTCTAATTCATAACCGCAGTTTTTAACTATGAATAGCTATTACAGTTTGTATACTTATCGCTGAGTGTAAAGGTTCAAAACATTATTTTAACTTATGGCCGATTTACATTATCTTAGTGTTTAGGAGAGTGCTTTAGTACAACTTGAAAGGCAAGTTCTTTAGCGTAGCGTTTACTAAAGCAAGTAGCGTTTACATGTTTCAACTAAAGTAGGTCCTAAAGCACTCTCCTAAACACTAAGATAATGTAAATCGGCCTTTAAAGTTATAGGTTGTAAAGGTTTAGGTATATTTATGAATAAGAGCATATATTTGTACGTAATATGGAACTTTGAGATTCCACTTCATTGATTTACTCTTTTGAATCACCGATGCACGATTTTGCGTACCTAATTGTAGCATTAAAGTGTAATTTGTATGATGTGATGTTAGCCCATAGAAAAATCAGTTTGAGAATGTTCTTAAGATACACGAAATTCTTACCAATATAAATTATACTATTCGTTAATACCATACTTGTATTGTAGATTATTTGATTAACAACGTGATAGAAAAAAAAATGTTCTACATACAGTTGCAGTGCATGAAAAGCTCACTGATGCGCGCGGGCGCAGTCGACGCATTTGGCTTTCCTACCTTGCCAGCCCCATACCTCCATACAGCAGATTTTTGGAGAGAGCCATTGAGAGAGTAAGTGAAGATTTACTATGAATCTCTTCTCATGCCTGAAGAGTAGATGATATAAACTACCGAGAGTACCGGATACCAGAGGGTACTAAAGCTTACAGAAACTTGGAATATAACCCGTGTTTTGTACCCAGAGAGTACAGCATGCGAGGTGGCGGACGACAACGACGACCCAACACACTTCCAGCACTCGCTGTCCTCCCACAGCAGCCACGCCCACCCGCGTATGCTCACAGTAAGTTATTTACAGCAACTGTAATTATTTTAACACGTTACATACGTATTCAGAATAATCCTTTAAATGTTCGAACATTGATTTAAATGAAATTAAGTACAAAAAAAGAGTTACTGGTACCTAATAATAAAACTACATTACTAGGTAGTAGGTACCCTATGATAGAAAAAGCAGTACTATATTGAGCGAATAACTGAAAATACGTTAAACACCTTACCTCTCAAAGAGTTATTTATACCTTATCTATGAAACAGATGCAAAAATGTGTCTGTGCCGACATTTAGGACCTAAGGCTATTTCACAGATTTGCGAGCGCGGGGTTATACAGAAAGAGTAAAAAAGTCACAAACACTGAACGGAGAGTCCTATACTGGAAAGAGCCCGGAAGAGACAGGTAACAAACCATAAGATAAATAAATATTAAGGTAGGTACTGTTTACCTATTATTACTGAGTGACCGAGAAAACACTTCAAAAACTCATGTTCTTAACAAATGTTCTATATTTGTATTTCATTAGAAATTAAAATTCTATGAAATATAGACTTTTAGGTATATTTCGCAATGATCTTCCTGTATAAGTCATTGACACTAGTTACAGCTATACTCGTCCGTCTGAATTGCACTAGCCATTATTATTGCACTTTTCCGTTTATTTTTTTTTATTTATTCGATTTCAGATCACCCACGAATAAATCCAGTTATAACAGATAATTTACAGAAAATCAACCCTGAAGCCACATATCCCGAATTAAAAATTGTGGTCACTAAAATAATTCCGCACGGAAATGGTGAGAATGGGGTTCTAAGTTCTTGAATATTCCATAATCCAAATAACATAATACATATAAACATGTATACTAACAAACGTTATTGTTAAATTATCTTCTTATCGTAAAAACAATTTCTCATCATGAAAAAAATACGCAGGAGGCCGGTTGTGAAAGCAAGAAATAAGAAAATTTTGTTTGAATTATATTTATGCGCTTCGTAGACTCGTCTATGGTCTGTAGACTAATTACAATAAAGCGAAGCGTCCGTTTCATAGTACATTTAGTTTTTTAATGGAAACGGCCTTGCTCTAAGGGGAAAAGAATGTATGTTCTCACTAAACAAGGCCATTTCATTTTAATTGATTAATGCTATTGATTCATCCTATCACACTAAAACCTCTTGTAGGCGAGACCCGCAATATACTTAAAATTTGGTATTTCGTCCTTTGGTGTAATCGCATTTTTAGTTAGTTTTAAAGTTCTTCTGATAAATTGCCAAATTTTATAAAATTTAGATTTATCTACATCTGCCTTAAAATGCTGAATTTCCTTCTTAATGGTTTCAGTTAACACATCGTCGTCGGTAACGGGCGCGCGGCCGCGAGCTCGTCGCACGCACCGCAAACACGCATCCGAGCACACGTAATGCAACGGAGCGCACTCTCACAAATATATATATATTGTTTATCATTGGTGAAAGTATGAAACTTGAACGTTTGACAAAGTGCTGCCAAATTTTAAAACGTGTTAGCTTTATAAGGGTTTATTTTTGTCAGTAATTGAGAATGCCTTTTCGCAATTATAGCACTGATATGGAATTCAAGACTAAAAATGTAACCATTATTTCATTGTCTGCAATTTTTTCTTTATCTGATTCCATTTTAATGGCGTGACAGCTAGAGGCCCTTCCAAATATCCTTCCATTCGAAGCTCTATTGAATTTAAAACATAATCCATAACCGAACAACATCTTGAGAAATATATACCTGTTAAGTCATAGTAACTACTATGTATATTTTACGGAGAACATATTATATAATTTCATTGCATTGCTGAAACATACAATTTAAACGCTTGGACCGCGTTGGGAATACCCTTATATTCACATTAAGTTGCTCTGTGGTCTGAGTAATACAATTCTGTAAAATAGTGTATAAATAGGCTGTGATTTGTACGTTCTTATGTAAAAACACGTACTTGTTATTCCAATACGTAGTGAGTGATCAATATAACGTAGTAATTGCACAAATAACACGGTTTCAACACACGTTTTTAGTATACATATTAAATTAGAGATTGAAGTCAATTGACACCAGTTTTAATAAATATTTTATCAATAATTGAATATATAAGTAGACTGAAGTAGATAATAATGCAATTGGCGAGTTATTGAAAGGAAAAGGTCACTGTCAGGAAATAAAAAATGTCGTTAGCTCTTATGAAGTCGATAGCAAAATAGATGGTATGTAACTGTGATTTGATTATTATTTGTGCCTCACGGAAGCAATACAATTTTGAATACGTCGCACTTCATCACACATTGTAATCGTCCTGTGCATTTTGCTGTAGTTTTTGCGCAAGGCACCGCCTAAAATATATACCTACTTAATAATGTTATATACCCCCTAAAGTATTAGGACAATTTCATATATATTTCCATTTTAATTCGATAGTAATACCAAAATATATTATTAGTATTAATCTACGATCCAAACAATAATTTTACGTATTTATAAACACTATGGATGAACATTTGTTAAACATCATAGTAATAGCATCAATGACATTGTATAAAGCTAGTCTTCTATTTAGCTGCATTTGTGAGAGTGTTGACGTAATCTAAACACTATTCTGTAGCCTTATTTCATAATAATATCGTAAATAATTATTAATTACTTATATAATAAATGAATTATATTTACTGTCGCACTGTTGTTTTACTAACTACACAATCTTATACAAAATGGCGCCATAATTAGTCTATGCCATAGAGTAAAAGCGCGCATGCGCTTTGAAAATTAGACTTTCATCGTATCGTAATGAAAATTTCAAATTTAAATATTATTGTGTATTCATAATTCAAATATTATGATACGATAGGTATTTTGTTAATGCACTCGCAAACCAATGTAATCTTTGATATAATACAACCCCAATATATTAAACTAGCTTATCTATACGGGGAGTTGGTATTTATTTGATAAAATTTTCGAAAATATAATTTGTTTATTCAAATATCATGGATAATTAAAAACTGGGTAAAAAATATATAAATATTTGCTTATTACTAATTTTTGTACATTTCAAAAAATTTATAACATACCTAACATTTTTAATTACAATCAGCTATTAAAGTGAAAAACTCATTATCCTTACAGGTATTATAAATGTTACCAAACAACCACAGTAGTGAATTATTTACAAAAGAATTCTCAATAAATAATACTTTTTTACATAAACCACTTGCATTTTTTTTTATAAAAAAGTCTAAAATGTATTCAAATATTTTTTCATTTGTATTTGCTAAGGTCCTGCAAATATACACTAACTCACAACATAGTTGTGCCTCTTCACATAATAGACATTCCTCCATGTATTTAATCAAATTCTTTAACAGAAATAAGATAATATCTTCCGTTAAGATTTCAGTGAAATATTCATGACAAGAAAGTATAAAGAAAACTTGGCATGACTCTGTATTTAGCTGGAACTTTGACAGTGCTTGAATGATAGTGCGCAGATCACTTACCCTAAAATAGAGATTTTTAATACATTACTACTGCACATATGATTATAGATAATTATAATATAAAATTAATATATAATATTACTATAGTATCTACTATATATCTAGAAAAATAACATACTTTAGCTTATCTCCCAGCTGATAAACAAAATGTTTGAGGGCATATAAGCAAGCATCTTGTAACTCGTTATTTGGATGAATGTCTATTACTTTTGATAAAGCTCCTTGTGAGATTAACATGTCGCATGTTTTCATACTTGATGCAGCCAAATTTCCCAAAGTCCATACACAGGTCACCTGGAATTTAAGCAATATAAAGTATATCTACTGTAAAATGCAATAATAGTAAATGCATTGTATGTAGTTTAGTTTTGCTGGATCTGAATTTCAGACCTTGTTCTGTCACGGTTCTTAAGACGCCCTTGATTAAAGAATTTATACAATTATTACATACAACTTAGGATGCAACATAAGACTATTTGCAAATGCTTATAATACAAAAAAGATGGTGCTGATTGAAGTGTATAAGTTATTTAAACTATATTTAGGTTAGCCCTTTAATGCCTTTTAATGAATGGGGTTATTTTAATTTTTATTTAATTCTTATCAGTACCAACCGGTTCTGATATTATTTAATGTGTGATACTTGTAAACATCTTACTGCTAGTTCTGTAGCCATATTATCAACAGCTGCCACTAAATATGTGCCAGTAGCTCGACAGATGGTAAAACAAGCCTTGCTGTCCCCCATTGATAAGTTACATAGGCATCCCGCTGCAGCACATTGCTTTTTTATATCAGTTCCTGAAATTTTTTATATATTTTTACCTACTATATATCAAATAAATACTAATTATTACAACACAGTTTTATCTTTCAATATTAAGTTGACAATGTATAATCTCAGGATACGCCTTATGTTAATATTGCACATAATATTATATTTACAAACCTGTTAACTCTCCTACAATGCCTCTTATTGCCCCATGTAGACCAAGCACTAATTCAATATTATGTGGTTCATTCATAAGAGCGTTTTTAAGCTGATTTAATTCCTTTGATGTTATAGATGTCTTAGTTTTTAGCTTTTTAATAATATCTAAAACATCCTCGGTTGTATACCTACAGACATATCAATTATAAAATGCATTTCTAAGTCTCTGGTGGACCAGCAAACATCTTGACTCCTCTGATTTAAGTAATAAATCAACTCTTTAGATCAACTCTTTAGAAAATCAAACTGCAGATAAAAGTAAGATTATATATTTTTTAAGTCGTGACGCTTTGTCGCACGCAATGTAATTTGCAACTTAGCCTTAGCCCTCAGGCACCAGGTGGCTTGTGCAATGTGCATGCTGTATAGGCGTATAATGTATATCTATATAAAACGAATATAAAAATAGTAAATATTCTCACCGACTAATAACCGATCTTCGAACATCATTTATTTCGTCCCTGTGTATTTGACGATTTAATTGAAGCATGTTACGATTATTAGTTCTTATGTTTACTATATTTTGCTCTTCCATAGTTAATATTTTAATATCTCGTGGAATATAAGAATAACTAATGCAGAATTATAATAGTTTACGACGACTTCATTATAATTAGCAAATAGATAGTCTTTTTAATAAGTATTAAGTATGTATTCAAAATTCAAATTTCAAAATTCAAAATATTTATCCAAATCCTGATCAAAGTCAAACATCAATTAAGTATCAACTGTCATTGTCAGGCGTCAGCTTTCAGAGTTCATTAATAATTTGTAAAAGTAAAACAGAGAAAGACAATAATCTTAACTCGGTTTTGAATTAAAGTCAGGAAACTCCAGGCGGCTGCCTGAAAGTTGGCGACCAATTCACTATGGGCCCTTCATCAAAAATTGTTTTTAATTGCATGCAAATAATTAATTACAATTAAATAATCAAAGACTGGAAAAGGAGTCATTATAGTCAATAAAGTTCATTTTACATTTGAAAAATTTAATAAATAAATATTTATTATTATTCTCTTACATTAAGTGTAATGTAAATTATATTATTATTCGAATGTTGTTTTTAAATTATGTCCAATGCCGTAGCATCTTCCGTAGGCAACTTCATTCTGTTAATTTTGTGTCACGGTGCGCGCGCATCGTTAAATTTCACTCTCATCAATTTTTCATAACGCGCCTAAAGAAGTATAACTTCAAAAGATATAATTTAACCAAAGCATTCTGTGGGCCGGTAGATATAATCAGTTCTAATGCCTATAAAAACCTTTACCTTTTTATTGTAACATATTTTATTTTGACACCAAACATCATAATTAATTCATGGCAGTAGTAAAAATTTTATTCGTGTAGGCATGTAAATAAAGATAATTAGTTCGTATCAAAATTATACCAGTAAAGTATAAGCCCTTAAATTACGGCATCAGAATAAAATTAACCGATAGACGTGCAGTAGAACGAGTGAAAATGACAACGATCGACGGATCTAACTCACACAAAGTAACCAAAACGATAGTCACTTCTCCGGAAATTTATAAACCCGTTGGACCATACAGGTTGGCAGTACACATTATTCTACTAAAATGTAATAGATATTTTTAATGAAATATGCGACTTATTTAAGACGCCTTAAACTATAAGCTATTTAAATTAGTCGAACAAACAGGCATACCTCATATACCTACCTCAGTCGCTCATTTATTGTTAAAGGTATACGAATAAGTTCACCATAACTACAATAATACCTAAAAAGTTATTCTTACATCAGTTGTTAACTAATAATATTACATTTGCATCCGTATCCGTTCCTAAGGTAATAATTGTAATTGCTTATAATTTAATGTACGACTCTAAGTATGGCTGTGTGTTCTTTAAATTGCTTTTTCAAAGGTTATCAATGTCACGGGCATTACATCGTTTAAGATAATAAAAGATGGCTGCCAGCTGGTAGATATGTCTTGTTAGTAAAATGTATATAAAACTCTTACCTATTATCGTTGCATCTAATTTCACGCATATTTAATGTTTTAAAATCAGTAGGTACACTTTCTGTCTGTCTTCTTTTCTATAGTATGTTAAGTAAATAGTGATCTTCAACTATTCAATTAAAATATATTTTAGCCAAGCAATCCTATCTGGCAAAACTCTGTATATATCTGGAGTCCTCGGGTTGGATCAACAAGCTCAATTAGTCTGCGGCGGTGCTGAAGCTCAAGCTAAGCAGGCACTGGACAATATGAAACACGTTCTAGAAGCTGGAGGGTCATCATTACCAGGCGTCATTAAAACCACTATTCTTTTGGCCAATTTAGACGACTTTCAAGTAGTTAATCAAATATATGCCCAATGTAAGCTTTTTAAAGTCACATTCGTTTGAATTTGCTTTGCATCTTACAAATAGGTAGGTACATCTTATAAAAGGCATTATTATTTCCTTGGTATACATGTACCCTTCAGAAATACGCTGTTACCGATATCTCAAAAACTACAAACCATTTTTATAAATTAATTCTCTATTTTAGAATATACCTGGTTTAAATCAAATGGACAATGTTGACATGACTTTTAATTTCCAAGGAATTTGTGGACAAACATACATACATACACATTACACTATCGAAATTTAACACATATGCTTGGAATGCTTGGCCCTAAGTAGATCATACATTCCAACAATATCACATACGTCTAGTTAAAACTGATAAACTCTTTTTTGAAGATGGACGGAGGCTCTACGCTAAACATTTAGGTGTAAATACCTAATGCTTACCTACCTACGAAAAAGAGTTTTAGGTTCCTCAAATTATACATAATTAACTGTTAACATTCATAAATATTATAATTGTACTTAATAGTTACGCATGTCTGTTCGGTATCGTACTTATGATTTTTCTCGAAAGTGAACTCTTTGTCTAGTTCCTTCGTAATGGAAACATTAAATTTGTTTTCTTCGGAAATCTAAACAATGACTGCCTACACAAAACAAGTGCCGTTAAAGTCTCAACTACGGTAGCAGTATCGATAATATCCGTTTTGTTGTAGATTTTCCTAAGGACCCCCCAGCGCGTGCCACGTATCAGGTGGCTAGGTTACCGCTCGGAGCAGCCGTTGAAATCGAAGCCATTGCCCTCAGCGGGGACCTAGTAATTGCTGAAGCAGGCCCGTGTCCCTGTGCTCGCCTATAATTTTAGACTTGCCTTGTTTTGATTTATGTATTCGATGTAATTGTTCAGCGATTTTATTTGTATTGTTCGTATTTAACCAAAAATATGCATTACGAAATTCTTATTAAATATATTCAAAATGTTATATTTTTTGCTTAGGATATAAAGTAGTAGAGTAAATTTAATTCATAACTCCAATTAGGTTGCTGTTTAAAATATAAAATGTGTTGCTCAGCGAGTGAGTCATAAATAGAAATGGTATATTGATGTTTCTTTATTACAATCAAATCAAATAATTTATCACCTTTTTTTGCCTTTCAATGATTGAATTAAGTGGCTATTTATTGAGCGTTTACTACAGCTTTTACTATAGAGTTAAGTGCTAAGTTATTATAATTAGTGGGTTTCGTTTCAACAAAAGAATTAATGCACGAAGGTTGTATGAAAAACAAAATCTAAACAGTAATTGCGTCAGTGTGGAAGAATGCTTTACTTACACTCGTTTAATTTGAAAAACGCGAAGGGGGTTGCGAGTGGCGAGGTCAGCTGAGTGGGCTTTTTCCTCCCGTACGGCGTACCTAATGGGTATATATACGATACAATCTTGAGTGCGCAGTCGAGTTTAGTTCAAGTTGTTAACTCGCAGACTTGTGACGTACTAGTCAAAACTTACCCACACGTACTCGTAAATTGAAAATGGCATAAAGCTGCACAAACCATGGGCTGCACAAGCAGCGCTCCAGTTATGGCAGACGCTCGGAGTGATGCAACAGGTACAACAATACAAAACTAAATAGAGCATTTTAGTTCAGATTACACCAAATATTTAATTAAATATTTACGCTGTATTAAAGCACTACAACATGTCATGACGGCTAAAAGACTTGCAATTATTCCTAAACGACAATTAATTAATTAACTGGAATTTCGTAAATGACTGAAAAATTATTTATTGTTCTATATATGTAGCCATAAGTATTTTGTACTAAACAGGTTGTGTTATTTTTACTAACACACGATGGAATGTAACAAGATATCGCTAATATAAGGACCTGATGTCTCGTTATTTGGTAATAGTAATTACCAAATAAACTCTACTTACTCGAAGTTTAAGGTAGCCTTTCCATCCCTGGAAGGATATCCTTGTCTAGGCCTTTTTGTCCAGTTTTTATTTCTCTCAGCGACTAGCGTTAATTAGGTTTCAATGATTTGCAATCTTGTATATTAATTGTTCATAGGCATAGTTTCACATTTGACTTGATTCTTTCTTAAATTGATTTTTTTATAAAATTCAAATAATATAATAAGCTAAGTTAATGTTTTGGACGCCTGTATGATAATAAATAAATTAATTGGTATATCTATAACAATTAATTAATATATTATCATTTTAAATTAATCACATTAAAGTATATGACATAGTAATTTTTTTTATATACGTAATAATTTTTGAGTTGAAACTGAAGTAAAACTTTATCTTACTTTTGCTGTCGTCTTCCTTCGAGGAAATGTTAAGTGCCGCGGCCGTGTTCGTCGGAAACAATGACTTACCACCCCTTACTATCTAGAAAACGAACATACCACTTTTTCTTATCGCAAACTTTTTACATGCATGTCCCTTACTACTGTATCTAGGTAACGAAGGACAAAAATAATCTAAAACCTCTATTTGCTATCCATATTCGGCCGTCCATATTCGGTAAACACACCTTTTTATAATTAAATTTCTCTATGAAACACTATTTTGGAAATCGAAATAATTTAAGCTGAAAAAACGGGTAAACTTTAAGATACAATTGCATTGCTAGAAAATTGGAAACTATTTGGTTTTCGCTCTTTGTAATAGTCTCATATAGTTCTTATATCTATATATCTTAATTAAAAGTATTTTCTTTGTAACCTTGTATCTAATATAGGTTCTAAAATCTTGATAGCTCAACTAAAGACTGAATCAATATCTAATTATAGCATAGCATGAGACGTAAGGCATTTAGGTGTCTATATGTCAATCAAGGGAGTACACTTAATACTGCTAGCACAAATTACTGCTTTTAATAGATAGTATCTTCTGACCTTAGCTAATAAAATTTTACACTTTGAGTATAAAATTCTACATAATAGTTTTATAAGGTTTATCGTAAAGAGAGGTAAAAAGGAATTTAAAGACATGTAAATAGTAGATAATATTGATATAGATGCTAAAATATTTCACGGGGATTTAAAGAATTGGAATCCCAATAAACGTGTTCAACGATTTAGCTGGGCTAGCAAACAATCAAAATAAATTTTCTTTTTAGATGGCGCCAAATCGGAGACAAATAATGAAAACTATGCGGCAGAGGAAAAAGTCCAGAATACATATGTTAATCACAAGAATCACTTGAGTTTGGACAGCCACTATTCTACTGAGATGCTTCCTAACAGTGATAAAATAAATGAAAACGTACAATTACCTAGTTATAATTCTATATTTTTAAACAATGACTCGGATTGGCCAGCCAAAGGTTTGTTAGTATCTTGAACATAAGTATGCTTTGCAACTTTTTATTTATATCAATTAATGCTTCTTGATTGATGGACTTTAAATTGCACTTTCGCGAGCTAATATGTAATCAATCAGGGGCAAATAAAGCTTTTCACTCAAGCTAATCGATTAGTTGAAAAGTTCCTCTGTATGATCTCTTATAATCTCGCAATGAGATTGTTTAGATACATATGCAATTAGGTAACCTTGTTTCTCTAAATGCCGTTTGTTTTCGTGGAGAAATGCTACGCCTCCCGCTAGGCGGCTGCTCGGCTGCTGCTGTCCATACCCAATAAAACCCAACAGAGCCACCAGTGATCGCCAGAGGCAGGACACGGTAACAGCGTTATTAATTGTCCGCATCTCGCCACAGCAGAGAAGCTGCATCGCGGCGTCGGATAGGATTGCCACGGGCCCGCCACGTAACCACATTGCCTCGTCCTCGGTAATTATAAGTTCTGGATTGGGGAACCAAGCCTGAACAGTCATGGCTAGTTGCATCATATCTAAGCTTCTAAGGGCCCACGTTAGGCACAGTTTTAACGAACTCTGGCTGATTTCCGGATACGATGGCGGGGAGAAAGTACGAAACGGTTTCAACCCCCGTCAGGACTTCCCAGCCCTTGACCCAGCGGGACAGGTGTTGGCGAACCGTCCGCCGGTGTAACGACGATTCCCGCCAAGCCATCGAGGTCACCCACCCAGTTTTTATATTATTATTACGTAGGGCTCGAATATTATGCTGACATTAATGTCCCCCTACGCCAGACTCTGGTGTAGTAGGTCTTGCGCTGCGGCGCAGTGGTCTATATTACTCTGTAGTAACTGTAGGGTCATTGGCTACAATTTCGATAAACTCCATAAGCGCATTATTGCGCGGATACTTTGTGGGCTTCTTCTTTTAAAGTGATGAGCGGCACCAAGGTACCCTCACGCTGGGGTCCTCCCAGCCTGTGGTCAGATTTCCTGCCCACCTCCGCGAGCGAGCACTTTGGTTTTGCCGTACAGGCTGCTGCCCTATGATCGGGCTGACCGCAGCGAAAGCACAGTCCGCTACGATCGGTTACCGACATGCAGCGGCTGGCTAAT
Organism: Pieris napi; assembly: GCF_905475465.1. Classification (NCBI taxonomy): domain Eukaryota; kingdom Metazoa; phylum Arthropoda; class Insecta; order Lepidoptera; family Pieridae; genus Pieris; species Pieris napi. The sequence continues at coordinate 6,256,987 of NC_062237.1, read as the reverse complement.
ACCTGCAAGCAGCGGAAACACCGCAGCTCTCTTGGTTTGGCGACACTTATGCTCGCCGCTACCCAGCTGATGAGAAAACGCCCTTTTATTAGTAGTTTCTCTCAATGCCAGTACAACATAGTTTCTTAGAAAATAAGCACTGTGCCATGACATTAAACATATTGTAAACAAGTCCTTGTACAACTAATCCACAAAGGCAAATTAGCTAAAACTAAGCACTTTAGTTAACACGATCGCTAGCTGGTATAGCAACGAAATAACTTAGTACGAAATAAACAAACGTGACATTGCAAACACCTCACTTTGTATAAATGTATATTTAAATGAAAAGGAAACAAAAGCGAGGGCGCAATTTGCTATTTAAAGCGAGTTGGTATTTAGATATGCAAAAACTAAGCATAAACCAGCCTTATTATGCTACTAATATATGTACCTGCTACTTGTATGTAGGTGCGTGTTTTAAATTAATTTTATAGTAACCTTCAAATACTTTTTAAACATTAACGTAATAACGTATTATATTTATGAACAGAACCTTCACTTATCACTTACAGTTATTTTATCTAGTAATATATAGTTTCCATGTACAGCTTAGGAATTCGGATAATAAATTTAATCTTAACACATCTACTTTAAAAGAATTTAAATATGCGAACGTATGTAATCGTTTTATTAATTTCCGATTCAGTTTCTTTATATTTGTAAAAATCCTCCGCAGCCGCAATTCTGCGTAGACGTTGCCTAAAGTTTTTTTTAATGAATGCAGCCCAACAGAAAAGCCGAATAATAACAGCACAACACATAAAGGATTATTCGAATTAATAAATGCATTTCACGCATGATTTAAAACAACCGAAGTGGTTGTTTTATGATTAATCTAAGATAGTGCAAGTTCGGTGCTGCAATTTAAAATCACCTTAAAGTGAAAACATATTAGTGTAAAGACAATAAAGTTATGGTAAATCGTTATGGCTAAAGGTATAATTAAGAAATAAAATGCCATTTTTATTGCTAGTAACTAAAGATAGAGCGTTTTTATTGATTCGCCTGAATCTTCTATCAGGATTACTAGCCAGTAATTCTCGTATTCTAAATGATTATAAACGCGTTCTCGATGATTACATGAAATCAAATTATGTGACTCCCTATATGGGCCTCCATTGCCAAAAGAGTTCTGGTCGTTATTCTCGCCACTGGTGGGGTACAAATGCACAGGCGCTAATTAAAGATTTAAGGTGGCGCCTGGTAGATAGTTCATAGTATCAGTGACCCAGAGCTTGGTGGTTTCCTCTCTCAATGAATAAGTACCTATCAATAAAGGTACACTGCCAAACTTACCAAATTTTCTATTTATTCATTTTTAATTATTAATGTGTAGCTGAATATTGTAAATACTTTCCGAAATTATTCACGTTTTCTACTCGAATTTTATAAAAACGCTAACTTACCATAATACCGCGATTAGGCGGGCGGTCAATCACCTGTACCTAAACTTGTCCTCTCAATAAAAATAATATTGCTTTCGCTCCCTAAACGTTTCGAAAACGCAATTCTATAATTAGTTAACATATAGGAATAACGTATTTTATGAACCTTAGTAAACCTAAGGTTGATGTAGTCGAAACTTCCGGTTTTTGAGGTTCGTGTTTTCAATAAAATCACTTACATCTAAATAGAAAATTTATTTGATTGTTATTGATTTTGTTGTGGTGTTAAGTCCGTTTTTAAAATTTTGCCTACTAATGAGAATTTGGTATTTCCTAACAGTATTTTTTTACTCGGAAATCAACTCTTGCTCACTCATGAGAGCTTTATAAAAATTGAATAAGTTTAGTTTTAAAAAAGGCGGGTTATCAACAGGGTTCACAACCGTACGATAATTATCGTACATTTGCGATAATTTCATAACTACGTACGATGTACGATGGTACATGACTATCGTACGCAGATTTTACGATAATTTCCAGTCTGATAAAAAATTTGATGATTACAGAGATAGCCCAATAACAATTACAGTTTTTAGTGTCAGTGCCATCTATTGGCTTATTTTTCTATTAGGAACTTATGCTGTCACAAGGCAACTACAGCAGATGAACAAAGCGTTAATGTACAAACACAAAAACGCATCAGAATGCACAGCCAAAAAATTCACGATTTGTATGGTGACGCAGATTTGGAAGTCTTCGATAACATTTTAATACCTAACGAATTTTAAGTGATAAAAATAATATGCGATGTTTACGGACAATAGGTTACAGGACACTTAGAGCGAACACCATATTGTTCAACGAGAAAATATTGCGTATTTTTGTTCCTCTTTGACGGAAGAGATTGAATTAAGTTTATTTTTTTTTAAGCATTATTTTTTTCAATTTGAAAAACACAAGTTTACAAGATTTAAACTATAAATCGTTTGCAACATTTTATTTTCACGTTTCATATGATTTTTAAAGTATTTTTAGTCATTTTCCTGACTGTACGATAATTTATCGTATATGTATCACATATACGATAATTTTACGGCTCTGGTACAGGGTTCACAACCGTACGATAATTATCGTACTTTTGCGATAATTTCATAACTACGTACGATGTTACATGACTATCGTACGCAGATTTTACGATAATTTCCAGTCTGATAAAAAATTTGATGATTACACAGATAGCCCAATAACAATTACAGTTTTTAGTGTCAGTGCCATCTATTGGCTTATTTTTCTATTAGGAACTTATGCTGTCACAAGGCAACTACAGCAGATGAACAAAGCGTTAATGTACAAACACAAAAACGCATCAGAATGCACAGCCAAAAAATTCACGATTTGTATGGTGACGCAGATTTGGAAGTCTTCGATAACATTTTAATACCTAACGAATTTTAAGTGATAAAAATAATATGCGATGTTTACGGACAATAGGTATATCACTTAGAGTGAACACCATATTGTTCAACGAGAAAATATTGCGTATTTTTGTTCCTCTTTGACGGAAGAGATTGAATTAAGTTTTATTTTTTTAAGTATTATTTTTTTCAATTTGAAAAACACAAGTTTACAAGATTTAAACTATAAATCGTTTGCAACATTTTATTTTCACGTTTCATATGATTTTTAAAGTATTTTTAGCCATTTTCCTGACTGTACGATAATTTATCGTATATGGATCACATATACGATAATTTTACGGCCCTGGTACGATAACTGCCTGGCTTCAGGTTGTGAACCCTGCTCTGGTACGATAACTGCCTGGCTTCAGGTTGTGAACCCTGGTTATCAATCACATCAGGATTTCACGACATGAAATGGATGAATAAAATACCTACGTATACAACCGTTTCCTAATATGTTAGCCACATCATGCAGTGTTAAATTCGACAAATTTCCTAAAAGCAAAGTATAAAAAATATTTCTATGTATTTTAAAAATTTCAGGTATAGACAATTGTTTAAACAGTGATAGCCAGAAAAACATCGTTCAAACAGAGAAAAAATTAAAAACATTTATCGAAGTAGTAGATCAAGTTTTAGTGAATAATGTAGTAGAAGATGAAAAATTTGAAGAATCACAAGAAACAGATGCTGCAAGGAATGAACCAACACCTGAGAGAGTTTCAATAAAAGACGAAATAATACCAGCAGACAATAAAACTCCTGAAATAGTTAATGAAAATTTAGAAGAAAAGTAAGTTATAAGCTAAGGTAATTTGTTAACAATTATTATCTAAATTAAAGAAGCAATCTAAGGTAACTTTTAAAGGTTCTATGTATAAGTTATTTTTTATATAAATGAGGATACCTAACAGCATAACATTATTAGACTATAGCAGTTTTATTATATTATTAAAACTTTTGTTACCATACATATAAAAAATGTAAGTTCTTATAGTAAATGTACAGTTTTCAAACCTAGTGTCTACAGTTAGTTTATTTCATAGGGAACGATTTATTTATGTTTTAGGGACGAGGTAATGAACATTTTAGAACATGAAAGTCCAACTCAGTCGGAAAACCGGTCCACTCGTTGGGAGGCTTTAGCGGATATAGCTGCAGAACTCCCACCTTCTCTCGCCGTGGACCCTGTCACTGGGCAAATATACTCGCTTACCAAATAACACATCTCTTAAATAAAGTTTCGTCATACGGGTATTGGCAACGTTTTTTTTCAACTTCATACATATTTTCTTACCAATATAATTTTAATTTATTGGGCCTAAAACCTAAAAAAATACTTAATTTGAAATACAGTTTTAAAAAAGATTCTATTTATTAAGGTTTAAAATGTTTTAACTTTTAAGTAATAAGTCTTGGCACATACATTATAATAATTTTGTGTCTAATTGTTGTAGTATGGTTAATTCATTATTACTTCAGTTTCATACAGATAAGAAAAAACTAGTCATTAATTTTTAAACATTGCTGTTTGTGATGACTGAATTTCACGTCTATTACTTACAACTATTTAAGGATAGTAATAATTTTGAAGACCAAGTAATTTACTTTATTTATTTTTCACTCTTATCATAGCAACTCCATTTTCAGCAGTATTACCACTAAAAACAACAACAAATAGAGCAGATTCCTTCAGACTGCTCCAAATATTTTTCACCCATTCATCAATATTTGTCGCATGACAAGACTCTAGAGTTGAATTTTGTTTCAAATGAGCCATAATTAAATTGTAATCATTAGCAGCTTCAGTAACAGTAGTGATAACATCATCAACTGTATCAACTGTACTAAGTTTAACTTTTTTAGGTTTACCCTTTTTTAACTGTGTACTCATACTGTCTTTTGCTTGTGTTAAGTATGTATGATAGTCCCCCGTGATATCATCACAGCCCACTACCAGGGATGTCTTTTTCTGCTCAATAATATGATTAAAAATTGACAATGCATAATCAGATTTTGTAGACATTCTTACTACATTTTCTTTATAGTTCTGTCTATTAGTATGCACGGCATCTCCAAATTCAATAAATTTGCTTAATTTCAATTGAACTAATTTAAGAGCTGCTATTGAATCCTCTATTGAACAATGGCCATTCTTATTTGTTTGTATATCCATATTCAAAAACTCCTTAGCTAATATCTTTAATTTGGATTTCCGTGTTCTTTCACCAGTAAAATTATATATTAAACTAGTATCAATTACATAAGGATGAAACATTTTTAAAGCATGTAAGTCAGAGTTAAGTGATTGACCAACCAATATAGCGTCAGGTGGTAATACTTCACGTAACTCTTTTTGAACATCTTCTAATCTTTTGGTAATATTTTTTAAAGAAGATTCTGAAATACCAGAATATCTAGTTAAATAATCTGTAATGTTATTATAGGGTTTAACCAGTGACTCATACACCAATTTGTATTTCTCATCTACAACTGAGACACGAGTCAGTTCTGATCCAACATTTGTAATGCACATTTCACAATCCAGCCCAAACATAGGAGAATCAGCTGTGACGGCTTTATACTCTTCTTTAGAGTAAACATAATCAGAGTATATATTTTTCAGCTTGCCTTTCAAAGGGACTGGGTAATTTTCCTCAATCAATTGCCAAGCAGATAACAGAAGTTGAGTTCTAGGGAACTTATCTTCACATTCTATCTGTACTATCTTATCTTCATTGTCTTCATCAATGGGAAATACAGCTCTCATCATAACCATAAGATCTTTCCGTACTTCTAAAGCTAAATTCAAGCTTCCATATTTCTGTATAATGCACTCTTTCTCTGTTTCTGAAAGGGGCACTAAAGCTAATTCTTTAACAAGGGAACCACTGTATACTGATGGTGTTAAGATTTCAACAAAATTCTCAAAGATTGTGTTTATATTAATTAATTTTTCTTTATGTTCTTCTAATTGATTTATTGAAATACCCTCAATTATAAGACATGTTGTTTGGCAAACATGATTGCATTTATCTATAGTATACCACCTTGGTGATTGAGTTATGTTTAAATTTCCCAACAAGGAATGTAGAAGCAAGTGCTGAATGTCTGTTAAAACTATAGGAATTCTTTCATTTAATGGTGTAGCAAGTGATGCTATATGGCCAGCTGATTTTAATCGAAATTTAGGAGTGTGTTTCTTAGGAGGTTTTGCATAAATTTTTTCTTCAACTGAATCTTCTACCTTATTTTTTCTTTTAATATCTGAAAACACATTGTAAATATTTCATGATGAAAACAATTGTTTTATGCAAATTAACTATTAAAAATAATATATATATATTGCTTACATTTACTTTGAACTTCTCTACGTGCCTTTTTCTTGCAGGGCTCGTAGGAGAGATTCATCATAATATTTTCAATTTGAGGTTAGTTTTACGAAAAATACTTCTTATAATAGTAATTATACTTTCTAATACATAATAGAATATGGATTTTTATGAAGTTAGTTGTAAACTAAATACATTTATTGGGAAAGTTACAAAAATAATCAAATTCCAACTTCTTAATAAACATCGCAGCTCAGTAATCTTCTCTAATCTCTAGAAACCACAGATGAAGTAATGGTGTAGTTGATAGTTCCTAGTTTACCATTATTAGTGTTCTGTGTTACTAATATTAGTCTATAGCGCTATAGGTACAAACTACCACAGAGCACAGACACATTGTTTTGTACAAAGTTAAATTTATAGTATAAATTATAAAATAGAATACTATAACCTTTACTCTAATTTTCATCTGTTAGTTCAGACCACAGTTTCGTTACTCCTTAGACGATAGATAATCTGCGCTTTATCTTGTGAATGTGCCTATTGAATAATAAACATTTCTTGATTTCGTTATTTCTGACGGTGACTCCTATTTACCATTAATTCTACGGCTGTAAATATGGATTCATTACGTGAACAAGTAATGATAAATCAATTTGTGTTAGCTGCTGGTTGTGCTCGAGAACAAGCTAAACAATTACTGCAGGCAGCTCATTGGCAGTTTGAGGTAAATGCTAAATATTCCTAAAAACATGTAAACAAACATTAAAATCATGAAATGGCTGCTACTGTGTTTATATTTTTGAAGAAAATCAGTTGGTAACCTATCATGATTATAAATGTTTTGTTTTGGTTAAGCGATTGCGTTTGCAACTTTTAACATCGTAACCAAAGACTTCTAAAGGTATTGAGATTGGTTAAATGATCAATTAACTACCGTAGATTATAGTGTACACACATTGATAACGACAAAATAGACCTATGTTTATATGTTATTGTTAAAAGTAGTGTTTAGAATATTGAAGAGTTGTTAATAGATTTTGTAGCCATTTTCTTGTTGTTGTTCAATTTTATATTTATATTATTGGTTATCTTAGATTGGTTTAAGGTTAAAATTGCAATTTTAGTCCATATAACAATAATGCAAGTTTGTAGTAAACATTTGTTTGACCAACATTATTCAACTAAATTTTAAGATATTATCTTATAAAGAATAAAATAATATATTTTATTTTTGGATATTTACTGCATGCATACTCATGCTTATTTTTTTATTGTAAGCAGATGTATAGTGTTTTTGCATTACTTACTTATTTAAGTTTGTTCTGGTCTGAACAATAAAATCAGCAGGCAAATATAATTGTTTAATTGACATTAAAGCTTGTATTTTGAAATTTCAGACCGCACTTTCAATATTCTTCCAAGAAGTTGCTATACCGTCAGCGAATGGTATTGCAACACAACATTATCCGCAGGTGAGCTTCAAGATCAGACTTTTTAAAATTATGTAATCAACCTACTTATCTTAACCAATATTGTAAATAAAATTATTATGTACATAGCTATAATTAATAATAAACCTATTTGTTAGTAATTCTGTATTTTATTCGGTAACAAGTGCAAGCCGTCATAATATTGAAGACTCCAGATAATTCCAATGCTATTCTAACATTTATTTAAACACATTTTTAAACTAGTACTTAGGTTTCTCTCTTTACTTAGTTATGGTTAAAAATTTGATATTATTTCAGCAGTTGATGACTCCATGCAACACACCGGCAACTCCGCCAAATTTCCCAGATGCTTTAGCAGCCTTTTCACGGCTATCAACTACAGGAAGCCCTAGCAACACAGGTGGAGGCGGCGTCAGCGGCCTGGCGCCGCCTGTCTCGCCCCTCGCCACGCACCCTCCAGCACAACCTAACACATTCTCCACTGCAAATCAGCAGACTAATAATTATACACCGCTTTCTTGCTCAACTGCGGTAAGCCTTTGACAGGACCTTTTTTATAGTTAATTGAGAATCAACTTAGGTTACCTAATTCATTGTAATTTTTCTTTAGAGGCAAAACAATTAGATGATTTATTGATCTTTCCAAAAAAGAGTAGAGTAGAGACAAATTAATTTCTTATCTGATGTGTTAGATGTTTCACAATTTTATAATAATTATTATATACATATATTTTTTTTTAAATAATTATTTTATATTTCTTTTCCAGGTGTGCAGAGAACACATGCCAAGATAAATTGTAAATGTAGATTAGGACCATCTGTAATTTATTTTTCTAATGGTGCGCGATTTGAGCTGTGGACTTTTGAACATTATTTCTGACACCCATAGTACAGATTGGGATGTCATAGTCAATCATGTTGTAAACATAAATATTGTCACTGTTCATTAATATATTAAATAGTGGTTTCTGAAACAAATTGCACTATATAACTTGTGTTACAATTTTCATACATTAGAAATCTATAACTGTGATTATTACTATCAGATTAGTAGAACTTATTGATGTATTATTAAAAGAAAATTGTTATTTTTCGTTATATAGCCATTCTTTTCTATACATGATATGTATAATGTTAGTTAAATTGAATCTAAGTTCTGTATTATATTCAGTATACATGTATTATACACAGCTTCATAAAAGACAATATTATGAATGTAATTAAAGTGATTAATTAAGACAAAGTGTTTTTATGCATTAAGCATCAAGAAAAAAATTACACAAAAATATAATTTAAATTTTTGTTATAAAAAATTCTGCAATAAGCAGCTTACGGGCCTTATTACCGTCTTATCATTCATACGTTAGATTTAGGTTTGAGTTTCCACGTACTATGTGACGCTCATCTTCACTTCTGGATGTATCTCCTAGTTGATTATCAGCGTTTAATTCTTGATTTCCCATATCTTGTGGGATTTTGTTGCCATTTCCAACCAATATTTCACCACTCGCACTTGGACTAAAAACTGTTGACTGTTTGCTCTTTTTGAAAATAAGCTGAAAACGGTGCAATTAACGATATATCTATATTGGTAAAAACTTGCACTTCTTTGAACTATACCCGTACCAAAAGTTGTTAAAATAGGAAAAAAAATCATCAAAATATATTAGTCATTGAGCACGCTACATGTACATAAGATTAGATAACATCATAACTTTGTAATTTAATATACGAAAATTAACCTTCATCATGTCTAGTACGGATTTGTTTACAAGGAAAAAATTACCTTGTACAGCTGGGGTCTTTCATAGATCCATATAAATATTACTGAGGCAACAATAACTGACAAACAAAATATTAAATATTTAGACGAGTAACTATAAGCCTCTACTAATATATTGCACCAATTTCTACGTTGCATGATTTAAATGTATAGAAATTTTTCCTACGTTTATTAATATTCATTGTTGCAATACAAAAAAAAGAATCGTTGCAGATATAAAATATACAACGCATTTTATGCATGGCGCTTTTAAAAAAACAATAGAGGAGGTAGGTATGTACCTATAATGTTTGGCAATTACGTCAAATATTTCAAATTTCAGCAGAATAACAGCCAGAATGTACCTTCGATGTATATGTTCAACAAGATAATTATCTAACACGTAAGTTACTACTATACTATGTCTATAAATAGGTATCTATGCCTTTGTTACTACGAATGATTTTAGGTTGAAGCTTATAATTATTGCACACACGTCCGTAGATACAAGTTTATTCTGTTTCTAAAATCCGTTTGCTAGTCCGACAGAAGAATCTGAATAATATACTCTAGTCTTAACGATTACTTTGATTCAACACGACCTCTACGTGCTTGATTACAATTTTATCAATAGCAGGTTATAATTTTTGTCCTTCCTCAAGTTTGAACCAGAAACCTCATGGTCTGCAGTCGTTCACCATTACACCAGTTAAATTGGTAATGTATTACAATATCTCTCTTCTCAATCGTGTTCTTCATGGCTCAGGTCGGGTCACCTTAACGTACCTGCTGCCCTGCTAGTGATATCTCCACTTTGTTCGGTCTTTTATCTATAGCTTACCTTAGCGCAGCTGTTATTGGGAACAAGCGGGTTGGCGACCTACCCCGCGGCCTTTTGCCTTCCACCTTGACGACGACAACCAGTCTGTCCAGGTTATATCTGGTTCGCGACGGGCGATATGGCCAAAGTATATTTAAGATCTCTTCTATAGTATGTTGTTATGGGTCTCCTAAAAACTTTGAGTTAATCCAAGATTGATAGATCCATGATCCTTCGCATCCATCCAGATCCATGGTATGCGAAGCATCTTTCACTCGCGCTCGATGGCCATGATTCCGATCCTTAGAACAATGTATGAAGTGAAAACCAATGTTCGTAATGTCATCTTTATAGTATTAGACATCTTGCCAGATGCGCGTTACTGCATTTTTGGGTCTTGATTTCTCGTTCACTTCTACCCTGTTCAGACAGTAGTAATCCAAGATAGACATATTCCTTGACAAATTACAGATCAGATAGTTCTCCAGTCTTAAAGAGAGATTGTAAGGCCATTAATACTGTAAAGCATTATTTTACTAGCACGGGGTATGAGCGCTACTGTACGATAGTTCTCGCACTTATTTGTAGATCTTTTGTTTATTGGATTCAGTAGAGAGTCAAGCATAACTTTGATGCCTTGATCTCCTCCATGCTTCAGCTATTCAGCAGACAATTTGTTAGTTTTAAGCTTTCTTATTGCATTTCTAATCACCACATCAATATAATGTAAGATTAAAGTATTTTCTTACATAGGGAATATCTTCCAAACTGATCATTCAAGTTTGAAATTTGGGATAATGTTGATTGGAATTTAAAAGTAAACGAGCATCTATTTATGAAATTCTGTATTAAAGATATTTTACAATGAAAGTTTTAACAGTTTTAATAATTAATATTTCATATACTATAGATGGAGAAAGGGAAAATTATGAAAAATATAGTTTCTATTAACAAATTTTATGTTTAAAATTGCTTTACTATTATCACATTAAACTTTTTAACACAAACTTTCTTTTAAAAAAACACAATCATGTTTTTTTAATACAAAATTATAACTTAAATATACATCATTTCTGCCATAGATGACATCTTCTTCGGTATATGAACTAGAGTTTCAAAATAACTTGCAAGTTCATCAATAGTTACATCACATGGAGGATTCAGTGCCTGCTGAGAACAAGATGTAGACGAGTTAGTCTCTAATACTGTTTCTCGGCTTTGTTTCTTATTTGAAGTATGATTAGTTTGCCAAACCTTAATTTTATTTATATCTGAATTTTTTCTGCTACCCTTAGATTTTTCTGATGAAATATGAAGTTGATTGCATGTATCGACTAGTGCATGCAAACATATATTGCCACTGGAACTTGATAGTGGACATTTGGAAACATTGTTATGTAAAAATGACTTTTGGAGTTCATTTCTGTGTGTTGGATGACATTGTGACAACTTTAATACTGGTTCTCTGAGTATTTTGCAGTGCTTTCTTTTGCCTATTGCATACTGCTTTTTCACTGTGTGGCAAATGCATTTGTTTTGGTGAGTAGATTTGGCTGGAGAATTCCTTTTTTGGAATTGAGTTACAAATGGGTTATCATCTTTTATAATTTTGTTTACTTTTGATGATTCTATTTCTAACCGCCCAACTCTTAGTGATATGTCATCTGTAGCCATTTCTATTCTGTAATAGTCAAAGTATGTGAAATTAAATTAATAGTCAACAACTAAGTGCATCGCCTATTCATGATAGACCAAGGCTCAATATTGTATTGGGATAGGCTGCCGATTAAATTGCCAAAATAAATATTTACTGCATATATACTTTCAACCTTAACTTTAGCCCTCATTTATAAAGGTGGTTTTTATTTCTTTTGTTGGAGAAAGTTTGGAAATAACAATTTTAAATGTTTTGGTCACAACCCATAACAACACTAACACAACTGTCAACTGTGACAAACAAAATAAAACTTACGTCTCAAATTCGTTTACCAATATTTATATATTGTTCTTGAAGAAAGATTGTCTTTGGAATTTACATATACATGATACATTAAAATATGAGCAAGGATTCGCTATTGCTTTAAAAATTATATTGAGTTTTAAAGCACATAGTAAAGATTAATGACACTGCTAAAAATAACATCGTAGTTTCCTAAATAAGTCAGTCAGTGACGTCATGAATCCACAGACTGCATATTAATTAGAGTCACTTATTTCATAGAATAATAAATATTAAGGATGCTCCACAGTCCGGAGGTTGCCGAGAGGCAAAATTTTTGTACCATACAAGCATTGACGAGGTGCGTTTTCCAATTACAGAGCATAATGCGACTCCGTGCCGCTCAATGCCGCATAATGCTGAAGCTTAATTGAAACGTGAATTAGTTTTCAAATGCATCAGCAGAGTGCGCTAAGTCAGTGTTGAAAAAAAAAATGTTCTGAATAGAGTTAGCAACCTCATTAATGTATTAATAATGTTGTTGTTATTTCATTTACATTTTTTTACTGAAATAAGAGAAAACCTTTAAATAATATAAGGTTTTAACAAGCTAAATTAACAGTAAAATATTTAGTTTCATGTAAGAAGTTTACATCATTTACGTTTTGAGTATTTTTTTTAAAATGATTTCTAAAAAAATTATATACTTTTTCAAAACCATTGCAATGTTTACAAAAGTATAATCCTGTAAATAAAATTTGTTTACAGATCCGAATTTTAAAATAAAATTGTATACATATTTTAAATGTGGAATATAAAAAAAGTAACTATTTATACCTTCATCCATACTTAAATATTTTCAAAATTTACAAGGAAACGAAAGCCTTATATTACCAATTTTTCAACAATAAATAATATTTACTAACGAAAATTTCGATAAATGTCAACTTAAAGAAAAACACTGGTAAATTTTCTGTCACTGTGTTGGTATTGATTGCGAGAAGTACGCGAGAGCATAAGTTTTGAGAGTGCTCAATTGTGCGAAGCGTTGCTGTAGTTGGAACATTCAACGTTGAGCATTATGCCGCATAATGCGCTCTAGTGCTGTAATTGGAAAACGCACGAGAGCGCAAGGGTTTTAAATGTCGTCGCACGAATTTGATGATACTAATGCAGGAGTCTCGGGGGATCTTCATTGGAACACCTCCAAGAGATATTTGCTGCCGGAAATGCGTCTAAGTATTTTTCATTTTTTTTAAAGTTTACAAAAATCAATAAATCTGAAAATGATCGCGAGAAATCAGTGTCTAGTATGTATGTAAAGCCAAGTTTCAAAAAAACAGCAAATAAAATAACGCTCATTCTCGTGAAAATAAAAAAACGAAAAAAGTTACGGATTTCTGACGTAAGACTGTTCACACTGTTCTAGCAAAATCCACATTCGAAATGGCCGTTCGCGTTTATAAAATTAATAGGGGTGTGGAAAAATAATAGATTTCTTTAAAAGTGATAATAGATTTTTGTATTCGATTTTAATATTAAAAATAATTGTAAATCAATCATAGTTGATCAGTTTCAGTTGAACAGTTATTTAAAAAAAACATTAATATACTAACCTAATCTAACCTAACCGAACAATAATAATACATTTTTGGACAGCTCTTTAAACACAAATATCAATATACTTACTTTTTTTTTTAACGTCAGGAAATGCTTTTACGCATATCCCTCATATGTGGGACTCAGACATAATATCTACAACTCTACCCACTAAAACCTGACGGATGCCTTCAGCTCGCCAAAGGGCGGAGGCAGGTAACAGCTGAGCCCTATCCTTACCCCCGCCAAACGCGAATGCCACATTACCAAGTGACTCCTCCCACGAACAAATCTTCAGCATCTTACCTTAGGGCAGACGTGCGAAAGCACGGCGTCGCTGCCCCGGTCGTCGTTTTCTTACCGGCAGAGCATCAGAATTATTTTCACGCTGACGCTCCGCATTCTCTTTCTCAGTCATGACGGCCTCACAAAAAGCCTTGAAAGCATTCCAAGGGCCGTCATTGTCAGCTTCCACCATTCTTTGGATAATTAGTGGAAGCGACAGATTGCCAACAATGCTATCAGCAAGGACCGAGCGAATAATATTACGGGCGCTGTCCCGGAAGATGTGTTCTTTGAACACATATCAGGCGTAGACCGTAGTCCTGACAGCCTTAGTGCTGGAGCTCTTTTGAGAGTGTTACGGGCGCTGACCCGAAAGATGTGTTCTTTGAACATATATCAGGCGCATGCGAATAATTAGATAAAGATAATAGCAAATTGAAGAAAAAAATTGTCTGCACTGTCATATTTATCATGAATAACATGTGAAAAGTCATAAATTTATATTAATTAAAGTTTCGTAATGTTTTAAGAAGTTTTTAAATTAAAGTTCTTAGCTTTAAAGCCCAAGGAAATATTTACTTAATTATTAGATTTAATAATTTTATGGGAACAGTATTATTACCATTATGTAAGTGAACTAATGAATTGTGCTTTCTGTCAAAAAGCAATTTATTCAATCCGATCATTTAATAAAAACGAAGATGATTAGCCTTTCTTAATAAAATGACTGTCCAACCCAAAAAATCAAATCAAATCTTTTTGAGATTAGTGCATTCAACCGAGACATGAACTTAATTTTAATTTTAAAACATGTTGTTTTGTAAACTTAAATTGTAATGAAAGATAATTATTATGAAGGCCCATACAGTGAAGATTAGCAAGTTGTTACGTCAAGATAGACATGTAACAGTTAAAATTATCTGATAACATTATTAGACTCTTAAACCATTTCCTTATCGTTTTACTATTGATATTTATTCAACTATTTACAACTTAACAACGAGTCTATTGACTC
The DNA here is from genome assembly GCF_905475465.1 of Pieris napi. Taxonomy (NCBI): domain Eukaryota; kingdom Metazoa; phylum Arthropoda; class Insecta; order Lepidoptera; family Pieridae; genus Pieris; species Pieris napi. Next base: position 6,241,894 of record NC_062237.1, on the reverse strand, counting down.
AAGACTTAGGAAGTTACTGAACATTTTGGAAGAATATATGTTAAAATAAAAAAAACATGAGGAAATGTTTCTAAATAGAATGAATTTGCATCCAATATGTTTAGGTAATATGGGATAAATAGCATCTATTGTGTAGGTATATCATTGTACCTTATAGGTACAACGGTAATATTTAGTAACATTATGTATAAAAACAAGTTGCCGTACATTATTCTCTGATCTTACAGCAGTAAGAACTCGGTAAATCCTGAAATTTCGATAAATATTTATTTACACAAATATAAACTATAATTTTTGGACGGCATAGTTATAAAACATTATTGTCCGTGTTAAATAATATTTTGAACATGTTGCCGTACATTTTACAATGACCTTAGGGTATATGGGTGTAGAGGTAGGGTTCCGACCCTTGGCTTTCGACCGCTCCGCTGGAAATATGTACGGCGTTTACGGGTAAAGTATCTGTATCCAAAAGGAATCACACAAATGCCGTACAGTAATAAATGACCTATATTGCTTCTGCAACTGTCGTCGAATTAAAAATTTGCACCGACTCCCGGCACCATCACTTTAGTACGGCACTAGGTTTTTCGACATTTATTTTTAATCATCTATACACTTATAACAAAGCCGTACATTAATAATTAGTCGAAATTCCCCAATTGTATCTGAGAAAGGCCATTCACTCACGTACTCACATGTACCGCTCAGAAATGACGGCATAGTGCTCAGAGCCATTTTCAGATATAGTAACAGCCTTCTAAGCGTAATTCACGTTGGGTCATTTCACAGGTATTTTTTGTTCATGGGCTTGTGGTCTATATTGTGTTACATACAAACTCGTCAAGGTTAGTAAAATATTTTGCATGTAAACTAAGTTTTTATACAAAATTTTAAATCAAACTAAAGGTAATTCAACGTGAGATTTTTTTTGAAACAAGTTGTATATGTTATAGATAAGCTACTACGCGAAAAATGAAAAACCTTAATTATTAGTAAAAACGTTAAGTCGTCAAACGAGATTACGTTAAGTCGTTAATACATTAGAAATTAATCTCGCTGTTGCCAAAGGGCCCTAAGCTCGGGCTATTTTCAGCCAACACGGGCTTTTCCCGGGACCTCTGGTTTGGGCCGCCGCGGGGTTGTCATTAGCCTGAAGTGTAGGACTGCAGCTCACTGGAGTGAGTGAAGTACGTAGTAAAGAATCCCTGTTAAAAAGGGGCGGTTCAAAAGTCTTATAACATCGACGTGGCCTGCGAGGAACACGCGAAACTAGAGCGCGGCGGAAAATCATCAAAGATACTAAGTTAATTAAATTAAACACGCATTGTTTGTTTAATTAACATTTGTATGAATAATGTGTGTTGATGACTAACTCATTTTTATTTTGAAAATATACTTCGATTTTGATTTGATTTTGATTGATATATGTACCGTCCTCGGATGCACTGGTGATCTCTTCTTCGGGAGAACGGCATCTTGCTCGCCATGGTCACCAATGTGTGGTTCGTGTGTTCTTGAGGAAGCTGAAGGATCAGTACACGCAGCTGAAGGCTCACCTACGTCATCAGGGTATTCATCATCGCAATCTGTGCAATAGTTATCCAGTTAGTTGGTCACGATGAAATTACGTTAGTGCCTAGTCTATCATACATAACGCATCCAAGGCCCTCATACAAAGTCACACTACCACAACTTTAGTTAAAACACTTCACTTTCAAAAGTATGCATACATCATCTCACACATTCTCATACTTGAACTTGTAGAAGTTCCCACGTAAGGAACGTGAACCGGGACAACGCCCGCCACGCGCACAGGATGCACGTCTGCCAAGGCCCGCTTCTCAAGGTTGCTGGCCTCAGGAACACACCATTATCTATAAAGGGCATTTGCACTGAAAAAGCTTATCTATTAAGGGCAATCGCACTGAATAAGCTTTAATATTATACATTAAAGGGATATGCACTGTATAAGCTTATCTATTAAGGGCATATGCACTGAACAAGCTTATCTATTAAGGGCAAACGCACTGAATAAGCTTATCTATTAAGGGCATACGCACTGAATAAGCTTATCTATTAAGGGCAAACGCACTAAATAAGCTTAAATATTATCTAATACGGGCATTTGCACTAAACAAGCTTATCTATTAAGGGCATATGCACTGAACAAGCTTATCTATTAAGGGCAAACGCACTGAACAAGCTTATCTATTAAGGGCATTTGCACTGAACAAGATTATCTAATAAGGGCATATGCACTGAACAAGCTTATCTATTAAGGGCAAACGCACTGAACAAGCTTATCTATTAAGGGCATTAGCACTGAACAAGCTTATCTATTAAGGGCATACGCACTGAACAAGCTTATCTATTAAGGGCAAACGCACTGAATAAGCTTATCTATTAAGGGCATACGCACTGAATAAGCTTATCTATTAAGGGCATATGCACTGAACAAGCTTATCTATTAAGGGCATTAGCACAGAACAAGCTTATCTATTAAGGGCAAACGCACTGAACAAGCTTATCTATTAAGGGCATTTGCACTGAACAAGCTTATCTATTAAGGGCATACGCACTGAACAAGCTTATCTATTAAGGGCATACGCACTGAACAAGCTTATCTATTAAGGGCATACGCACTGAACAAGCTTATCTATTAAGGGCAAACGTACTGAAGGAGCTTATCGATTAAGGGCATACGCACTGAATAAGCTTATCTATTAAGGGCATGTGCACTGGATAAGCTTATCTATTAAGGGCAAACGCACTGAACAAGCTTATCTATTAAGGGCATGTGCACTGAATAAGCTTATCTATTAAGGGCATTTGCACTGAACAAGCTTATCTATTAAGGGAAAACGCACTGAATAAGCTTATCTATTAAGGGCATATGCACTGAACAAGCGTTTCTATTAAGGGCAATCGCACTGAACAAGCTTATCTATTAAGGGCATGTGCACTGAACAAGCTTATCTATTAAGGGCAAACGCACTGAATAAGCATTTATCGATTAAGGGCATATGCACTGAATAAGCATTTATCGATTAAGGGCAAACGCACTGAATAAGCTTATCTATTAAGGGCAAACGCACTGAACAAGCTTATCTATTAAGGGCATGTGCACTGAATAAGCTTATCTATTAAGGGCATTTGCACTGAACAAGCTTATCTATTAAGGGAAAACGCACTGAATAAGCTTATCTATTAAGGGCATATGCACTGAACAAGCGTTTCTATTAAGGGCAATCGCACTGAACAAGCTTATCTATTAAGGGCATGTGCACTGAACAAGCTTATCTATTAAGGGCAAACGCACTGAATAAGCATTTATCGATTAAGGGCATATGCACTGAATAAGCAATTATATATTAAGGGCATTTGCACTGAACAAGCTTATCTTTTAAGGGCATGTGCACTGAACAAGCTTATCTATTAAGGGCATGTGCACTGAACAAGCTTATCTATTAAGGGCATACGCACTGAATAAGCTTATCTATTAAGGGCATACGCATTGAATAAGCTTATCTATTAAGGGCATATGCACTGAACAAGCGTTTCTATTAAGGGCAATCGCACTGAATAAGCTTTAATATTATACATTAACGGTCTTACTAATAAAAAATCACTATACATGCGTTATAACAAGGTGATAGTAATTCAGTGAATAGAGCTTGTACAGGACACAAACACCTCATTGACCAATAATCGAAGTGTATTGGTTGATTAACAAAACGACCCTTATTTATTGTTACCCTGGCAACCCACCGTGTTTGATTGACGTTTGATTTTATAATTCTGATACAACTCATAATTCTAATGTAATTTGTATTTATTTTATCAACCAAAGCAATTATATACACATTTACTTAATATACTAATAACATTTTATTATTTGCAGCTAATAGAAACTCCAAAACCTCAGACAAAGAGGACTAGAATTTTACATAAAAAGCCGCGTTCTGCAGTACAAAAGTTAGAAGAGGTTAGTATCAATGTGATAGAGAAAGGACTATTTCATTCAAAACCCGTCAACGATCATACTTAAATTTTTTAGGCATCTCAAATAGTGGAAAGTGCCAAACTCCGCAACTCGGTAGTGTTCCAGTGTTTGCAGGAAGAGCACGAAACAAAACAAAGGCAGATGGCTGAAACACATGAGCTCAAACAGAAGCAACTTGCCGAAGCTTACGAAAGGGCTAGACAGGAGCATCTTCTAAGGCTCAAATTGTTACAGCAGCAATTAAATAAATAATTATATACTTATAAAAAAAATAAAACCCCTGTTTTAAATGAAATATAACTTTTTATTTATTTTAAGTCCTTAACTATCCACACCTATGTAAATAAAACAGCCTTAAAAATATGTTTCAATAAAAGCAGCTCTAGCAGCTTGTCCAGCCAGATTGCTTGGCGACGTCTAGGTTAGCCTTGGTTCTTCTGGAGCATTCTCAGTGTCATCATACGTAACATCCAGGTCTTCTTTGATATCAAGAGCAATATTGTGGAGGATTGCCAGTGCTACTATATATAATTTGGCATTTTCTAATGACACTGAGAAGCCATGAAGAAGACACCTAAATCGAAAACCCTCCACCTCTATTACTCTTTTTGACATCAGCTCGCACTATGTCACAGATCTTTATAACATACTTCTTTGAAAAGCGGTATTTTGTTTTGAAATCGCCATGCGAAAGTAATAACGGATTGCACCGAGTTTGGTATGTTTAGACTTTCCTTGGAGGCGGCAAATCTTCAATCGTATGTATTAGCTGCATATCAATATTATCTAAATCTTCCATTTGATCTATAAAATCTATTTTCAACAAACACAAATACCTACTAACTTAAATCTTTCCTTGAACTAAACAGTCAAAAAATGCTGTTAAACGCGAAATCAGATAAAATTACGCAATTTTTGTCTTATACACCCGTTAATCTAGGCCCCTGCGTTGTATAAGCATTGTACAAGTCTTCATACAAACCAGACACTTGTTATAACAGCAGTATACATCAACCTTGTCAATTCAGGAATTATTAGTAACATTTTTCTTATAACAGGCTTATACGATGTGCATAAATCTTTATTAGTAAGACCGTAAAGGGATACGCACTGAATAAGCTTATCTATTAAGGGCATATGCACTGAACAAGCTTATCTATTAAGGGCATGTGCACTGAATAAGCTTATCTATTAAGGGCATTTGCACTGAACAAGCTTATCTATTAAGGGCATATGCACTGAACAAGCTTATCTATTAAGGGCATGTGCACTGAATAAGCTTATCTATTAAGGGCATACGCACTGAATAAGTTTATCTATTAAGGGCATTTGCACTAAACAAGCTTATCTTTTAAGGGCAATCGCACTGAATAAGCTTTAATATTATCTATTTAGGGCAAACGTACTGAATAAGCTTTAATATTATCTATTAAGGGCATGTGCACTGAACAAGCTTATCTATTAAGGGCATTAGCACTGAACAAGCTTATCTATTAAGGGCATTTGCACTGAACAAGCTTTTATCTATTAAGGGCATATGCACTGAATAAGCTTATATATTTAAGGCATATGCACTGAATAAGCCTATCTATTAAGGGCACAAGCACTGAACAAGCTTATCTAAAAAGGGTAAACGCACTGAATAAGCTTTAATATTATCTATTAAGGGCATATGCACTGAATAAGCATTTATCTATTAAGGGCATATGCACTGAACAAGCTTATCTATTAAGGGCAAACGCACTGAATAAGCATTTATCTATAAAGGGCACATGCACTGAACAAGCTTATCTATTAAGGGCAAACGCACTGAATAAGCTATTATTTATTAAGGGCATATGCACTGAATAAACTTTAAATATCTATTGCAGTCGTATTCACTGAATAAGCTTTTATCTATTAAGGTCATATGCACTGAATAAGCTTATCTATTAAGGGAAAACGCACTGAATAAGCATTTATCTATTAAGGGCACATGCACTGAACAAGCTTATCTATTAAGGGCAAACGCACTGAATAAGCTATTATTTATTAAGGGCATATGCACTGAATAAGCTTTAACTATCTATTACAGTCGCATGAACACACTGAATAAGCTATTATCTATTAAGGTCATATGCACTGAACAAGCTTATCTATTAAGGGCATAGGCACTGAACAAGCTTATCTATTAAGGGCATACGCACTGAATAAGCATTTATCTAAAAAGGGCACATGTACTGAACAAGCTTATCTATTAAGGTCAAACGCACTGAATAAGCTTTTATCTATTAAGGTCAAACGCACTGAATTAGCTTTTATCTATTTAGGTCATATGCACTGAACAAGCTTATCTATTAAGGGCATATGCACTGATCAAGCTTATCTATTAAGAGCATACGCACTGAATAAGCATTTATCTATAAAGGGCACATGCACTGAACAAGCTATTCTATTAAAGGCAAACGCACTGAACAAGCTTATCTATTAAGGGAAAACGCACTGAATAAGCATTTATCTATTAAGGGAATATGCACAGAACAAGCTTATCTATTAAGGGCAAACGCACTGAATAAGCATTTATCTATTAAGGGCACATGCACTGAACAAGCTTATCTTTTAAGGGCATATGCACTGAACAAGCTATTATATTATAGGCAAACGCACTGAACAAGCTTATCTGTAAAGGGCAAACGCACTGAATAAGCTTTAATATTATCTATTAAGGGCATATGCACTGAATAAGCATTTATCTATTAAGGGCATATGCACTGAACAAGCTTATCCATTAAGGGCAAACGCACTGAATAAGCTTTAATATTATCTATTGAGGGCATATCGACGTAGGAAAGCATATTTGCTGTAAGTAGACAAAATACCTAAAGTGACTTTTTACAGCCATTAGAATCAGAAAAAAAAACCGCATCGAATGTCCCGGGTCCTGTGCTTCTACGATGAAAAAAAAATTACATACGCCGTTGAAAACGCCCGTACTTATATTTTTTTTAGCAAGATTAAATGCTGTATGTAGACCAAAATCCAGTCATTTTAGACAATTTGTACTTACAGCAAAAGAAAAACTGCATTTTTTTCTTTACAAATACTTACTTCTTCCCATTTAAAAACTTAACGCTACTTACAGCAATTCTGCGGAGTGTGATTTTTACATTCGTTTACTTACAGCAGTTTTTTTTTTACCATTTACGACATTTTATTTCAAGCAAACATTACATTACCAAATGACCCACTGCATTTCTAGATCTAATCATAATGATAAACTAATCTTACATCTTGAATTGCAATTGAAAGTACCCAAATACATAAATGTACTGCATACAGCATATTTACCGCCTGTAAATTGATAATATTTCCGCGCGTACATTTTTCTTCCTTAGTTACAGCGTTTTAAAGGTTTGTGATTTAAAAAACTGTTTGCTGTAACTAGCCAAACACGTACTTATAGTAACTTTTAATAAAAAATTTACATTGCAAATGGTGACTAGCAGTTAAATAAATATATGTTTCAAAAATGGTAGCAATATCATGGATAGGTTCGACACTATTAATTTTTTTCCGAAATTAATTAAGTTTTTTGGCTCTGGTGAACAATTGCAATATGTCTACTTACAGCAAATATGCTTTCCTACGTCGATATGCACTGAATAAGCATTTATCTATTAAGCGCATATGCACTGAACAAGCTTATCTATTAAGGGCAAACACACTGAATAAGCATTTATCTATAAAGGGCACATGCACTGAACAAGCTTATCTATTAAGGGCAAACGCACTGAATAAGCTATTATTTATTAAGGGCATATGCACTGAATAAACTTTAACTATCTATTGCAGTCGTATTCACTGAATAAGCTTTTATCTATTAAGGTCATATGCACTGAATAAGCTTATCTATTAAGGGAAAACGCACTGAATAAGCATTTATCTATTAAGGGCACATGCACTGAACAAGCTTATCTATTAAGGGCAAACGCACTGAATAAGCTATTATTTATTAAGGGCATATGCACTGAATAAGCTTTAACTATCTATTACAGTCGCATGAACGCACTGAATAAGCTATTATCTATTAAGGTCATATGCACTGAACAAGCTTATCTATTAAGGGCATAGGCACTGAACAAGCTTATCTATTAAGGGCATACGCACTGAATAAGCATTTATCTAAAAAGGGCACATGTACTGAACAAGCTTATCTATTAAGGGCAATCGCACTGAATAAGCTGTAATATTATCTATTTAGGGCAAACGTACTGAATAAGCTTTAATATTATCTATTAAGGGCATGTGCACTGAATAAGCTTATCTATTAAGGGCATATGCACTGAACAAGCTTATCTATTAAGGGCATACGCACTGAATAAGCTTATCTATTAAGGGCATACGCACTGAATAAGCTTATCTATTAAGGGCATATGCACTGAACAAGCTTATCTATTAAGGGCATTTGCACTGAATAAGCTTATCTATTAAGGGCATACGCACTGAATAAGCTTATCTATTAAGGGCATATGCACTGAACAAGCTTATCTATTAAGGGCATGTGCACTGAATAAGCTTATCTATTAAGGGCAAACGCACTGATTAAGCTTATCTATTAAGGGCATACGCACTGAACAAGCTTATCTATTAAGGGCATATGCACTGAACAAGCTTATCTATTAAGGGCATACGCACTGAATAAGCTTTTCGCAGAAGAAACCGAGCTTGTAATGACATTGTACATCATCCATTCTCCCTTTATTTAACAAACTACCACACTTTTGATAGCTAGGGGAGCTCGGTTGTCGTCCGCCTGACCAGTATTGACTTCAATCGATGTAACTTGGAGAGCTGCCATCAATTGTTTTCCAGTGGCTTTCTTCATTCAAGCTGTGGATCCGGATGAAAGCTTGAGATTTTAATCCATCTGTCGGGTTTACAATCGGGCCTGAACGTTTCCACAACTTCAGCATTTTCTGAGGATAAACAATAAATTTAGTACGATTTGTATTTATAGATCACCATCAGTTAATATGTCACTGTTTTTGAAAACGTAAGTACATCAGTTTAGTTAACTAACAGGAAGCTTAGCAAAATTTTAAGTTTCAATCTTAGATTGATTCATCCACCCCTGAATTTAATCACTAAAAATAATGAATGAATATTCCAGCAACATAATGAATGAATATTCCAGCAACATAATGAATGAATATTCCAGCAAAATAATGAATGAATATTCCAGCAACAAGACTTATTTTTAGTGATAATTTTATTTTTTGATGTGAAACATCTATAGCCGCACGTAAAACCGATTTCTAGCGTGGCGACGCATGCCATGGCAACGCGTCGCCACGCTATATGATGGTATATACAGGGTGTCCCAAAAGTCACGGACGCCATTGTAGCATCTGATGAAAAAAATAATTCTAAGACGAAAAGTCTTTATCCATTTTTCAATTAACCGCATAGATAATTAATTATTAATTAAAAATAATGTCTCTTTATTTGTTAGAAAGTGAGAGCGCCAGTGTCCAGTAAAGTATGTGCCAAACAATGACACACTTAACTGTATGACTAACTAGTTTCTATAGCTAACGTAGTCACATATATTTACTTACACATTCACACGTGCAAGCGTCTTCGTTGGAACACACTGGACTTGACACTAGCGCTCGCTCTCTAACGCATAAAAGGACGTTATTTTAATGAATAATTAATTATCTATGCGTCTGATTAAAAAATGGCTAAGGACTTTTCGACTCAGAATTATTTTGCTTATCAGATGCTACGATGGCGTCCGTTACTTCTGGGACACCCTGTATATACAGTCTATATGCAGTAGTGGCCGCGTTCAAGTTTACTAAGTTCTTGGCAGATCTTAGCATATCTTGTAGCAACAAATTTAAATTTGGACAGTCCAAAGGCAAAACCCATTGAGAAGTTAATAAGAGGATTCAACACCATCCAGCAGTCATTTGATCATATTGTGCTTTTCACGAATCAATCCATTGCAACGGAAAAGTGCCAGGAATGATTTCGTTCGACAAACTAAAGAGATCAAATGGGTAAGCGCAGTCGCAAAACTAATTTTTTCGAAAATCAGGGTACAACTACTAACTTCCCAATTTTTTGAAAATCATTGATTTTCATAGCGGAAAGTTGAAAAATAATTCGATTAAATTTAATATCTAATTTTGAAGATTGCTTATAAACAAAAATCATCTTTATAAATTATTTTCATTAATTATATTACATTATAATAACGTTTATTGTAACATACCGAATTCTATCACAGCTCATAATTATCTTTTAAATTTTTAAATATTGTAAACGTTAATTTATTTAGTGATTTGAATTATTATCATGTGTTACAGTTATGTATCCCAGTTGTCGGGTTATAAAAAATGTCAAAAGAAAATTGCTATTTTTGCTTTTGATTTTAAATAAATATTTGTTAACTGTTAACAAATATTTATTAACATTTAATAAATCGTATTTAATAAATAATTGATTAACTGGTAATAAATATATATTAAATCCCATGATGTTAAAAAATCACTTATTAACAGTTAATAAAGCTCATTAAATGTATAAACAAATCCTTCTATCAATATCACTGTAACTATACGGAAATCATATATGAATCATATATAACTATAAATGAATCATATATAATTATATATGCATTTTGTGATTATTATAAAATGTTCTCTATTTTCATCTCAGAGTCTGCTACTCCAATGATTAATAATCTTTTAAACTATAGTTTTTTGTGGATGAAATAATGGAACTGTATTAATTAATTTAACTTATGAAAATCGATTATATATTCGATTCTCATTAGTTGTAGATATTTCAAACTTTACTATTTCAGTAAGTCTTGTAGGCACTCGGGTAGTGTGTTAGTTTTTAAATCGTCAGGTCCCCGGTTCGATCCCCGCTCACGGTAAATTTTTTTTATTTTTATAGAAATAATTATATATAATTATATCTAATTATATATGATTATGTATGATTAGATCTGGCCAATTTTCAGGTCTAATTATATATAAGTGATTATATATAACTATATATGATTAGGCAAATTCATTTTTTCCCGGGTTGGAAAGGTTTAAAAAATTAAAAAAAAAGTTTTTATATAAAATTTTTATTATAAAAATTTAATTTTTTACTAGCTCTAGCCCGCGACTTCGCTCGCATGCTAAATGGCGTTGAAGTAGCTAGATTTTGAAATTTTTCGACAAACAATTTTTTTATTTTTCGTAAAAAATAAATTTTTTTTTTCTAAATAAAAAGTATCCTATGTTACTTCTAATACATCCAAGAATATGGGTACAAAGTTTCATGATGATCGGTTGAGTAGTTTTCGCGTTAAAGCGTAACAAACAAACTTACATTCACATTTATAATATTAGTAGGGAAGTGGGGATTCCTATTTTTCGCAGAAGAAACCGAGCTTGTAATGACATTGTACATCATCCATTCCCAATTTATTTAACAAACTACCACACTTTTGATAGCTAGGGGAGCTCGGTTGTCGTTAACTGTTAACAAATATTTATTTAAAAATCTCCAAGACAAAAATTTCGTTCCTGAAGTAACTCATTTTCTAAAAGTCAGTAGGATATAGCCTAAATTTTCTTAATGTCATCTACAGCGATAGTCGTTCTTATTTAACTAATTCGGAACAGATATACCAACACAAGGCCGATGTTACTTAGCCCGATATTGATAGTAGCTATGCTGAGTTTTGGGTATTTCCCAATGGAAACAAATTATCGTGGGTGGATATCATTGTATAATAGAAATTACCGGATGCTTAATGAGATAAAGTATAGCGAAATCAATTAAAACAGAACTGAGGGTGCTTCATTCAGTTTTGGACAGCAGAACCGCGATGTCGCCAAAAAAAATAGTGACCTTCCTGTGGGTTGTCATTCTGGGTGTTGCATGTAAGTACCAATTAAAATAGTTTTCTTTATAACTTATATTTATAAGCCTAACCTCACTTGTGATTGTTATGAATGTACCTGTTTTGTTATGTGTCAATGATTTTAGGTTAAAACTAAGTTAATTATAGATAATAAATATTTATTAATAGTTAACAAATCATTTATTAGTATTAAACAAATATTTCTTAGTATTTAAAATGATTTGTTTGTATTTAATAAATATGATATTCATTTATTAAATATTAATAAATCTTTTTAAATACTAAGAAATATCTGTTAAGGACTAAAAAGTGGTCTCTAATAAATGACTTGTTAAATATTAACAAATACTTTTAACTATAAACAAATCCTTCTATCAGAGTACACAAACAGATTTTTTTCTTAATTTTTTTTCTATGCATTTTACGATTATTATTTCATTTTTCTGTGTTTTTTTTTTATTCTCAAAATCAGAGTTAATTTATAATATATTTATAACTTTAAGTTTATTTAATTAAATTAAGATCTTTTCTCAGAACAAAGTAGTAATATACTGATAGAAGGATTTATTAACTATTAATAATTTAATTTATTTGAAGACAATTATTTAATTTATTAAATTTTAATAAATATTTTTTAACATTCAATAAATATTTATTTAGGAGAAAAGTACATTTATTAATAGTTAATAAGTATTTATTAATAGTTAAAAAATATTTATTAAAAGTTAATAAATATTTTGTTGAGTAAATTTGTTTCGCTTGCAATGTCATATGATATGAAGATTGCTTATAAACAAAAATCATCTTTATAAATTATTTGCATTAATTATATTACATTATAATAACGTTTATTGTAAAATACCAAATTCTATCACAGCTCATAAGGTAAAGTACCCAGTAGTTGAACAGATTTCAAAGTAAAACATATTTGACTCTACTTTTAATATATAAAGATGTAATTATTAGTTCAAATTAGTGATTTTCATGAAAATGTAAAAAAATTTAAATTGATTGAAGCGCAAAATAACAAAGATAATTGGTTATTTATATTTTGACAACGTTTTTAAAAAAGACTATGAAAGGAGTAGTAGTTGAACAATCAATTCTGACAAGCCGCAGTAGTTGAACACTCCGGGAGCAGTAGTTGAACTAATAAAATATATGGCAATAGGCGCACCAAAAATTTTCAACGTTTTATTGAAATATCAAAAGAAATATAAAATATTATTGAATAATATTAAATATAATACTGTGAATATTTAATATGTTCATTTAAAAATGATAAATATTTTTATTTAATTTTTTAATTACATTTTTTATGAATGACAAAGCAAATTTTCAATCATAAATCAAAAAAACTCCATTCAAAACGTTCAATAATTTTTAATTACACTAATTTTTAGTCATAAAACTTATTTAAATTGCAGTAATTAATACAAATCACAATTCTGATCACTAGTCTGTAAACCTATTAGAGGTTATAGTACTGTTAAATTTATACGGCCTCAGCCTGTTCAAGTTCTGGGTACCACTTTAAAAATTTGGAGGTATAGTTGAACGCTAAAATTTAATATAAAAATTATAGTTTATGTCTTTGCAAAAAATATATGTTATTCAGAAACGACTGTTTCATTAGATGGTACAATTTTTTTTACTTAAAATGATGATATACCGTTTTTTTGACTGATTGTTCGGTTTACGATTTAGTACCTTTTTCATGAAAAAAATAGCATCTATCGACGATTCTCGACATGTCAACTTTCAAGTTAATAAAAATATAATTGTTTTGATTTATAATTGAAAAAACTTACAGAAATCAATTACTGTATCATTTAATAGTTATAATATGCGCATATTACTCATAATAAATTTACGGATTTTGTATTATAACAATTCGAAAAGTCTGTTCAACTACTGGTCCCATTTTTACAAGTGTTCAAGTACTGGGTACTTTACCTTAATTATCTTTTATATTTTTAAATATTAAAAACGTTAATTTATTTAGTGAATTTAATTATTATCACGTATTCTAGCTGTAGGGTTATAAAAAGTGTCAAAAGAAAATTGCTATTATTGCTTTTTTATTTTAAATAAATATTTGTTAACAGTTACCAAATATTCATTAACCATTAATAAATATTTATTAACAGTTAATAAACTGTACTTAATAATCACTTATTAACTGTTAATAAATATTTATTAAATCCTATGATGTTAAAAAATCATTTATTAACAGTTAATAAAGTTTATTAAATATAAACAAATCCTTCTATCAGTGTATGATAGATTATAAATTAGTATCTTTATTGACAGGTGTATTTGATGCCTGTCCCCCCGACCAGCAGCACTCGCTTCGCTCGTGCCGCAAATGTCGGGGGCACACGGAAAAAATGAAACACGACTGGTTACTGTGCTACACAAAAATGAGCGAAAGTATATAAAAAAAGTTCTTAGCACATTACTAGATCATGTGATAATAAGAATGAGTCGTCTTTACATATGACTGAGTATCTTTCAACACAGTAACCATTCCTATGTTGCACATTACACTGAAAACACGAGTGATTCTCATGTTCACAGTCGCTGTTAGCTTTTAGGACAATAGAGATTCCCGTGAGCAGAAGAACTTTTACTATATAAAATAAGTATGAGTACTGCGCAAGCGTACGAATGAGTCACCTGACAAACGTTTCTCATTCTCGTGCAGCACAGTAATCATTCCTGTGCTAAATGAGAACTGTCCCTAGATGCCCGTAGTGTAATATACTTGTAGTGTAATATACTATTTATTTATAAATTCACTGGATGAAATCAAATCTTCACACTATTTGTTTATTTTTCTTTCAGGGATCGAGGCAAGGCCAGAAAAGGATACGACCTTTCTTGATTTGATTCGTTCAATACCCAAAACACTCGCTTCGATAGCTAATAAATTGACATTACGATCGCCGACAATTGCAACACCTGCTAAAAATCTAACGTCGGGGGAAGACTTTTCCGACGATACATCGCCATCTTTAATGTCTACTATGGAAGATAAATACACTGAAGAAACAACGCTGTACGTAACGTCTACTATGGAAGATAATGAGACTGAAGAAACAACGCTGAACGTAACGTCTACTATGGAAGATAATTACACTGAAGAAACAACGCTGAACGTAGATTCTACTATGGAAGATAATAACACTGAACAAAAAACGCTGAACGTAACATCTACTATGGAAGATAATGAGACTGAAGAAACAACGCTGAACGTAACGTCTACTATGGAAGATAATTACACTGAAGAAACAACGCTGAACGTAGATTCTACTATGGAAGATAATAACACTGAACAAAAAACGCTGAACGTAACATCTACTATGGAAGATAATGAGACTGAAGAAACAACGCTGAACGTAACGTCTACTATGGAAGATAATGACACTGAAGAAACAACGCTGAACGTAACGTCTACTATGGAAGATAATTACACTGAAGAAACAACGCTGAACGTAACGTCTACTATGGAAGATAATTACACTGAAGAAACAACGCTGAACGTAACGTCTACTATGGAAAATAGCTTCTCTGAAGTAACTTTGTCATCACCAACGCCATCTGATGAAGACTTCTACTCAGAGGAACCTGCATTATCATCAACTCCAACTGTTACAGAACAATCTACTTCGAAGAAAGATGAACTCGCTGCAGAATCTATGTTAACTATGCTAGTTAGTTGCGTCAGTGTTGGTGTCATTGTATCGCTCGCCGCACTTGCTGTTGAGGTTAAAAAATATTATTCCTCGCGTAGATTATCCTATCCACCTAGCGTAATAGATCAAACTACGGTAGAATTGCAAATAATGCATCCAATTTCTTAATGCATTAGCATTTTCATTGGTCATTAAATTTAATTTATTAATGAAAAATATTTTCATTAAGGATTAAATCTAGTTTTTAAATGGAAATAATTTTCGTTGACCATTAAATTTAATTCTTTAATGAAATATATTTTCATTAATCATTAATTTTAATTTTCTAATTATAAATATTTCTATTACCGATTAAAAGTTTTTTTTTTAATGGTGAATTTTCCCATTGATCATTAGATTTACAATTAAATTAAATTTTTTAGTGGAAAATTTTTTCATTAGAGAATTGAATTTAATGAGTTAATGAAAATATTTTTCATTAAAATTTTCACATTTCTAAACTACGGTACTCTAAAGAAAAAGTTTTCTGCTCCTATTGCTATTGCTCCTATTAGTATACAATTTTCTTAATCTTAATCTTGATAATCTACGCGAGGAATAATATTTTTTAACCTCAACAGCAAGTGCGGCGAGCGATACAATGACACCAACACTGACGCAACTAACTAGCATAGTTAACATAGATTCTGCAGCGAGTTCATCTTTCTTCGAAGTGGATTGTTCTGTAACAGTTGGAGTTGATGATAATGCAGGTTCCTCTGAGTAGAAGTCTTCATCAGATGGCGTTGGTGATGACAAAGTTACTTCAGAGAAGCTATTTTCCATAGTAGACGTTACGTTCAGCGTTGTTTCTTCAGTGTAATTATCTTCCATAGTAGACGTTACGTTCAGCGTTGTTTCTTCAGTGTCATTATCTTCCATAGTAGACGTTACGTCCAGCGTTGTTTCTTCAGTCTCATTATCTTCCATAGTAGATGTTACGTTCAGCGTTTTTTGTTCAGTGTTATTATCTTCTATAGTAGAATCTACGTTCAGCGTTGTTTCTTCAGTGTAATTATCTTCCATAGTAGACGTTACGTTCAGCGTTGTTTCTTCAGTCTCATTATCTTCCATAGTAGATGTTACGTTCAGCGTTTTTTGTTCAGTGTTATTATCTTCCATAGTAGAATCTACGTTCAGCGTTGTTTCTTCAGTGTAATTATCTTCCATAGTAGACGTTACGTTCAGCGTTGTTTCTTCAGTCTCATTATCTTCCATAGTAGACGTTACGTACAGCGTTGTTTCTTCAGTGTATTTATCTTCCATAGTAGACATTAAAGATGGCGATGTATCGTCGGAAAAGTCTTCCCCCGACGTTAGATTTTTAGCAGGTGTTGCAATTGTCGGCGATCGTAATGTCAATTTATTAGCTATCGAAGCGAGTGTTTTGGGTATTGAACGAATCAAATCAAGAAAGGTCGTATCCTTTTCTGGCCTTGCCTCGATCCCTGAAAGAAAAATAAACAAATAGTGTGAAGATTTGATTTCATCCAGTGAATTTATAAATAAATAGTATATTACACTACAAGTATATTACACTACGGGCATCATGGCGCGCAGTTCAGGGCTCTCAAATTTCTGCTCGTGTAGTGTATACTAGTTTTCTTGCTATCCGGTCGAAAGTACGCAAAAAATTGCTTTGAAAAAAAATTGATGCCTGCACGGAAAAAATGAAACACGACTGGTTACTGTGCTACACAAGAATGAGTCATCTTTACCTATGACTGAGTATCTTTCAACACAGTAACCATTCCTATGTTGCACATTACACTGAAAACACGAGTGATTCTCATGTTCACAGTCGCTTTTAGCTTTTAGGACAATAAAGATTCCCGTGAGCAGAAGAACTCTTACTATATAAAATAAGTATGAGTACTGCGCAAGCGTACGAACGAGTCGCCTGACAAACGTTTCTCATTCTCGTGCAGCACAGTAATCATTCCTGTGCTAAATGAGAACTGTCCCTGTGTATTATAGACTGACTACAGCCAACTAAATGAAGCGATGGATATAACTATTTTTCACTACTATAAGTTTTTTTTCTGTAAAAATTTCATATTAGAAATAATAATCTTTAATAAACGTTTAAATATGTAACTATTTTTTGTTTATTTATTTATATTCTTGCTATTAATTTAACTTAATGTATTGTACTATTGTGAAAAATGTATATATAAAAATATACTAGAATTTTAAATGATTAATTTCATAAAAAATATATATATGTATATATATATGACGGCGCATTCCTAGCGCCATGTTAAGAAATACTGCAAATATTGGAACGAGATTTGACAGTTGTCAAGTCTGGCGGAGCGTCGTATCGATGGTCAGCGCGGCCATGTTGAATCGTTGGGAGTTTTTCGAACGTCAACGGCGAGCGCACCACGTCTGCGACGAATCGCTTTTGTTCTAAATAATCTGGTGTCTTTTTGTTACAAAACTAATTGAAAGTGCTTGTTTAAGAGATTTCCTAATGAATAGTAAATAGATTTTGAGTTTGGTGACCAACATTAAAATTATTAAGACATGGCTGATTCTAATAATGAAGGGCATCCGCCCATATCAGAAGTGGGATCCCATGCGCTACTGACCGTGCAAAAACAACCACCTGACTAAAATAGCGCCTTGAAGTTGTTAAGTTATATGGAAATTTTACTTACTCGGATGTTAGCGACAACGCAACCACCGGTGGCAACTGCTAACGCCCAGTATATTTCAGTGAAATTCGTAGAGTTTAATCCGGTAGACGCAGACGCGGATATAGAAGGTTGGTCTTAATTACAGAGCTTAAAGTACTGACTAAACATTTAGAGGGCGTAGATTTCTCTAGCAGTGTACTGAAAGGGCGCGCAGCTTTCTTGAGCAAGTTAAATTTGTATGAGCTGACAGGGGAGAATGTAAAACAAAGTTTAATGGCTAGATTTTGTAAACCAAAATTATTTCAAGACTTCTTTGATGAAATATTGCGTTTTCAAATTGAAACAAAAGAAACTGCAGCAGAGTGGCCTGCGTTTATGGAATATGATCGAAACTATACCTAAAACCCGAATGTCAAGATTTTATAACTGGATACGTCATATCGGTCTTATGTCAGAAGGATGATTTGATATGCCGTGAGCTAAACGCATATACTGTCACTATTAAACCTCAGTTGTTTAGAATCTTAAGAGACATTTCCCTAAAGCGAAGATCGGGGGTTACTGAAATCCAAGAGACTGATTTCAAGCGACCTAGAATTGTGGACGCAAGATTTCCTGGTAAATATCATTTTTGTGGAATCCTCGGACACCGGCAAGCGTCTTCGAGAAGATTCTTCTTGGATGACTAAACAGCAAGATCCGTCAACTGCAACACGTGCCCCCGAGAAAACTTCTACCGTAACCTGTTATATATGCGGTCAAGTTGGACACATAGCAACAATTTGTAAAGAAACGGAAAAAGGTGGTGGGTCTACTGCAAGGTAATAGGTCAATATCTGCGAACAGTGGCTGTCGAGGGGCACCTTGAGGATGTCATCTGGTGAGTCAGTCTCCTTTCTTTTTGTTTGATAGCGGATCGTCTTGCTCGTTGATAAAAGAGAGCTATTATACTAAGTTTCCAAGTACTGTGCGCAATGATCTTGCGGGCATTGGTGGTGATGAAATCAAATCTACGTCACAGATTTCGAGTGAGGTTAATTTTGAAAATTTTATAAAACTTGACATTTCATGTAGTACCAGACTCATGTCTTACGGACCCTGTTATAATAGGTAGGGACATTTTAGAAAACGGTGTGAGCGTCAAAATTAATAATGATAATTTGAAGTTAATGTTTGTGAGGCGATTGTTACCCAGCCATACTTTACTCGGATAGATACGGATTTGGCAGCTGATGATAGAGATGCCCTTATTAGACTATTGGACAAATATGCTAGCAGTTTCGTGGATAGTGTTCCCCGTAAACGCGTGAACACAGGAGAGTTAGAAATTGATTGATAGGGGTCTACCCCATAAAAGTGTTCAACGACGCCCATATCCGTAATACCATTATACAGATGCTTACCTTCGAACCAGTTCTGATGATCTTTAACCCGGACTTACCCGTTGAATTGCATTGCGACGCTGGCTCGGAGGGATATGGGGCGATCTTAATACAGAAAAAGAAAGACCTGCCCCATGTTGTAGAATACTTTAGCCGACGAACCTCTGAAGTAGAGTCCCGCTACCACTCATACGAACTGGAAACGCTGGCAGTCGTACGAGCGGTAGAACACTTCCGGCATTATTTATACGGCCGACGTTTCAAGGTTTTCACGGACTGTAACTCATTAAAAGCATCGAAATCTAAAACTGACCTAACCCCACGTGTTCATCGCTGGTGGGCATTTTTACAAGCCTAAGATTTCAATATCATATATCGCGAAGGTCGTGGCATGGAACACGCGGATTACCTTTCTAGAAATCCCCTGCCGGACCCCAATAGCTTAATTTCCGAGTTACAAGTCTCTTCAAAACCTACAATTCAGATAGTAAATTTTGTAGAATTACATCACGGTTGGTTTTCTGTAGAACAGAAACGTGATGCAGAGGTCCAAGACTTGATCAACAAGCACAATAATAACGATTTTCCTGAAACGGTTGGTCAAACATATGACGTTAGGAATGGCATTCTTTATAGGAAGGTTGTAAGAAACAATATTATATCATGGCTGCCAGTCGTCCCTCGCTCCCTAATATGGACTTTGATTAATCACGTTCATAACGAGTTACAACATCTGGGTGGTGACAAAACACTGGACAAACTGTACGAACAGTACTGGTTCCCTCAGATGTCCAAGTGCGTTAGAAAATTTATTGACTCTTGCATTGTCTGCAAGGCATCAGAAGGTCCCTCAGGTACTCAGCATGTGCAGCTACATTCTATTCCAAAAGCTCCGGTACCGTGGCACACGATTCATATAGACTTCACCGGCAAACTAAGTGGAAAAAGTGACCGTAAGGAATATTGTTCAGTAATTATTGATGCGTTCACTAAGTACGTATTATTAGAGCACACCTCATCATTAGACGCAGCTAGTGCGGTTCAAGCCGTTAAAAGTGCCGTTTGCCTTTTTGGAGCACCTAAGCGCGTAATAGCTGATCAAGGCAGGTGTTACGTTAGCCAGGATTTCAAGAACTTTTGTTCAGAACATAACATTAAGCTGCATTTTATAGCAACTGGCTCCAGCAAGGCAAACGGGCAAGTCGAGCGTGTGATGCGCACTTTGAAAAGTTTGCTAACGATTATCGAAAACGATCCCAATAAAGCGTGGCGTGACGAGTTAGGTAATGTGCAATTAGCGCTTAATAGTACTAGGTCTACAGTCACCAAATTTACGCCAACTGAACTCATGTTCGGTATCCGTTTTCAATCTCTAGGTATGTCGAGAATTAGGTGTTCAAGTCCAGATTCAGAACAAGAACAGCGAATTGACGTAGAGTCAGCTAGGCAAGATGCGTCTCTTAACATACAAAGGGCAGCCGCATCCGATACTTTACTATTTAACCAGGGTCGAGCTACTATCAAGCCATTTTCTAAAGGCGATTTCGTATTCATCAAAAGTTGTGAACGCAACCAAACCAAGTTAGATAGGAAGTTTAGGGGTCCTTATGTAATAATCGCAGTATTAGATAATGACCGTTACGAGTTGAAAAGCATAACCGGTTCACATCGTACTTTCAAATACGCGCACGAGAACTTGCGTCCAGTACCTCGGGGTACTGACGGGTTAGTTGAAATATCTACTAGTTTGATGACTGAAGAAGAGGCCATGACGGCGCCGAACGATGTTGAACTCGATAATAGTCACCTCGACAGACCGAATGTTTGTGATATATATTGACTGCAGGCTCCGATACACTGTCCGCAGGATCAGACACGCTTACAGCGGAGTCTGATACCCTAAGTAACATTTCAGATCGCGAAATCTTTGAGCATGAGGTCCGAATTCACGCAGAGCAAGACAGTCCGTAACTTATAGGTATGTGTAATCTGTAAGCGCTGAAGTTTACTTAACTATGTTGGCATGATTAGTGAGATGAGTCATTGAATAACGTGGTGTGTGTGTGTGTGTGAAGGTGGTCGAAAGGATAATGTCGTCCGGGCCATGCAGCTGATAGCGGCTGGTCGTAGGGACACATTCATCCGGTCCAACCGTAAGTGTTCATTGGTCGAAAGGATAATGTCGTCCGGGCCACGCAGCTGATAGCGGCTGGTTGAAGGGACACATTCATCCGGTCCAATCTTAAGTGTTCATTGGTCGAAGGGACAGTGTCGTCCGGGCCATGCACGTGTGGCTGGTCGAAAGGACACACCCGTCCGGTCCAATCTTAGGTGTTAATTGGTCGAAGGGACAGTGTCGTCCGGTCCATGCACGAGTGGCTGGTCGAAAGGACACACCCGTCCGGTCCAATCTTAGGTGTTAATTGGTCGAAGGGACAGTGTCGTCCGGTCCATGCACGAGTGGCTGGTCGAAAGGACACACTCGTCCGGTCCAAATTGATACTGTGAGTATGTTTGTTAGATAAAGAGTGTAATGTTTGTTAAGTGATTAGAAAAAGGTGCCGTCCGGTCCATGAGTGGTCGAAAGGACACACGCTTTTTTTATTCTGATAGTCATAGTTGTATGACAGTAGCATTACGTCTAGTAGTCATAGCTTGTCAGGTTGGGCGAGCGGGTAGATTTACTGACACCTGTCCGATTGATTGTGTCACTGTTACAGGACTGCAATCTGATGCGCCCGAGGACGGTCGAAAGTCAGTCCGGCCGTGACGGCGCATTCCTAGCGCCATGTTAAGAAATACTGCAAATATTGGAACGAGATTTGACAGTTGTCAAGTCTGGCGGAGCGTCGTATCGATGGTCAGCGCGGCCATGTTGAATCGTTGGGAGTTTTTCGAACGTCAACGGCGAGCGCACCACGTCTGCGACGACTCGCTTTTGTTCTAAATAATCTGGTGTCTTTTTGTTACAAAACTAATTGAAAGTGCTTGTTTAAGAGATTTCCTAATGAATAGTAAATAGATTTTGAGTTTGGTGACCAACATTAAAATTATTAAGACATGGCTGATTCTAATAATGAAGGGCATCCGCCCATATATAAAATTTAAGAACGTTGATAAATATTTAAGCTTTTTTTGCCACAAAAATTGGAGTTATTTTCGATTGCTAAAAATGTAAATAATATAACTGTGAAATTTCTATTTTTGAAATGTCAGTTTAAAAATTGACATAAGTTGATACACTTTTTTTTTTGGTCTATTTAATCGATCATATGCAGAATTCGAAAAAATTTTTATTAATTTTGTTTTTTTTTTTCGAGTCACTGATGACATTTCAGAAACATACAACCGCGTATTATATCGTAATATATTTTTAAGAAATTAAAGAATTATTATTATTTAAAAAAATAAATTAATTTTATTATATTATGATTTCTATTTGTAAATCATAATAAATATAATGATAAAAATATGAGTTAATATTACAAATATTTACAAATGAAATAAGTTTCGTTTTTTTACTACTATTACAATGTGATCCACAGGGACAGTTCTCATTTAGCACAGGAATGATTACTGTGCTGCACGAGAATGAGAAACGTTTGTCAGGCGACTCGTTCGTACGCTTGCGCAGTACTCATACTTATTTTATATAGTAAGAGTTCTTCTGCTCACGGGAATCTTTATTGTCCTAAAAGCTAAAAGCGACTGTGAACATGAGAATCACTCGTGTTTTCAGTGTAATGTGCAACATAGGAATGGTTACTGTGTTGAAAGATACTCAGTCATAGGTAAAGATGACTCATTCTTGTGTAGCACAGTAACCAGTCGTGTTTCATTTTTTCCGTGCAGGCATCAATTTTTTTTCAAAGCAATTTTTTGCGTACTTTCGACCGGATAGCAAGAAAACTAGTATACACTACACGAGCAGAAATTTGAGAGCCCTGAACTGCGCGCCATGATGCCCGTAGTGTAATATACTTGTAGTGTAATATACTATTTATTTATAAATTCACTGGATGAAATCAAATCTTCACACTATTTGTTTATTTTTCTTTCAGGGATCGAGGCAAGGCCAGAAAAGGATACGACCTTTCTTGATTTGATTCGTTCAATACCCAAAACACTCGCTTCGATAGCTAATAAATTGACATTACGATCGCCGACAATTGCAACACCTGCTAAAAATCTAACGTCGGGGGAAGACTTTTCCGACGATACATCGCCATCTTTAATGTCTACTATGGAAGATAAATACACTGAAGAAACAACGCTGTACGTAACGTCTACTATGGAAGATAATGAGACTGAAGAAACAACGCTGAACGTAACGTCTACTATGGAAGATAATTACACTGAAGAAACAACGCTGAACGTAGATTCTACTATGGAAGATAATAACACTGAACAAAAAACGCTGAACGTAACATCTACTATGGAAGATAATGAGACTGAAGAAACAACGCTGAACGTAACGTCTACTATGGAAGATAATTACACTGAAGAAACAACGCTGAACGTAGATTCTACTATGGAAGATAATAACACTGAACAAAAAACGCTGAACGTAACATCTACTATGGAAGATAATGAGACTGAAGAAACAACGCTGAACGTAACGTCTACTATGGAAGATAATGACACTGAAGAAACAACGCTGAACGTAACGTCTACTATGGAAGATAATTACACTGAAGAAACAACGCTGAACGTAACGTCTACTATGGAAGATAATTACACTGAAGAAACAACGCTGAACGTAACGTCTACTATGGAAAATAGCTTCTCTGAAGTAACTTTGTCATCACCAACGCCATCTGATGAAGACTTCTACTCAGAGGAACCTGCATTATCATCAACTCCAACTGTTACAGAACAATCTACTTCGAAGAAAGATGAACTCGCTGCAGAATCTATGTTAACTATGCTAGTTAGTTGCGTCAGTGTTGGTGTCATTGTATCGCTCGCCGCACTTGCTGTTGAGGTTAAAAAATATTATTCCTCGCGTAGATTATCCTATCCACCTAGCGTAATAGATCAAACTACGGTAGAATTGCAAATAATGCATCCAATTTCTTAATGCATTAGCATTTTCATTGGTCATTAAATTTAATTTATTAATGAAAAATATTTTCATTAAGGATTAAATCTAGTTTTTAAATGGAAATAATTTTCGTTGACCATTAAATTTAATTCTTTAATGAAATATATTTTCATTAATCATTAATTTTAATTTTCTAATTATAAATATTTCTATTACCGATTAAAAGTTTTTTTTTTAGTGGTGAATTTTCCCATTGATCATTAGATTTACAATTAAATTAAATTTTTTAGTGGAAAATTTTTTCATTAGAGAATTGAATTTAATGAGTTAATGAAAATATTTTTCATTAAAATTTTCACATTTCTAAACTACGGTACTCTAAAGAAAAAGTTTTCTGCTCCTATTGCTATTGCTCCTATTAGTATACAATTTTCTTAATCTTAATCTTGATAATCTACGCGAGGAATAATATTTTTTAACCTCAACAGCAAGTGCGGCGAGCGATACAATGACACCAACACTGACGCAACTAACTAGCATAGTTAACATAGATTCTGCAGCGAGTTCATCTTTCTTCGAAGTGGATTGTTCTGTAACAGTTGGAGTTGATGATAATGCAGGTTCCTCTGAGTAGAAGTCTTCATCAGATGGCGTTGGTGATGACAAAGTTACTTCAGAGAAGCTATTTTCCATAGTAGACGTTACGTTCAGCGTTGTTTCTTCAGTGTAATTATCTTCCATAGTAGACGTTACGTTCAGCGTTGTTTCTTCAGTGTAATTATCTTCCATAGTAGACGTTACGTTCAGCGTTGTTTCTTCAGTGTCATTATCTTCCATAGTAGACGTTACGTTCAGCGTTGTTTCTTCAGTCTCATTATCTTCCATAGTAGATGTTACGTTCAGCGTTTTTTGTTCAGTGTTATTATCTTCCATAGTAGAATCTACGTTCAGCGTTGTTTCTTCAGTGTAATTATCTTCCATAGTAGACGTTACGTTCAGCGTTGTTTCTTCAGTCTCATTATCTTCCATAGTAGATGTTACGTTCAGCGTTTTTTGTTCAGTGTTATTATCTTCCATAGTAGAATCTACGTTCAGCGTTGTTTCTTCAGTGTAATTATCTTCCATAGTAGACGTTACGTTCAGCGTTGTTTCTTCAGTCTCATTATCTTCCATAGTAGACGTTACGTACAGCGTTGTTTCTTCAGTGTATTTATCTTCCATAGTAGACATTAAAGATGGCGATGTATCGTCGGAAAAGTCTTCCCCCGACGTTAGATTTTTAGCAGGTGTTGCAATTGTCGGCGATCGTAATGTCAATTTATTAGCTATCGAAGCGAGTGTTTTGGGTATTGAACGAATCAAATCAAGAAAGGTCGTATCCTTTTCTGGCCTTGCCTCGATCCCTGAAAGAAAAATAAACAAATAGTGTGAAGATTTGATTTCATCCAGTGAATTTATAAATAAATAGTATATTTCACTACAAGTATATTACACTACGGGCATCATGGCGCGCAGTTCAGGGCTCTCAAATTTCTGCTCGTGTAGTGTATACTAGTTTTCTTGCTATCCGGTCGAAAGTACGCAAAAAATTGCTTTGAAAAAAAATTGATGCCTGCACGGAAAAAATGAAACACGACTGGTTACTGTGCTACACAAGAATGAGTCATCTTTACCTATGACTGAGTATCTTTCAACACAGTAACCATTCCTATGTTGCACATTACACTGAAAACACGAGTGATTCTCATGTTCACAGTCGCTTTTAGCTTTTAGGACAATAAAGATTCCCGTGAGCAGAAGAACTCTTACTATATAAAATAAGTATGAGTACTGCGCAAGCGTACAAACGAGTCGCCTGACAAACGTTTCTCATTCTCGTGCAGCACAGTAATCATTCCTGTGCTAAATGAGAACTGTCCCTGTGGATCACATTGTAATAGTAGTAAAAAAACGAAACTTATTTCATTTGTAAATATTTGTAATATTAACTCATATTTTTATCATTATATTTATTATGATTTACAAATAGAAATCATAATATAATAAAATTAATTTATTTTTTTAAATAATAATAATTCTTTAATTTCTTAAAAATATATTACGATATAATACGCGGTTGTATGTTTCTGAATTGTCATCAGTGACTCGAAAAAAAAAAACAAAATTAATAAAATTTCTTTCCAATTCTGCATATGATCGATTAAATAGACCAAAAAAAAAAGTGTATCAACTTATGTCAATTTTTAAACTGACATTTCAAAAATAGAAATTTCACAGTTATATTATTTACATTTTTAGCAATCGAAAATAACTCCAATTTTTGTGGCAAAAAAAGCTTAAATATTTATCAACGTTCTTAAATTTTATATATATATATATATTTTTTATGAAATTAATCATTTAAAATCTAGTATATTTTTATATATACATTTTTCACAATAGTACAATACATTAAGTTAAATTAATAGCAAGAATATAAATAAATAAACAAAAAATAGTTACATATTTAAACGTTTATTAAAGATTATTATTTCTAATATGAAATTTTTACAGAAAAAAAACTTATAGAAGTGAAAAATAGTTATATCCATCGCTTCATTTAGTTGGCTGTAGTCAGTCTATAATACACAGGGACAGTTCTCATTTAGCACAGGAATGATTACTGTGCTGCACGAGAATGAGAAACGTTTGTCAGGCGACTCGTTCGTACGCTTGCGCAGTACTCATACTTATTTTATATAGTAAGAGTTCTTCTGCTCACGGGAATCTTTATTGTCCTAAAAGCTAAAAGCGACTGTGAACATGAGAATCACTCGTGTTTTCAGTGTAATGTGCAACATAGGAATGGTTACTGTGTTGAAAGATACTCAGTCATAGGTAAAGATGACTCATTCTTGTGTAGCACAGTAACCAGTCGTGTTTCATTTTTTCCGTGCAGGCATCAATTTTTTTTCAAAGCAATTTTTTGCGTACTTTCGACCGGATAGCAAGAAAACTAGTATACACTACACGAGCAGAAATTTGAGAGCCCTGAACTGCGCGCCATGATGCCCGTAGTGTAATATACTTGTAGTGTAATATACTATTTATTTATAAATTCACTGGATGAAATCAAATCTTCACACTATTTGTTTATTTTTCTTTCAGGGATCGAGGCAAGGCCAGAAAAGGATACGACCTTTCTTGATTTGATTCGTTCAATACCCAAAACACTCGCTTCGATAGCTAATAAATTGACATTACGATCGCCGACAATTGCAACACCTGCTAAAAATCTAACGTCGGGGGAAGACTTTTCCGACGATACATCGCCATCTTTAATGTCTACTATGGAAGATAAATACACTGAAGAAACAACGCTGAACGTAACGTCTACTATGGAAGATAATTACACTGAAGAAACAACGCTGAACGTAGATTCTACTATGGAAGATAATAACACTGAACAAAAAACGCTGAACGTAACATCTACTATGGAAGATAATGAGACTGAAGAAACAACGCTGAACGTAACGTCTACTATGGAAGATAATTACACTGAAGAAACAACGCTGAACGTAGATTCTACTATGGAAGATAATAACACTGAACAAAAAACGCTGAACGTAACATCTACTATGGAAGATAATGAGACTGAAGAAACAACGCTGAACGTAACGTCTACTATGGAAGATAATTACACTGAAGAAACAACGCTGAACGTAGATTCTACTATGGAAGATAATAACACTGAACAAAAAACGCTGAACGTAACATCTACTATGGAAGATAATGAGACTGAAGAAACAACGCTGAACGTAACGTCTACTATGGAAGATAATGACACTGAAGAAACAACGCTGAACGTAACGTCTACTATGGAAGATAATTACACTGAAGAAACAACGCTGAACGTAACGTCTACTATGGAAGATAATTACACTGAAGAAACAACGCTGAACGTAACGTCTACTATGGAAAATAGCTTCTCTGAAGTAACTTTGTCATCACCAACGCCATCTGATGAAGACTTCTACTCAGAGGAACCTGCATTATCATCAACTCCAACTGTTACAGAACAATCCACTTCGAAGAAAGATGAACTCGCTGCAGAATCTATGTTAACTATGCTAGTTAGTTGCGTCAGTGTTGGTGTCATTGTATCGCTCGCCGCACTTGCTGTTGAGGTTAAAAAATATTATTCCTCGCGTAGATTATCAAGATTAAGATTAAGAAAATTGTATACTAATAGGAGCAATAGCAATAGGAGCAGAAAACTTTTTCTTTAGAGTACCGTAGTTTAGAAATGTGAAAATTTTAATGAAAAATATTTTCATTAACTCATTAAATTCAATTCTCTAATGAAAAAATTTTCCACTAAAAAATTTAATTTAATTGTAAATCTAATGATCAATGGGAAAATTCACCATTAAAAAAAAAACTTTTAATCGGTAATAGAAATATTTATAATTAGAAAATTAAAATTAATGATTAATGAAAATATATTTCATTAAAGAATTAAATTTAATGGTCAACGAAAATTATTTCCATTTAAAAACTAGATTTAATCCTTAATGAAAATATTTTTCATTAATAAATTAAATTTAATGACCAATGAAAATGCTAATGCATTAAGAAATTGGATGCATTATTTGCAATTCTACCGTAGTTTGATCTATTACGCTAGGTGGATAGGATAATCTAAGCGAGGAATAATATTTTTTAACCTCAACAGCAAGTGCGGCGAGCGATACAATGACACCAACACTGACGCAACTAACTAGCATAGTTAACATAGATTCTGCAGCGAGTTCATCTTTCTTCGAAGTAGATTGTTCTGTAACAGTTGGAGTTGATGATAATGCAGGTTCCTCTGAGTAGAAGTCTTCATCAGATGGCGTTGGTGATGACAAAGTTACTTCAGAGAAGCTATTTTCCATAGTAGACGTTACGTTCAGCGTTGTTTCTTCAGTGTAATTATCTTCCATAGTAGACGTTACGTTCAGCGTTGTTTCTTCAGTGTAATTATCTTCCATAGTAGACGTTACGTTCAGCGTTGTTTCTTCAGTGTCATTATCTTCCATAGTAGACGTTACGTTCAGCGTTGTTTCTTCAGTCTCATTATCTTCCATAGTAGATGTTACGTTCAGCGTTTTTTGTTCAGTGTTATTATCTTCCATAGTAGAATCTACGTTCAGCGTTGTTTCTTCAGTGTAATTATCTTCCATAGTAGACGTTACGTTCAGCGTTGTTTCTTCAGTCTCATTATCTTCCATAGTAGATGTTACGTTCAGCGTTTTTTGTTCAGTGTTATTATCTTCCATAGTAGAATCTACGTTCAGCGTTGTTTCTTCAGTGTAATTATCTTCCATAGTAGACGTTACGTTCAGCGTTGTTTCTTCAGTCTCATTATCTTCCATAGTAGACGTTACGTACAGCGTTGTTTCTTCAGTGTATTTATCTTCCATAGTAGACATTAAAGATGGCGATGTATCGTCGGAAAAGTCTTCCCCCGACGTTAGATTTTTAGCAGGTGTTGCAATTGTCGGCGATCGTAATGTCAATTTATTAGCTATCGAAGCGAGTGTTTTGGGTATTGAACGAATCAAATCAAGAAAGGTCGTATCCTTTTCTGGCCTTGCCTCGATCCCTGAAAGAAAAATAAACAAATAGTGTGAAGATTTGATTTCATCCAGTGAATTTATAAATAAATAGTATATTTCACTACAAGTATATTACACTACGGGCATCATGGCGCGCAGTTCAGGGCTCTCAAATTTCTGCTCGTGTAGTGTATACTAGTTTTCTTGCTATCCGGTCGAAAGTACGCAAAAAATTGCTTTGAAAAAAAATTGATGCCTGCACGGAAAAAATGAAACACGACTGGTTACTGTGCTACACAAGAATGAGTCATCTTTACCTATGACTGAGTATCTTTCAACACAGTAACCATTCCTATGTTGCACATTACACTGAAAACACGAGTGATTCTCATGTTCACAGTCGCTTTTAGCTTTTAGGACAATAAAGATTCCCGTGAGCAGAAGAACTCTTACTATATAAAATAAGTATGAGTACTGCGCAAGCGTACGAACGAGTCGCCTGACAAACGTTTCTCATTCTCGTGCAGCACAGTAATCATTCCTGTGCTAAATGAGAACTGTCCCTGTGGATCACATTGTAATAGTAGTAAAAAAACGAAACTTATTTCATTTGTAAATATTTGTAATATTAACTCATATTTTTATCATTATATTTATTATGATTTACAAATAGAAATCATAATATAATAAAATTAATTTATTTTTTTAAATAATAATAATTCTTTAATTTCTTAAAAATATATTACGATATAATACGCGGTTGTATGTTTCTGAATTGTCATCAGTGACTCGAAAAAAAAAAACAAAATTAATAAAATTTCTTTCCAATTCTGCATATGATCGATTAAATAGACCAAAAAAAAAAGTGTATCAACTTATGTCAATTTTTAAACTGACATTTCAAAAATAGATTACTGTGCTGCACGAGAATGAGAAACGTTTGTCAGGCGACTCGTTCGTACGCTTGCGCAGTACTCATACTTATTTTATATAGTAAGAGTTCTTCTGCTCACGGGAATCTTTATTGTCCTAAAAGCTAAAAGCGACTGTGAACATGAGAATCACTCGTGTTTTCAGTGTAATGTGCAACATAGGAATGGTTACTGTGTTGAAAGATACTCAGTCATAGGTAAAGATGACTCATTCTTGTGTAGCACAGTAACCAGTCGTGTTTCATTTTTTCCGTGCAGGCATCAATTTTTTTTCAAAGCAATTTTTTGCGTACTTTCGACCGGATAGCAAGAAAACTAGTATACACTACACGAGCAGAAATTTGAGAGCCCTGAACTGCGCGCCATGATGCCCGTAGTGTAATATACTTGTAGTGTAATATACTATTTATTTATAAATTCACTGGATGAAATCAAATCTTCACACTATTTGTTTATTTTTCTTTCAGGGATCGAGGCAAGGCCAGAAAAGGATACGACCTTTCTTGATTTGATTCGTTCAATACCCAAAACACTCGCTTCGATAGCTAATAAATTGACATTACGATGGCCGACAATTGCAACACCTGCTAAAAATCTAACGTCGGGGGAAGACTTTTCCGACGATACATCGCCATCTTTAATGTCTACTATGGAAGATAAATACACTGAAGAAACAACGCTGAACGTAACGTCTACTATGGAAGATAATTACACTGAAGAAACAACGCTGAACGTAGATTCTACTATGGAAGATAATAACACTGAACAAAAAACGCTGAACGTAACATCTACTATGGAAGATAATGAGACTGAAGAAACAACGCTGAACGTAACGTCTACTATGGAAGATAATTACACTGAAGAAACAACGCTGAACGTAGATTCTACTATGGAAGATAATAACACTGAACAAAAAACGCTGAACGTAACATCTACTATGGAAGATAATGAGACTGAAGAAACAACGCTGAACGTAACGTCTACTATGGAAGATAATTACACTGAAGAAACAACGCTGAACGTAGATTCTACTATGGAAGATAATAACACTGAACAAAAAACGCTGAACGTAACATCTACTATGGAAGATAATGACACTGAAGAAACAACGCTGAACGTAACGTCTACTATGGAAGATAATGACACTGAAGAAACAACGCTGAACGTAACGTCTACTATGGAAGATAATTACACTGAAGAAACAACGCTGAACGTAACGTCTACTATGGAAGATAATTACACTGAAGAAACAACGCTGAACGTAACGTCTACTATGGAAAATAGCTTCTCTGAAGTAACTTTGTCATCACCAACGCCATCTGATGAAGACTTCTACTCAGAGGAACCTGCATTATCATCAACTCCAACTGTTACAGAACAATCCACTTCGAAGAAAGATGAACTCGCTGCAGAATCTATGTTAACTATGCTAGTTAGTTGCGTCAGTGTTGGTGTCATTGTATCGCTCGCCGCACTTGCTGTTGAGGTTAAAAAATATTATTCCTCGCGTAGATTATCAAGATTAAGATTAAGAAAATTGTATACTAATAGGAGCAATAGCAATAGGAGCAGAAAACTTTTTCTTTAGAGTACCGTAGTTTAGAAATGTGAAAATTTTAATGAAAAATATTTTCATTAACTCATTAAATTCAATTCTCTAATGAAAAAATTTTCCACTAAAAAATTTAATTTAATTGTAAATCTAATGATCAATGGGAAAATTCACCATTAAAAAAAAACTTTTAATCGGTAATAGAAATATTTATAATTAGAAAATTAAAATTAATGATTAATGAAAATATATTTCATTAAAGAATTAAATTTAATGGTCAACGAAAATTATTTCCATTTAAAAACTAGATTTAATCCTTAATGAAAATATTTTTCATTAATAAATTAAATTTAATGACCAATGAAAATGCTAATGCATTAAGAAATTGGATGCATTATTTGCAATTCTACCGTAGTTTGATCTATTACGCTAGGTTAGTATTTATTTTTTAGGAATAATATTTTTTTACCTCAACAGCAAGTGCGGCGAGCGATACAATGACACCAACACTGACGTAACTAACTAGCATAGTTAACATAGATTCTGCAGCGAGTTCATCTTTCTTCGAAGTGGATTGTTCTGTAACAGTTGGAGTTGATGATAATGCAGGTTCCTCTGAGTAGAAGTCTTCATCAGATGGCGTTGGTGATGACAAAGTTACTTCAGAGAAGCTATTTTCCATAGTAGACGTTACGTTCAGCGTTGTTTCTTCAGTGTAATTATCTTCCATAGTAGACGTTACGTTCAGCGTTGTTTCTTCAGTGTAATTATCTTCCATAGTAGACGTTACGTTCAGCGTTGTTTCTTCAGTGTAATTATCTTCCATAGTAGAATCTACGTTCAGCGTTGTTTCTTCAGTGTAATTATCTTCCATAGTAGACGTTACGTTCAGCGTTGTTTCTTCAGTGTCATTATCTTCCATAGTAGACGTTACGTTCAGCGTTGTTTCTTCAGTCTCATTATCTTCCATAGTAGATGTTACGTTCAGCGTTTTTTGTTCAGTGTTATTATCTTCCATAGTAGAATCTACGTTCAGCGTTGTTTCTTCAGTGTAATTATCTTCCATAGTAGACGTTACGTTCAGCGTTGTTTCTTCAGTCTCATTATCTTCCATAGTAGATGTTACGTTCAGCGTTTTTTGTTCAGTGTTATTATCTTCCATAGTAGAATCTACGTTCAGCGTTGTTTCTTCAGTGTAATTATCTTCCATAGTAGACGTTACGTTCAGCGTTGTTTCTTCAGTGTATTTATCTTCCATAGTAGACATTAAAGATGGCGATGTATCGTCGGAAAAGTCTTCCCCCGACGTTAGATTTTTAGCAGGTGTTGCAATTGTCGGCGATCGTAATGTCAATTTATTAGCTATCGAAGCGAGTGTTTTGGGTATTGAACGAATCAAATCAAGAAAGGTCGTATCCTTTTCTGGCCTTGCCTCGATCCCTGAAAGAAAAATAAACAAATAGTGTGAAGATTTGATTTCATCCAGTGAATTTATAAATAAATAGTATATTACACTACAAGTATATTACACTACGGGCATCATGGCGCGCAGTTCAGGGCTCTCAAATTTCTGCTCGTGTAGTGTATACTAGTTTTCTTGCTATCCGGTCGAAAGTACGCAAAAAATTGCTTTGAAAAAAAATTGATGCCTGCACGGAAAAAATGAAACACGACTGGTTACTGTGCTACACAAGAATGAGTCATCTTTACCTATGACTGAGTATCTTTCAACACAGTAACCATTCCTATGTTGCACATTACACTGAAAACACGAGTGATTCTCATGTTCACAGTCGCTTTTAGCTTTTAGGACAATAAAGATTCCCGTGAGCAGAAGAACTCTTACTATATAAAATAAGTATGAGTACTGCGCAAGCGTACGAACGAGTCGCCTGACAAACGTTTCTCATTCTCGTGCAGCACAGTAATCATTCCTGTGCTAAATGAGAACTGTCCCTGTGTATTATAGACTGACTACAGCCAACTAAATGAAGCGATGGATATAACTATTTTTCACTACTATAAGTTTTTTTTCTGTAAAAATTTCATATTAGAAATAATAATCTTTAATAAACGTTTAAATATGTAACTATTTTTTGTTTATTTATTTATATTCTTGCTATTAATTTAACTTAATGTATTGTACTATTGTGAAAAATGTATATATAAAAATATACTAGAATTTTAAATGATTAATTTCATAAAAAATATATATATATATATATAAAATTTAAGAACGTTGATAAATATTTAAGCTTTTTTTGCCACAAAAATTGGAGTTATTTTCGATTGCTAAAAATGTAAATAATATAACTGTGAAATTTCTATTTTTGAAATGTCAGTTTAAAAATTGACATAAGTTGATACACTTTTTTTTTTGGTCTATTTAATCGATCATATGCAGAATTCGAAAGAAATTTTATTAATTTTGTTTTTTTTTTTCGAGTCACTGATGACAATTCAGAAACATACAACCGCGTATTATATCGTAATATATTTTTAAGAAATTAAAGAATTATTATTATTTAAAAAAATAAATTAATTTTATTATATTATGATTTCTATTTGTAAATCATAATAAATATAATGATAAAAATATGAGTTAATATTACAAATATTTACAAATGAAAT
The DNA here is from genome assembly GCF_905475465.1 of Pieris napi. Lineage (NCBI taxonomy): Eukaryota > Metazoa > Arthropoda > Insecta > Lepidoptera > Pieridae > Pieris > Pieris napi. Next base: position 6,206,474 of record NC_062237.1, on the reverse strand, counting down.
AAGTTTCGTTTTTTTACTACTATTACAATGTGATCCACAGGGACAGTTCTCATTTAGCACAGGAATGATTACTGTGCTGCACGAGAATGAGAAACGTTTGTCAGGCGACTCGTTCGTACGCTTGCGCAGTACTCATACTTATTTTATATAGTTAAGGCGGAAACATACTACCAAAACGCGACGCTACACCACGCCATCCGACGCATGTCAGTACTTATCAATCCTATATATTTAATATGGTCAGATGCACATAGACAACATGCCATGTGATCACACGCGGTAACATCCAATCGATTTGGATCGGCGTGTTGTGGATGTTGTGATGATGACGTCATGCGTCAGTCTTTCGAGTTTTTGACACGAATGTCAATTTATATACTTAGATATTTTTGGATTTATTTGACGAAATGAACGACGAAGAATTAATTGAGTTGGTCAAACAATATTCTGTTTTATATGACATGCGATTACCTCAATACAAGGACAAAAACAGGGAGTTAGGATGTCGTTAGTTTAATACAAATAACCTGCTAATCAATTCAGTTTATTAGAAAAATACAGGGTGGGCCAGAAAGATTTGCGAATTTGAAAAAAATATAATAAAAAAACTAAATACAATACATTTCTTAAAAATAACATCATCCAGGTGTGCACCATTGCGCTGCAAACATTCCTCGAATCTGGACCTCAAATTGGTAAAAACTTGCTGGCACATTGCGCGGGGAATAAATCAGCTAAATGACTTCTGAATTTGCAAGCGTGTCGTGGTGTCGCGTGTTGGTAATGTGCACGATGGACGTCGGGTGTCGACACGACACGTCGCGTCGCGTTTTAGTAGTATGTTTCCGCCTTAAGAGTTCTTCTGCTCACGGGAATCTTTATTGTCCTAAAAGCTAAAAGCGACTGTGAACATGAGAATCACTCGTGTTTTCAGTGTAATGTGCAACATAGGAATGGTTACTGTGTTGAAAGATACTCAGTCATAGGTAAAGATGACTCATTCTTGTGTAGCACAGTAACCAGTCGTGTTTCATTTTTTCCGTGCAGGCATCAATTTTTTTTCAAAGCAATTTTTTGCGTACTTTCGACCGGATAGCAAGAAAACTAGTATACACTACACGAGCAGAAATTTGAGAGCCCTGAACTGCGCGCCATGATGCCCGTAGTGTAATATACTTGTAGTGTAATATACTATTTATTTATAAATTCACTGGATGAAATCAAATCTTCACACTATTTGTTTATTTTTCTTTCAGGGATCGAGGCAAGGCCAGAAAAGGATACGACCTTTCTTGATTTGATTCGTTCAATACCCAAAACACTCGCTTCGATAGCTAATAAATTGACATTACGATCGCCGACAATTGCAACACCTGCTAAAAATCTAACGTCGGGGGAAGACTTTTCCGACGATACATCGCCATCTTTAATGTCTACTATCGAAGATAAATACACTGAAGAAACAACGCTGTACGTAACGTCTACTATGGAAGATAATGAGACTGAAGAAACAACGCTGAACGTAACGTCTACTATGGAAGATAATTACACTGAAGAAACAACGCTGAACGTAACGTCTACTATGGAAGATAATTACACTGAAGAAACAACGCTGAACGTAGATTCTACTATGGAAGATAATAACACTGAACAAAAAACGCTGAACGTAACATCTACTATGGAAGATAATGAGACTGAAGAAACAACGCTGAACGTAACGTCTACTATGGAAGATAATTACACTGAAGAAACAACGCTGAACGTAACGTCTACTATGGAAAATAGCTTCTCTGAAGTAACTTTGTCATCACCAACGCCATCTGATGAAGACTTCTACTCAGAGGAACCTGCATTATCATCAACTCCAACTGTTACAGAACAATCTACTTCGAAGAAAGATGAACTCGCTGCAGAATCTATGTTAACTATGCTAGTTAGTTGCGTCAGTGTTGGTGTCATTGTATCGCTCGCCGCACTTGCTGTTGAGGTTAAAAAATATTATTCCTCGCTTAGATTATCCTATCCACCTAGCGTAATAGATCAAACTACGGTAGAATTGCAAATAATGCATCCAATTTCTTAATGCATTAGCATTTTCATTGGTCATTAAATTTAATTTATTAATGAAAAATATTTTCATTAAGGATTAAATCTAGTTTTTAAATGGAAATAATTTTCGTTGACCATTAAATTTAATTCTTTAATGAAATATATTTTCATTAATCATTAATTTTAATTTTCTAATTATAAATATTTCTATTACCGATTAAAAGTTTTTTTTTTAATGGTGAATTTTCCCATTGATCATTAGATTTACAATTAAATTAAATTTTTTAGTGGAAAATTTTTTCATTAGAGAATTGAATTTAATGAGTTAATGAAAATATTTTTCATTAAAATTTTCACATTTCTAAACTACGGTACTCTAAAGAAAAAGTTTTCTGCTCCTATTGCTATTGCTCCTATTAGTATACAATTTTCTTAATCTTAATCTTGATAATCTACGCGAGGAATAATATTTTTTAACCTCAACAGCAAGTGCGGCGAGCGATACAATGACACCAACACTGACGCAACTAACTAGCATAGTTAACATAGATTCTGCAGCGAGTTCATCTTTCTTCGAAGTGGATTGTTCTGTAACAGTTGGAGTTGATGATAATGCAGGTTCCTCTGAGTAGAAGTCTTCATCAGATGGCGTTGGTGATGACAAAGTTACTTCAGAGAAGCTATTTTCCATAGTAGACGTTACGTTCAGCGTTGTTTCTTCAGTGTAATTATCTTCCATAGTAGACGTTACGTTCAGCGTTGTTTCTTCAGTGTAATTATCTTCCATAGTAGACGTTACGTTCAGCGTTGTTTCTTCAGTGTCATTATCTTCCATAGTAGACGTTACGTTCAGCGTTGTTTCTTCAGTCTCATTATCTTCCATAGTAGATGTTACGTTCAGCGTTTTTTGTTCAGTGTTATTATCTTCCATAGTAGAATCTACGTTCAGCGTTGTTTCTTCAGTGTAATTATCTTCCATAGTAGACGTTACGTTCAGCGTTGTTTCTTCAGTCTCATTATCTTCCATAGTAGATGTTACGTTCAGCGTTTTTTGTTCAGTGTTATTATCTTCCATAGTAGAATCTACGTTCAGCGTTGTTTCTTCAGTGTAATTATCTTCCATAGTAGACGTTACGTTCAGCGTTGTTTCTTCAGTCTCATTATCTTCCATAGTAGACGTTACGTACAGCGTTGTTTCTTCAGTGTATTTATCTTCCATAGTAGACATTAAAGATGGCGATGTATCGTCGGAAAAGTCTTCCCCCGACGTTAGATTTTTAGCAGGTGTTGCAATTGTCGGCGATCGTAATGTCAATTTATTAGCTATCGAAGCGAGTGTTTTGGGTATTGAACGAATCAAATCAAGAAAGGTCGTATCCTTTTCTGGCCTTGCCTCGATCCCTGAAAGAAAAATAAACAAATAGTGTGAAGATTTGATTTCATCCAGTGAATTTATAAATAAATAGTATATTACACTACAAGTATATTACACTACGGGCATCATGGCGCGCAGTTCAGGGCTCTCAAATTTCTGCTCGTGTAGTGTATACTAGTTTTCTTGCTATCCGGTCGAAAGTACGCAAAAAATTGCTTTGAAAAAAAATTGATGCCTGCACGGAAAAAATGAAACACGACTGGTTACTGTGCTACACAAGAATGAGTCATCTTTACCTATGACTGAGTATCTTTCAACACAGTAACCATTCCTATGTTGCACATTACACTGAAAACACGAGTGATTCTCATGTTCACAGTCGCTTTTAGCTTTTAGGACAATAAAGATTCCCGTGAGCAGAAGAACTCTTACTATATAAAATAAGTATGAGTACTGCGCAAGCGTACGAACGAGTCGCCTGACAAACGTTTCTCATTCTCGTGCAGCACAGTAATCATTCCTGTGCTAAATGAGAACTGTCCCTGTGTATTATAGACTGACTACAGCCAACTAAATGAAGCGATGGATATAACTATTTTTCACTACTATAAGTTTTTTTTCTGTAAAAATTTCATATTAGAAATAATAATCTTTAATAAACGTTTAAATATGTAACTATTTTTTGTTTATTTATTTATATTCTTGCTATTAATTTAACTTAATGTATTGTACTATTGTGAAAAATGTATATATAAAAATATACTAGAATTTTAAATGATTAATTTCATAAAAAATATATATATATATATATAAAATTTAAGAACGTTGATAAATATTTAAGCTTTTTTTGCCACAAAAATTGGAGTTATTTTCGATTGCTAAAAATGTAAATAATATAACTGTGAAATTTCTATTTTTGAAATGTCAGTTTAAAAATTGACATAAGTTGATACACTTTTTTTTTTGGTCTATTTAATCGATCATATGCAGAATTCGAAAGAAATTTTATTAATTTTGTTTTTTTTTTTCGAGTCACTGATGACAATTCAGAAACATACAACCGCGTATTATATCGTAATATATTTTTAAGAAATTAAAGAATTATTATTATTTAAAAAAATAAATTAATTTTATTATATTATGATTTCTATTTGTAAATCATAATAAATATAATGATAAAAATATGAGTTAATATTACAAATATTTACAAATGAAATAAGTTTCGTTTTTTTACTACTATTACAATGTGATCCACAGGGACAGTTCTCATTTAGCACAGGAATGATTACTGTGCTGCACGAGAATGAGAAACGTTTGTCAGGCGACTCGTTCGTACGCTTGCGCAGTACTCATACTTATTTTATATAGTAAGAGTTCTTCTGCTCACGGGAATCTTTATTGTCCTAAAAGCTAAAAGCGACTGTGAACATGAGAATCACTCGTGTTTTCAGTGTAATGTGCAACATAGGAATGGTTACTGTGTTGAAAGATACTCAGTCATAGGTAAAGATGACTCATTCTTGTGTAGCACAGTAACCAGTCGTGTTTCATTTTTTCCGTGCAGGCATCAATTTTTTTTCAAAGCAATTTTTTGCGTACTTTCGACCGGATAGCAAGAAAACTAGTATACACTACACGAGCAGAAATTTGAGAGCCCTGAACTGCGCGCCATGATGCCCGTAGTGTAATATACTTGTAGTGTAATATACTATTTATTTATAAATTCACTGGATGAAATCAAATCTTCACACTATTTGTTTATTTTTCTTTCAGGGATCGAGGCAAGGCCAGAAAAGGATACGACCTTTCTTGATTTGATTCGTTCAATACCCAAAACACTCGCTTCGATAGCTAATAAATTGACATTACGATCGCCGACAATTGCAACACCTGCTAAAAATCTAACGTCGGGGGAAGACTTTTCCGACGATACATCGCCATCTTTAATGTCTACTATCGAAGATAAATACACTGAAGAAACAACGCTGTACGTAACGTCTACTATGGAAGATAATGAGACTGAAGAAACAACGCTGAACGTAACGTCTACTATGGAAGATAATTACACTGAAGAAACAACGCTGAACGTAGATTCTACTATGGAAGATAATAACACTGAACAAAAAACGCTGAACGTAACGTCTACTATGGAAGATAATTACACTGAAGAAACAACGCTGAACGTAACGTCTACTATGGAAGATAATTACACTGAAGAAACAACGCTGAACGTAACGTCTACTATGGAAAATAGCTTCTCTGAAGTAACTTTGTCATCACCAACGCCATCTGATGAAGACTTCTACTCAGAGGAACCTGCATTATCATCAACTCCAACTGTTACAGAACAATCTACTTCGAAGAAAGATGAACTCGCTGCAGAATCTATGTTAACTATGCTAGTTAGTTGCGTCAGTGTTGGTGTCATTGTATCGCTCGCCGCACTTGCTGTTGAGGTTAAAAAATATTATTCCTCGCTTAGATTATCCTATCCACCTAGCGTAATAGATCAAACTACGGTAGAATTGCAAATAATGCATCCAATTTCTTAATGCATTAGCATTTTCATTGGTCATTAAATTTAATTTATTAATGAAAAATATTTTCATTAAGGATTAAATCTAGTTTTTAAATGGAAATAATTTTCGTTGACCATTAAATTTAATTCTTTAATGAAATATGTTTTCATTAATCATTAATTTTAATTTTCTAATTATAAATATTTCTATTACCGATTAAAAGTTTTTTTTTTAATGGTGAATTTTCCCATTGATCATTAGATTTACAATTAAATTAAATTTTTTAGTGGAAAATTTTTTCATTAGAGAATTGAATTTAATGAGTTAATGAAAATATTTTTCATTAAAATTTTCACATTTCTAAACTACGGTACTCTAAAGAAAAAGTTTTCTGCTCCTATTGCTATTGCTCCTATTAGTATACAATTTTCTTAATCTTAATCTTGATAATCTACGCGAGGAATAATATTTTTTAACCTCAACAGCAAGTGCGGCGAGCGATACAATGACACCAACACTGACGCAACTAACTAGCATAGTTAACATAGATTCTGCAGCGAGTTCATCTTTCTTCGAAGTGGATTGTTCTGTAACAGTTGGAGTTGATGATAATGCAGGTTCCTCTGAGTAGAAGTCTTCATCAGATGGCGTTGGTGATGACAAAGTTACTTCAGAGAAGCTATTTTCCATAGTAGACGTTACGTTCAGCGTTGTTTCTTCAGTGTAATTATCTTCCATAGTAGACGTTACGTTCAGCGTTGTTTCTTCAGTGTAATTATCTTCCATAGTAGACGTTACGTTCAGCGTTGTTTCTTCAGTGTCATTATCTTCCATAGTAGACGTTACGTTCAGCGTTGTTTCTTCAGTGTCATTATCTTCCATAGTAGATGTTACGTTCAGCGTTTTTTGTTCAGTGTTATTATCTTCCATAGTAGACGCTACGTTCAGCGTTGTTTCTTCAGTGTAATTATCTTCCATAGTAGACGTTACGTTCAGCGTTGTTTCTTCAGTCTCATTATCTTCCATAGTAGATGTTACGTTCAGCGTTTTTTGTTCAGTGTTATTATCTTCCATAGTAGAATCTACGTTCAGCGTTGTTTCTTCAGTGTAATTATCTTCCATAGTAGACGTTACGTTCAGCGTTGTTTCTTCAGTCTCATTATCTTCCATAGTAGACGTTACGTACAGCGTTGTTTCTTCAGTGTATTTATCTTCGATAGTAGACATTAAAGATGGCGATGTATCGTCGGAAAAGTCTTCCCCCGACGTTAGATTTTTAGCAGGTGTTGCAATTGTCGGCGATCGTAATGTCAATTTATTAGCTATCGAAGCGAGTGTTTTGGGTATTGAACGAATCAAATCAAGAAAGGTCGTATCCTTTTCTGGCCTTGCCTCGATCCCTGAAAGAAAAATAAACAAATAGTGTGAAGATTTGATTTCATCCAGTGAATTTATAAATAAATAGTATATTACACTACAAGTATATTACACTACGGGCATCATGGCGCGCAGTTCAGGGCTCTCAAATTTCTGCTCGTGTAGTGTATACTAGTTTTCTTGCTATCCGGTCGAAAGTACGCAAAAAATTGCTTTGAAAAAAAATTGATGCCTGCACGGAAAAAATGAAACACGACTGGTTACTGTGCTACACAAGAATGAGTCATCTTTACCTATGACTGAGTATCTTTCAACACAGTAACCATTCCTATGTTGCACATTACACTGAAAACACGAGTGATTCTCATGTTCACAGTCGCTTTTAGCTTTTAGGACAATAAAGATTCCCGTGAGCAGAAGAACTCTTACTATATAAAATAAGTATGAGTACTGCGCAAGCGTACGAACGAGTCGCCTGACAAACGTTTCTCATTCTCGTGCAGCACAGTAATCATTCCTGTGCTAAATGAGAACTGTCCCTGTGTATTATAGACTGACTACAGCCAACTAAATGAAGCGATGGATATAACTATTTTTCACTACTATAAGTTTTTTTTCTGTAAAAATTTCATATTAGAAATAATAATCTTTAATAAACGTTTAAATATGTAACTATTTTTTGTTTATTTATTTATATTCTTGCTATTAATTTAACTTAATGTATTGTACTATTGTGAAAAATGTATATATAAAAATATACTAGAATTTTAAATGATTAATTTCATAAAAAATATATATATATATATATATAAAATTTAAGAACGTTGATAAATATTTAAGCTTTTTTTGCCACAAAAATTGGAGTTATTTTCGATTGCTAAAAATGTAAATAATATAACTGTGAAATTTCTATTTTTGAAATGTCAGTTTAAAAATTGACATAAGTTGATACACTTTTTTTTTTGGTCTATTTAATCGATCATATGCAGAATTCGAAAGAAATTTTATTAATTTTGTTTTTTTTTTTCGAGTCACTGATGACAATTCAGAAACATACAACCGCGTATTATATCGTAATATATTTTTAAGAAATTAAAGAATTATTATTATTTAAAAAAATAAATTAATTTTATTATATTATGATTTCTATTTGTAAATCATAATAAATATAATGATAAAAATATGAGTTAATATTACAAATATTTACAAATGAAATAAGTTTCGTTTTTTTACTACTATTACAATGTGATCCACAGGGACAGTTCTCATTTAGCACAGGAATGATTACTGTGCTGCACGAGAATGAGAAACGTTTGTCAGGTGACTCATTCGTACGCTTGCGCAGCCCTGCGATTCTGTAACTCGCTTCACACAGTCTCAGCGCTGATTTTTGCTGTCAAATCGTTCGTTTCGGTGTCATGTTACAATTTGGTATTCTGATAAACAATAACCGCGACAAAAGCGCCGCTCAAATGAGATTGTTCACATTTGGAACTAAAATTTGGCACTGCTACACTTACGCTCCAAAATTGTTGGTATTTGGTATTCTGATACATACCATTTGACATCTCATCTCACTTAAATGTACATTTTGTACGTCAAATTAAAAGTTGCTCTTCCCTCGCTGAAATCGTCATTTACCAGTGAGTTAGCCATTTTTAGCGAAGTTAAAACTTGTTTTATGTGAAAATATTCTAACATAGGACAATCTATATGTATCTTGGGGTAAGTTTATAAAATAATATTTATAATACAGCATTATTTTACGAAAAAATTATATATATAAACATTAAGCTTCGTGAAATAGAACTTTGTTATTGTTACAGAAGGCCCGTTTCCACTTTAAAAGTTTAAACCTCTATTTCAAGAAATAAATGATGTAAACCATTAAAAAATTCTTAATATAATATCTATAGATGGCGAAGAAAATGTAGGCCCGAAACGCCCAATTGGTTTCTCGGCGTTGGTTACTATCGCTTTTTTCCAATACTCAAGAAATTATATGGTATTGACGAAACCTAGAACATATGCTGCTGAGATGAACGAAGAGTCTAGTAAATAGATGATCTAAGGTAAACATTTTGATTATATAAGCATTAAAAATATCATTTTTATCCTAGAACCAATTTTTCGATGCAGTCTTGATCTTGTCTTGTCTCCAGCAGAGATAAGTCAAACAGAAAACGATAAATAAGTTAAGATAGGTAAATTTTGTAATATATTTGTATTTTTCTACTATACTAAAATTATAAATCTAATAATTTCAGAGATCCCCAAATGTTCAAAATTCCTGAAAGAAAAAAAAACATTCTGCCTTTGAAGAAGAAGAATATTGTACATTTGTATCATACGACAAGGCCCCTGGATATAAAAAGACACAATAGTGCAGACATTTTCAAATTATTGAATTTAGACTACTTATCCTTCAATTTATAATAAATGATAACACAGTACAATTTCGGTTCCTATATTTTTATAAAATATATTGATATAACATTAAGGTTTTGGATAAAAACATTATTCTGCTTTACACAAGTATGAAATACCATCATTACATACATGATGGTTTAAGTACTTATTAAGCTTTTTTAAATTTATCGTTCATAACTATTACTTTTTACAAACTAATTAGTAAATATATTAAGATAAATATATTTGTCTACAAAATAAAGTAGATGTTATTGATTAGCTCTATGTGAGGCTGGGTTTGAATAAGTTTTTATTATACTTAAGTTTGTTGTACTGAAAGTTATTTTGTAGTGTGTTAAAAGTTTACTATAATCATTAAATTAAATGTGTGTTATTATATTGTTCTTTTATTAACCTATAAAGTAACATGGCTTATATATTTTTCATTTTGGCTTAGCTATGTATTTAACTCGGTTACTAAGTTTTCTATAGGCAGTCATTAAATAAGTGGTAGATTTAATTAATCATTTTATTAATATAATATTATTAGATACAAAAAAAATTATTATGAAGTACACAATTATCTTAAACACGGTAATACAATTTTTCATATAAAAATCATAGTTGTCCAAACTGCATTCAAAATAGATTAGTGGTCTCGGTTTAATATCTCTTCTTAACATTTCAATAATTGGTCATTTTCTTCCTCATTCTTGACAACTACCACTGATGGCTGTAATACAATGATTATCTGTTAAAATTGTAAATAGGGAAATGTGGTAAGTCACTGTACTGACACAATAATATTGCATAGCAATTTAATTATTGTAAAGTTAAGGTAAATAATAAAAAAAACTTGCATAAAACACACAAAAACTTATATATGGGATATCTTTGTATTTCTAAGTAAAGTATCTTAAAAACATGTTTGATAATATTATAACTAAGCCAAATATTATTAAAAGTTTTATGGTAACAAGGCTTAGTAATTTCGCACAGTATTTGATTCAGTACTATGAATAAAAAAAATCTTGAGCAAACCTATATTTAGACTCAAAAATCCAAATCCAAGTATGTACTTTAAAAACAATTATTTATTAATGAAACAAATCCAAGACCCATAAAGAGTATGTTTAGTGCTAAAGTGTAGTCAGCAGCAATAACTATCTTTTGATTGATTCATTAAATAAGTTATGGCAATGTTGTTTCCAACATTTAAAATTAACGTTGATCACTTGAAATGGTATGAATTTGAGCACTTGAAAGCTTATATATTTGATCCAACATACCTAACATGATTATTTATACTTGTATTCTGAAATCTGAACAATTAAATTAAATTCAACTTGATCAGTTAAAATTAATACTTCTTATATTTCATGAATGGAATTTGAAGTTAGGAAACCTAAAAATATTTTTTTATTTGACATTTTTAACCAACAATTTCATTATTCTTTACAATGTCGCTTCGATTTAACCTATTACATTTGACTTCAAATTTGCCATCAAACAAACAAACTTTGTTAACTGTTTTACTAGACACTACTTATTCCTATTTATTTACTATGATAGTTATTATATTTCTAAAATAGTTTTAATAGAATTCAGTTTTTATGAGTGTTAGTAAAAACATAGGTAATATTGTTGTTGTGTGTTTGACCTCTGAATCACTTAAAAAGGTTGCAATAGTAGTTTCATGGCATCTAAAAAGTACCAACACTTGCACTTACACAAATGAATAAATATATAAACACTAATTTTTCTTCTTTATAGATAGGTACCCTTTTATTTTATAATTACTCAACAAAATATTATATGAAAACATTGGTATTAACCTTGGTTACCTTTAGTAAGATTTTGAAAATTTAAGACACCTATCCATCCTGTTTACTTTGAATCCGTAGCCCATTTGCTGAGAGAATCACTTTTAGCGTGACATCATCTTTTATCTTTTTGTTAAGATAATATTCTTAAATTTTTTACAATATATCCAGATGTTAGGTATCCCTTGTTTCGTGCTGAAACATAATTAATATTTTTAAGTTTCTGTCGCTCATATACACCACGGCTGGTCAGTTGTCGGGTAAATACGAAATATAAACTCTTAATTGGAAGTTATAAACAAAATACGTAACTTACGATTGACTAATAAATAAACTCACTACTTACCTTTAAGCGGCCCCATTGCCAGATGGGTTTTAATAATTTTCCTCGCTATTCTATTATTTTCCATCAGATAAATCATTTTTGAGATATTTTCACAGTTTATCTTTTTTTAATAGTCTTCATTTTATTTCAAATGTCGACCATTTTGTTTTATTAAAAATATTTTGTTTGAGTTTGATGAAAATTTTGACAATTAACTCTTTTTATAAAATAAAATGAGTCAATTGTCACGATATTAATAGACAACAACTCACTAGGTTACCTCCCTCCACTTATCAAGACGTAATGTAAAATTTCTTAACAGAATACCATGAGATTCCAAAAATTACGTCAGTGACGAAGGGAGCGCTGTTACTGCGTAGTGGACTCACGGAATAACAGTGAGTTACAGAATCGCAGGGCAGTACTCATACTTATTTTATATAGTAAAAGTTCTTCTGCTCACGGGAATCTCTATTGTTCTAAAAGCTAACAGCGACTGTGAACATGAGAATCACTCGTGTTTTCAGTGTAATGTGCAACATAGGAATGGTTACTGTGTTGAAAGATACTCAGTCATATGTAAAGACGACTCATTCTTATTATCACATGATCTAGTAATGTGCTAAGAACTTTTTTTATATATTTTCGCTCATTTTTGTGTAGCACAGTAACCAGTCGTGTTTCATTTTTTCCGTGTGCCCCCGACATTTGCGGCACGAGCGAAGCGAGTGCTGCTGGTCGGGGGGACAGGCATCAAATACACCTGTCAATAAAGATACTAATTTATAATCTATCATACACTGATAGAAGGATTTGTTTATATTTAATAAACTTTATTAACTGTTAATAAATGATTTTTTAACATCATAGGATTTAATAAATATTTATTAACAGTTAATAAGTGATTGGAAGTTCGTTGCGGGTAGGCGCAAGTTGAATATCGAGTCCTCACAAAATAACCAATTAAAAATAGAAATAAGTGAGAATACACAATAAAAAGTAAATATCAAACTGAACCAGGAGAAGATATACCATAGGCAAACGTATCTGCCTCATTATTAGTGTAAAAAATAGAACATTTTCACGTTTTAATTTGTCTTATTGCAACGGTGACTTTTCGTTTTGACTAAAACAATTAAAAGTGCGTGTACAAATCTAGTGCAAGTGACTTGGAACAAGGATCAGTCAATTTTTGTTGATATTACTACAAAAAGAAGAAAAAACTACGACTTTGTAACAGTGATGTTAAACGGGTATACGTGACTTGCAGCGACCTAATATTACATTAGTCACTCCTTGTAAACGTCACTCAAGAAAGAAACTGTTCAAGTAATTCGTCCTCTTCGTCATACAGTATCTCGGCGTCGCAGATAAGCTGTGTTTCTGAATCGAACATTTGTATCGGCCCGAGTTCAAACCTAGACACGGAATATTGACACTTCAATTAATTTCGAATTTTTGTTTTTATAATTTTACTTGAAGATATCTAATCTATTTCTAACGGATAGAATATAAAAGGAAAAATAATTCTGTAATAAAAAAAAAAAATAAAAAAATTAGAAACAACATTTCAAAGTATGGACAAAAAAGAAATGGAATACCTTATAGAATCGATACACCAAAAGCTGTGCGAAAAGTTGGAAGATCAGACGAGAATTATAACAGAAAGTGTAACAAAGTCCGTCGTAAGCAGTATAAATGTGAAGTTAGCAGAATTAACTGAAGAAAACAAGAAACTTAAATCGGAGATCGTCGTTCTAAAAGACAGAGTAAAATTCCTTGAAGATGGGAAAAGGAAAAATAATTTAGTATTTTTTGGCATACATGAAAACCAACAAGAAGAACCTAACCTGCTTACACACATGCTGAAGTTGATAAATAATTCAACTGGTTTATCCTTGGACCCTAAAGAGCTAAGCTCAGCTTATAGACTGGGCAAAAAGAGTGAAAATCCTCGCCCAGTCCTCGTTAACTTCACTAGCCTTTGGAGAAAATACGAGGTACTGAAAAATGGAAACAAACTCCCATCTAACATGTATGTAAAAGAAGATTTTTCCAAAGAAGTATTAGAAAAAAGAAAACTATTACAAATCGAACTAAAAGCTGAACGTGCTAAAGGGAAAACTTGCCACATTAAAAAAGATAAGCTCGTTATATACGAGAATACGCATGAGAAATCTGAAAAAAGAAAGAGAAACTTCTCAGAATCTCCGAAACAATATCAACCCCAACCAACAAGTAAAAAAATAAACTTACTTGATTACTACGAAGCGCATGGCTCGAATTCAACGCCGAAACAGCAAAAAAACTAGCATGCGCCCCCGACCGCTCGAACCAACATAATTCTTTCAAACACAACAACAACAGACAAAACGCACTAACCACCCCAAGCCGGCTGGTCACCGTGGGGGCTGTCGACCACTCCCTTCCAGCTCAGAAACGAGATGAGAAGATTCACAAAAACATTACAAGTTCCATCACTCCAAGCCGAATCGAAAATAAGATACTTTATATCGCCACTCTGAACTGTCTATCATTGAGAACACACGAAAAACTTACCGAGCTAGAGTTAGCTCTTTTAAAGATAAACTGGGACATATTAGGATTAAGCGAAATAAGAAGAATAGGCGAAAGCATTGAAGATCATAAAGAATATATCTTCTATTATAAAGGCGAAATAAAAGGATCCCATGGAGTAGGCTTTATGGTTAAAAAATACTTACAGCCAAATATAGAAGAATTTAAGGGCATATCAGATAGAATAGCCATTCTTAATATAAATTTTCCAGGTTTCAAGGACAAATGGTCAATTATACAAATTTATGCACCTACTGAAAATCATGAAGAACATATCAAAGATAAGTTTTACAACCAATTGACTACAGTTTTACAAAATACTTTCAAAAACATCATAGTTATGGGCGATTTCAATGGAAGAATAGGACGCAGACGTCCTGGTGAAGAGAACATCATAGGCGACTTCGGCTTCGGCCCAAGGAGCAAAAATGGAGAACGAATGCTCAATCTCGCTCTCGAAAATAACTTAGCATTCATGAACAGTTTCTTCAAAAAAGTTACGGCGAAGAAGTGGACATGGATATCACCGGACGGACGCCACAAAAATGAAATCGACTACATCGGAACCAACAATAGGAAACCCTTCCAGAACGTTAGTGTATTAAATCAACTCAACTTCAACACCAATCATCGATTAGTAAGAGCCACCATAAAATGTATCGAACCAAAGAAAAGTAGAAATAAATACAACACAAAAACAAAGCTAATGATAGTAAAACAAATCCCTGACAATGAAGTCAAAAACCAGATAGAAGGAAAATATATCAATGAAGTAAATGAAATACTTGGAACTCTAAGTCGCAATCCCCCAAAAACTAACAAGAAACAAATTGGAAAAGAAACTCAAAAGCTAATGGAAGAAAGAAAACAGCTCTTAAAACTTGGAAAAAACAAGCAAAATCAAAAATTGATATCAGAAGTAAGTAAGAAAATTAGTAACAATATTAAGAAAGAAAGAACCAAAAGAAGAATAGAAGCACTTAATTACCATATAACCAAGACAGGAGGAGTTAAAAAAGCTCTAAATGAACTCGTAGAAACAAAACAATGGATACCGAACATTAAGAATTACGTAGGCAAACAACAGACAAAAAGAAAAGATATATTGAAAACTGCAACAGACTTCTACAGAAACCTCTACTCACTAGAGACTGATAATACCTCACAGAATCCAGTAAATCTTGAACAAGACGAAGAAGAGGTACCTAAATTTCTCCTTTCAGAAACGGAGCATGCTATCAAAAGCCTAAAAAATGGAAAAGCGCCTGGACCAGATCACATAACTAATGAGATGATCAAAGTATCATCAGCAGCACCAGGGAACCTAAGAAAACTTACTGAACTATTCAACACCATACTAAAAACGGAATACATACCTTCTCAATGGACGAAGAACATAATTACACTGCTCCACAAAAAGGGTGACAGGAACATCATAGAAAACTATAGACCTATAAGCCTTATGTCCAACATGTATAAAGTTTTCTCCAAAATGATCCTGCGAAGAATAACGAAGGTAATGGATGAACAACAACCCATGGAACAAGCTGGATTCAGATCCGGATTCTCAACTGTAGATCATATACATGTTATAAAACAGCTAATACAAAAGTGCAAAGAATACGGAAAAGCACTATACATCGCTTTTGTAGACTACAGTAAAGCATTCGACTCTATAAAGCACGATTCCCTCTGGAGAGCCTTAATACAACAAGGTATACCAAAAAAATACATACGTATAATTAGAAATATATATACAAGTAGCACGGCTTATATCAAACTAGAGACAACGGGTGAAGAATTTCCTATAGCCAGGGGTGTGAGACAGGGCGATCCTTTGTCCCCAAAACTCTTCTCAGCCATTTTGGAGAGTTTATTTAGAAATTTGGAATGGGATAAGGTCGGCATAAACATAAACGGCAGACAACTGAACCACCTAAGATTCGCAGACGATTTAGTGATCATTTCAGATAACGCAAAGACGCTTCAAACTATGCTGCAACAGCTGACAGAAGCAAGCAAGATAGTTGGGCTTTCTATGAACAAATCTAAAACGAAAATAATGACAAATAGAGAAACTATTATGATACAAATAGGAGGAGATGCTATCGAATATGTAGATCACTACGTATATTTAGGGCAAATAATATCATTTCATGACCAAATGGATCTTGAGATAGAAAGAAGAGTGTCTAGCGCCTGGAAGAGATTTTGGTCACTCAAGGAAGTACTTAAAAGTAAAGACTTCCCAATAGTAGCTAAGAAAAAGGTGTTCAATCTATGTATCCTACCATGTGTTACATACGGCTGCGAGACTTGGGCTTTATCTCAGAAACATCTTCTAAAGTTGAGAACATGCCAAAGAGGAATGGAAAGAAGCATGGTGGGTGTAACACTGAGACATCGAAAAAGAGCAGAAGAGATCAGATCAACGACCAAAGTAGAAGACATTATAAAGAAAATAAGGCAGTTGAAATGGCGCTGGACTGGGCACATGACGAGAGATAGCAGGTTGAAATGGACAAAAATAATTACAGAATGGCAACCTCGTGATGGAAAAAGGAAAAGAGGAAGACCGACCAAGAGATGGGCAGATGATATTAAGATAATAGGAGGCACAACTTGGACAAGAAGAGCTAATAACAGAAAAGAATGGAAACAGCTGGAAGAGGCCTACGTGTCACAGGACACGCTGATCACCAAAAGCGGGTCATATGATGCATAAGATTAAGTTTTATTTTATTTATGTGTTAGAATTAAGTGTTTTTTTTTTATGTAACTTAAATAATTGTTATTACATTGTATGGGTGTCAGCAATAAAGGCTAATCAATCAATCAATCAATCAATAAGTGATTATTAAGTACAGTTTATTAACTGTTAATAAATATTTATTAATGGTTAATGAATATTTGGTAACTGTTAACAAATATTTATTTAAAATAAAAAGCAAAAATAGCAATTTTCTTTTGACACTTTTTATAACCCTACAGCTAGAATACGTGATAATAATTAAATTCACTAAATAAATTAACGTTTTTAATATTTAAAAATATAAAAGATAATTAAGGTAAAGTACCCAGTACTTGAACACTTGTAAAAATGGGACCAGTAGTTGAACAGACTTTTCGAATTGTTATAATACAAAATCCGTAAATTTATTATGAGTAATATGCGCATATTATAACTATTAAATGATACAGTAATTGATTTCTGTAAGTTTTTTCAATTATAAATCAAAACAATTATATTTTTATTAACTTGAAAGTTGACATGTCGAGAATCGTCGATAGATGCTATTTTTTTCATGAAAAAGGTACTAAATCGTAAACCGAACAATCAGTCAAAAAAACGGTATATCATCATTTTAAGTAAAAAAAATTGTACCATCTAATGAAACAGTCTTTTCTGAATAACATATATTTTTTGCAAAGACATAAACTATAATTTTTATATTAAATTTTAGCGTTCAACTATACCTCCAAATTTTTAAAGTGGTACCCAGAACTTGAACAGGCTGAGGCCGTATAAATTTAACAGTACTATAACCTCTAATAGGTTTATAGACTAGTGATCAGAATTGTGATTTGTATTAATTACTGCAATTTAAATAAGTTTTATGACTAAAAATTAGTGTAATTAAAAATTATTGAACGTTTTGAATGGAGTTTTTTTGATTTATGATTGAAAATTTGCTTTGTCATTCATAAAAAATGTAATTAAAAAATTAAATAAAAATATTTATCATTTTCAAATGAACATATTAAATATTCACAGTATTATATTTAATATTATTCAATAATATTTTATATTTCTTTTGATATTTCAATAAAACGTTGAAAATTTTTGGTGCGCCTATTGCCATATATTTTATTAGTTCAACTACTGCTCCCGGAGTGTTCAACTACTGCGGCTTGTCAGAATTGATTGTTCAACTACTACTCCTTTCATAGTCTTTTTTAAAAACGTTGTCAAAATATAAATAACCAATTATCTTTGTTATTTTGCGCTTCAATCAATTTAAAAATTTTTACATTTTCATGAAAATCACTAATTTGAACTAATAATTACATCTTTATATATTAAAAGTAGAGTCAAATATGTTTTACTTTGAAATCTGTTCAACTACTGGGTACTTTACCTTATGAGCTGTGATAGAATTTGGTATTTTACAATAAACGTTATTATAATGTAATATAATTAATGCAAATAATTTATAAAGATGATTTTTGTTTATAAGCAATCTTCATATCATATGACATTGCAAGCGAAACAAATTCACTCAACAAAATATTTATTAACTTTTAATAAATATTTTTTAACTATTAATAAATACTTATTAACTATTAATAAATGTACTTTTCTCCTAAATAAATATTTATTGAATGTTAAAAAATATTTATTAAAATTTAATAAATTAAATAATTGTCTTCAAATAAATTAAATTATTAATAGTTAATAAATCCTTCTATCAGTATATTACTACTTTGTTCTGAGAAAAGATCTTAATTTAATTAAATAAACTTAAACTTATAAATATATTATAAATTAACTCTGATTTTGAGAATAAAAAAAAAACACAGAAAAATGAAATAATAATCGTAAAATGCATAGAAAAAAAATTAAGAAAAAAATCTGTTTGTGTACTCTGATAGAAGGATTTGTTTATAGTTAAAAGTATTTGTTAATATTTAACAAGTCATTTATTAGAGACCACTTTTTAGTCCTTAACAGATATTTCTTAGTATTTAAAAAGATTTATTAATATTTAATAAATGAATATCAGATTTATTAAATACAAACAAATCATTTTAAATACTAAGAAATATTTCTTTAATACTAATAAATGATTTGTTAACTATTAATAAATATTTATTATCTATAATTAACTTAGTTTTAACCTAAAATCATTGACACATAACAAAACAGGTACATTCATAACAATCACAAGTGAGGTTAGGCTTATAAATATAAGTTATAAAGAAAACTATTTTAATTGGTACTTACATGCAACACCCAGAATGACAACCCACAGGAAGGTCACTATTTTTTTTGGCGACATCGCGGTTCTGCTGTCCAAAACTGAATGAAGCACCCTCAGTTCTGTTTTAATTGATTTCGCTATACTTTATCTCATTAAGCATCCGGTAATTTCTATTACACAATGATATCCACCCACGATAATTTGTTTCCATTGGGAAATACCCAAAACTCAGCATAGCTACTATCAATATCGGGCTAAGTAACATCGGCATTGTGTTGGTATATCTGTTCCGAATTAGTTAAATAAGAACGACTATCGCTGTAGATGACATTAAGAAAATTTAGGCTATATCCTACTGACTTTTAGAAAATGAGTTACTTCAGGAACGAAATTTTTGTCTTGGAGATTTTTAAATAAATATTTGTTAACAGTTAACGACAACCGAGCTCCCCTAGCTATCAAAAGTGTGGTAGTTTGTTAAATAAATTGGGAATGGATGATGTACAATGTCATTACAAGCTCGGTTTCTTCTGCGAAAAATAGGAATCCCCACTTCCCTACTAATATTATAAATGTGAATGTAAGTTTGTTTGTTACGCTTTAACGCGAAAACTACTCAACCGATCATCATGAAACTTTGTACCCATATTCTTGGATGTATTAGAAGTAACATAGGATACTTTTTATTTAGAAAAAAAAAATTTATTTTTTACGAAAAATAAAAAAAATGTTTGTCGAAAAATGTCAAAATCTAGCTACTTCAACGCCATTTAGCATGCGAGCGAAGTCGCGGGCTAGAGCTAGTAAAAAATTAAATTTTTATAATAAAATTTTTATAAAAAAAATTTACCGTGAGCGGGGATCGAACCGGGGACCTGACGATTTAAAGACTAACACACTACCCGAGTGCCTACAAGACTTACTGAAATAGTAAAGTTTGAAATATCTACAACTAATGAGAATCGAATATATAATCGATTTTCATAAGTTAAATTAATTAATACAGTTCCATTATTTCATCCACAAAAAACTATAGTTTAAAAGATTATTAATCATTGGAGTAGCAGACTCTGAGATGAAAATATAGAACATTTTATAATAATCACAAAATGCATATATAATTATATATGATTCATTTATAGTTATATATGATTCATATATGATTTCCGTATAGTTACAGTGATATTGATAGAAGGATTTGTTTATACATTTAATGAGCTTTATTAACTGTTAATAAGTGATTTTTTAACATCATGGGATTTAATATATATTTATTACCAGTTAATCAATTATTTATTAAATACGATTTATTAAATGTTAATAAATATTTGTTAACAGTTAACAAATATTTATTTAAAATCAAAAGCAAAAATAGCAATTTTCTTTTGACATTTTTTATAACCCGACAACTGGGATACATAACTGTAACACATGATAATAATTCAAATCACTAAATAAATTAACGTTTAGAATATTTAAAAATTTAAAAGATAATTATGAGCTGTGATAGAATTCGGTATGTTACAATAAACGTTATTATAATGTAATATAATTAATGAAAATAATTTATAAAGATGATTTTTGTTTATAAGCAATCTTCAAAATTAGATACTAAATTTAATCGTTAATCGAATTATTTTTCAACTTTCCGCTATGAAAATCAATGATTTTCAAAAAATTGGGAAGTTAGTAGTTGTACCCTGATTTTCGAAAAAATTAGTTTTGCGACTGCGCTTACCCATTTGATCTCTTTAGTTTGTCGAACGAAATCATTCCTGGCACTTTTCCGTTGCAATGGATTGATTCGTGAAAAGCACAATATGATCAAATGACTGCTGGATGGTGTTGAATCCTCTTATTAACTTCTCAATGGGTTTTGCCTTTGGACTGTCCAAATTTAAATTTGTTGCTACAAGATATGCTAAGATCTGCCAAGAACTTAGTAAACTTGAACGCGGCCACTACTGCATATAGACTGTATATACAGGGTGTCCCAGAAGTAACGGACGCCATCGTAGCATCTGATAAGCAAAATAATTCTGAGTCGAAAAGTCCTTAGCCATTTTTTAATCAGACGCATAGATAATTAATTATTCATTAAAATAACGTCCTTTTCTGCGTTAGAGAGAGAGCGCTAGTGTCAAGTCCAGTGTGTTCCAACGAAGACGCTTGCACGTGTGAATGTGTAAGTAAATATATGTGACTACGTTAGCTATAGAAACTAGTTAGTCATACAGTTAAGTGTGTCATTGTTTGGCACATACTTTACTGGACACTGGCGCTCTCACTTTCTAACAAATAAAGAGACATTATTTTTAATTAATAATTAATTATCTATGCGGTTAATTGAAAAATGGATAAAGACTTTTCGTCTTAGAATTATTTTTTTCATGGCATGCGTCGCCACGCTAGAAATCGGTTTTACGTGCGGCTATAGATGTTTCACATCAAAAAATAAAATTATCACTAAAAATAAGTCTTGTTGCTGGAATAGTTTAAAAATAGTTACAGTCGATTTTTCTAGAAATAAACAATATCCGCTGAAACAGGACATGTTGAATTGAAGATCACTTACCGTGTATTGAAGTACATTAAACTTTTTAAGTAAATAAACTTAAGAGTTGAATTCATAATCGTTTGATCTAGATAACAACAGATCTATCGAGTATGTGTACTTATTGACAGTGATAATTTTTAAGACAGTTATGAGAAGCTTGCACATACACACCGATATATAGAACATATAAAGATTTCTTTAAATATATTGTTAGAAGCTTAACACTTTAGCGCTTAGGAGTATTGAGTTGCTTACGCGTTACACTCGTGGGAAGAGCGCGAATTGTCAAGCACTCTAGTTTAGTAACATGTAGCTATAAACTTCTTTTTAAAAAATGTTAGGTTTGTCCTGATGGAATAAAGGACTGACATTGCAAATCAATTGCAGCAAAAGAAGACCAGATGCATATACTTTTCTCGGTATACGCGTCAAATTGTTTTTCTCAATTTCTCGGTAAAAGCTCACTACATAAAGTGTAAATATGGACATCGGCATACTAATGTTTGTACTTTTTGATTAAATACCATTTGAATAATACATTGTATTCGTAATTTGTTCAAATAATTAGTTTCCTGATAAAGTATATAAATAGTAATGGTAATGAAGTCACGTTGCCTATAAATTTGACTTCAAATGTGCGCATCCCGTAAGTATCACACATATTATGCGTGGCTAAGACATCAAAATATTGCGTGATTGGAAATAATAAATTCCCCAGTTATGTGGCTGGTTAAAAACAATAATAGCACTAATATTCGGTAAACATTCTGCCCCTCCATCTTTTTTCGTGACTTATATGATAGTTTTTGAAGTTGATCGGTTCAGCCAATTTGGATATATTTAAAAAAAATGAAAAAAAAAAAAAAAACGACTTTTTTTGTCACTTTTTTTGCAATTTCTCGAAATCTACTGGTCCGAACCAGTTTCAACTTACAGGAAATCTAAGTTTGGCCCTTTCGAATGACACCAACCGCGATGAAATCGGTCAAGCCGTTCAAAAGTTACGAGAGGTTTACATACACACACACACACACACACACACTCGGGGCAGAAAAGATACTGCTACCGGGCGCGTCTCCCCGAGTGGATGGGAGAACGCTCGCTGTCCTTGGATGACACTGAGTCTCTTAGTTGACAAGGTACAGAGGGTAGGAGCTAAATAAAATACGCTCCCGTGGACAAAACTCCCCTTAATGGGTTGGTCACACTAACTGACCTAGCAAGAAGAATATCGTTCTCTGTTGTAACCCACTGGGAGCATCTGGAACCTGTAGTTTCCGACGACGCAGGCCACGGCTGATGTGAGCTTGCTCTGCCGAGGTGTAAGTTACAGCAGTAGATCAGGAGCCAGCCACCTCGGGCCTTGATCAGGGAGTACGCAGTGAGTGCTAGAGATCGGAATTTTCACCGCTCCGAGCGATTCTAGTCCCTCCGTGTATTCCGGGACTGGTTAAGTGTCGACTAGGCCTCAGGGAACTGGGGTAGAAGTACTATCTCCGAGGGTACACCCGTTCCTAGTTATGACAACCCGCTCCACTCCGTACGATGCGCTGGTAAATCAAAAAAGTATGAGTAATTTACAGGAAACAAACAAGAGTGGAAACGGGCTACATGCCCAACAAGCAGCAATTGACGCAAGCGCTGAAATGAAGCGTTCGCAAGCGCTCAAACGCCTTGAAAAGTTGATCAGTGAGTTGAATGATTTCGTCCAACCAAAGGTCAACATTCACAAAGAGATAAAGGCCAAGACGACTGGTGTAGCTAACGCCCTTCGAAGGTTTGAGAAGCTGGACGAGGAGTGGCGCTCATCATTGCAGCGCATTTCCCATGCTACACCGGAGAAAGCCTGTCAGGCTGTCGTCGTGACTGACGAAGCAATGGACACCGCAGCTGAAGGTGACGGTGAATCAGTCGCGGAAGACAAAAGTAAAGCCAGCAGCAAGTCAGGTAAGAGAAAAGATCGACCTTCTCCTGACCCAGCAATCAGCCAAGTCGGGAAGAAAAAGGATTTGAAGAAAAGCCCTCCGCAAGGAGCGGCAGTACGAAGCGACGAGCAGGAAAAAGCGTCGGTTTGGCAAAAAGTTCAGTCCAAGAAAGAACTAAAGTGACAGAAGAAAGACGTGCTCCCAAAACAGATGACAAAGGAGCCCCGATCTGAACCCAAGCGAAAGAAACCGCGGAAATGGATCAGACCGGATTCCCTCATCATCCGGCTGACAGAGAAAGCAAAGAACGCCGAGATCCTGCGCCGAATAAAACAGGACGTCCCTGATGATCAGGTCCGTAGTACGGTAGAGAAGATCCATAAGACCAATGCTGGAGATATGCTGATAACTCTTTCGAGGAAGAACACCGACAAAGGCCAAACATTGAGAAAGACCATTGCAGACATACTGAAAGAAGACGTAAGAGTAACCTGCAAAGGACCACAGGAGGTAATTGAGATCCGAGACGTCGATGATGACACAACGAAGGACTACATCAAGGGTGCCCTATAAAAGGAAGCTGGAGATGGCTGTGAGATACTACTAGAGGCAATCACGATCCGTAAGGCCTATAGAGGTACTCAAATTGCCACAACAAAGGCCGAACATTGAGAAAGACCATTGCAGACATACTGAAAGAAGACGTAAGAGTAACCTGCAAAGGACCACAGGAGGTAATTGAGATCCGAGACGTCGATGATGACACAACGAAGGACTACATCAAGGGTGCCCTACAAAAGGAAGCTGGAGATGGCTGTGAGATACTACTAGAGGCAATCACGATCCGTAAGGCCTATAGAGGTACTCAAAATGACTTAGACCATTAGTGGTTTGTACCTCAGAAAGTTTGTCACTAAAGAAGCTAATTATTTAAAACTCAGTAGGCTGCCGTCTGAATTTTAGTAAGTACATTTTTAACGCTAATCGGTCTTATTTCACATATTCACAATATATGTACTGTAAGTGCTTACAGAGTTTACATAAGAATCGACGGAAAAGATATCCGTTACTCAGCGGGAGATTGACAGTAACTGTTACTAGATTCAAGTTTGGTATTCCTGGCACAGTGACTAATTTCTTGCTCTTAATGATCCCATTTGAATCCCCGAGAAAAAATGTTTAATCTTCGCAGACATGTCCCATCATTTTAATAAATGGTAATCAACCTTCTCATGCTTTGTACATGAGATGTACGAAGATTATTATAAACTTATTATGAATCTACGTGAATGTAAAAAATAGCGCGTAGATTCGAAAAATCGGGAAGTTATTGGTTTTACCCCGTTTTGCAAAAATCGAGGTTTCAACAGATGTCGGCGTTTTGAAGCGCTAAGAAGCTTTCTTGACTATTTTTACGATGATGCTCGTACGTCTGCATGTGTGTGTGTGTTTGTGTGTGTATGTAAACCTCTTATAACTTCTGAACGGCTTGACCGATTTGATCGCAGTTGCTGTCATTCAAAAGGTCTTTGCCAAACTTAGATTTCCTGTAAGTTGGAAGCAATTCGGACCAGTAGATTTCGAGAAATTGCAAAAAAGTGAAAAATAAGTTGTTTTTTTTTTTTAAATATTTCTGAATTGGCTGAACCGATCGACCTCAAAAACTTATCAGCTCTTATCCTTGAAAACCCGCATCGATAGCCACTACAAGCGTCAGAATCGTTTGATGCGTTCGTGAAATATCGTTGTCGAAAAAAGTGTTTTTTTGTATTAACTCCGAAATATTTAATCAGATCAATTTTCTTTTTCTCAATTATTTATAAAGCTCAAAAAACTACATCGATCGCCGCCAACCGCGTGAAAATCGGTTGATTCATTCAAAAGTTATATCAGTTTGAAAGTAAGAAAAATCGTGTTTCATTGAACTGTGATAAGATTTTTGAGCTTGAAGAGCTCAAAAGCATAGGAAAGCTATCTCTTTGAGTTTGGAGAGCTCAAAATAACACATAAATCGTATTTTTGAGCTCGAAGAGCTCAAAAACGTCATAAGTGCAATTTTAAGCGCCTAGGTATGGAATTAGCGTGAAGTTGCAGAGATGGCCTTCAGGGTCAACCGTTTTCCTAAATTTTTTTTTATTTCGGTTGGAAAGGTTTAAAAAATTAAAAAAAAGTTTTTATATAAAATTTTTATTATAAAAATTTAATTTTTTACTAGCTCTAGCCCGCGACTTTGCTCGCATGCTAAATGGCGTTGAAGTAGCTAGATTTTGATATTTTTCGACAAACAATTTTTTTATTTTTCGTAAAAAATAATTTTTTTTTTCTAAATAAAAAGTATCCTATGTTACTTCTAATACATCCAAAAATATGGGTACAAAGTTTCATGATGATCGGTTGAGTAGTTTTCGCGTTAAAGCGTAACAAACAAACTTAGATTCACATTTATAATATTAGTAGGGAAGTGGGGATTCCTATTTTTCGCAGAAGAAACCGAGCTTGTAATGACATTGTACATCATCCATTCTCCCTTTATTTAACAAACTACCACACTTTTGATAGCTAGGGGAGCTCGGTTGTCGTCCGCCTGACCAGTATTGACTCCAATCGATGTAACTTGGAGAGCTGCCATCAATTGTTTTCCAGTGGCTTTCTTCATTCAAGCTGTGGATCCGGATGAAAGCTTGAGATTTTAATCCATCTGTCGGGTTTACAATCGGGCCTGAACGTTTCCACAACTTCAGCATTTTCTGAGGATAAACAATAAATTTAGTACGATTTGTATTTATAGATCACCATCAGTTAATATGTCACTGTTTTTGAAAACGTAAGTACATCAGTTTAGTTAACTAACAGGAAGCTTAGCAAAATTTTAAGTTTCAATCTTAGATTGATTCATCCACCCCTGAATTTAATCACTAAAAATAATGAATACTCACATTCTCTCCTTTCTAGGAGGTAACGATACAGGAAAAAACATGTTTTGATTTATGGTTAATAATAATTTAGTATGTTTTCCGGCTGGATGTTTTGAAATTCTAAAGTAAATAATACACTGTCAACCCGGATTTTATTTTTTTGTAAAAATTTAAATTCCTACCTTTTAGGAGGTTACATTTAGTTTTTGATACGTAGTTATATAAAACTGTTTTCAATTCGATTGAATTTAATAGTTGATCTGATTGAGATCACAATACGGCCAATAATAATGTTAATTATTAATCAAAGTCATAATCAAGTAGCTTTTTGAAAAATGAACTTAAATAATGAACAAATCCCGGGAAAAAATGAATTTGCCTAATCATATATAGTTATATATAATTAGACCTGAAAATTGGCCATATCTAATCATACATAATCATATATAATTAGATATAATTATTTCTATAAAAATAAAAAAAAATTACTGTGAGTGGGGATCGAACCGGGGACCTGACGATTTTTAAAAGACTAACACACGACCCGATTGCCCACAAGACTTTTTGGAATAGTAAAGTTTGAAATATCTACAACTAATGAGAATCGAATATATAATCGATTTTCATAAGTTAAATTAATTAATACAGTTCCATTATTTCATCCACAAAAAACTATAGTTTAAAAGATTATTAATCATTGGAGTAGCAGACTCTGAGATGAAAACAGAGAAAATTTTATAGTAATCACAAAATGCATTTATAATTATATATAATTCATATATGATTTCCGTATAGTTACAGTGATATTGATAGAAGGATTTGTTTATACATTTAATGAGCTTTATTAACTGTTAATAAGTGATTTTTTAACATCATGGGATTTAATATATATTTATTACCAGTTAATAAATTATTTATTAAATACGATTTATTAAATGTTAATAAATATTTGTTAACAGTTAACAAATATTTATTTAAAATCAAAAGCAAAAATAGCAATTTTCTTTTGACATTTTTTATAACCCGACAACTGGGATACATAACTGTAACACATGATAATAATTCAAATCACTAAATAAATTAACGTTTAGAATATTTAAAAATTTAAAAGATAATTATGAGCTGTGATAGAATTCGGTATGTTACAATAAACGTTATTATAATGTAATATAATTAATGAAAATAATTTATAAAGATGATTTTTGTTTATAAGCAATCTTCATATCATATGACATTGCAAGTGAAACAAATTCACTCAACAAAATATTTATTAAATATAATCATTGAAAAATGCTGCATCTAATTATATATTATTATATATTAATAAATGTAAATTTATAATTTACATTTGATTAGATATTATCATATATAGATTTATATATAATCAAATATAGCCCTAGAAAACTCAGGTCTAATCAAATCTAATTATATATAGATTTATATATAATCATATATAGCCCTAGGTAACTCAGGTCTAATCAGATCTAATTACATATAGATTATATATTATCGTATATAGACCTAGATAACTCAGATCTGATCATATAGAGACTTATATAAAATATACATACAATATTTTAGTCTATATATGATTATATATATTTTATATAAAAATTTAGATACAATCATATATAATTATATATAATTCTATGTATTCAATATATAATCATATATAAATATATATGATTAGGGAAATTCATTTTTTCCCGGGAATGTTCAGGATAGAGGTAACAAGGTGGCTTAGGATCATGGAAAGAAGAAAAATCAGGTAAATGAATTCAAAGGTGTTAATAACTCGACAAAACCAAATGAAAAACAGATATCCTCTAATGAAGATATTATCGAAGTGTTGTCGTCGGTAGCCACGCTGAGATGTTCTTCTCTTCTGATGACACTCTTTACGAAGGGCGCTGATGTGGTCGTTCCACTAGTGAACGGAAGGTCTTGTGTTCATGCCACGGCTACGAGACATACTGGCGTCACAAGCCTGTTTTTACCTTCCAACCAATGGTGTTAAGTTGCTTTTTCGGTCTTCTCGGGCTCTGGACGTTTGATATTTCCCAGAGAATCGCGTTGTGGTCGCTGGCTGTGTCCATCACCTTCCAGTTGATATTACCTCTGTTGAGGCTGCTACTGACGAAAGTGAGATCTACAATAGAACTTGCGTCTCCTTTGGTGTAGGTTGGTGTATCACAACTGTTGAGCAGTACTACATCTAATGTAGAAAAGGCTTCTAGTAGTTCCTTTCCTCGCGCATTTGTATGCTTGCTGCCCCAGTCTACTGCCCAGGCGTTGAAGTCCCCGGCTATTGCCATTGGGTGGTAATGCTTCGCGTCCTCGGTAAGTCGATCCAGAAATGCGGTGAATTCAACAGTAGAGAGGCTAAGTGGTGCGTAACAGCTATAGAAGCGGATGCCCTCTACTGATACTGCTACAAAGCCAGCATTGCTGTTTTCGACTGCATTTTGGAAAGGGAGCTTGCCACATGACTAGATGACAGCTTTGGATGAGCTGTCAGATTCCCAGGGTTGGGTACTCAGGTGTTTATATGGCTCTGCTATCAGTACCAAGTCAAGCTCTAGTTTTCGCACGGATTGCATGAGCAGGTCATGCGCTGCCTCACAATGGTTGAGATTGAGCTGCAGTATCCTCATGTTTGTTTGTTCGTCAACTTCTGGAGTGCCTCCTGAAATAACGGGCACTTATAAGTACCGGCATGGTGGGCAACATTCTCTGCACTTTCAATCTCAGCACATAATGCACATTTGGCTGGATTTTTACAATCAGCAATCTATTAAGGGAAAACGCACTCAATAAGCATTTATCTATTAAGGGAATATGCACTGAACAAGCTTATCTATTAAGGGCAAACGCACTGAATAAGCATTTATCTATTAAGGGCACATGCACTGAACAAGCTTATCTATAAAGGGCAAAAGCATTGAATAAGCTATTATCTTTTAAGGGCATATGCATTGAATAAGCTTATCTATTAAGGGCAAACGCACTGAATAAGCTATTCTTTTAAAGGCAAACGCACTGAACAAGCTTATCTATAAAGGGCAAACGCATTGAATAAGCTTTTATCTTTTAAGGGCATATGCATTAAACAAGCTTATCTATTAAGGGCATATGCACTGATCAAGCTTATCTATTAAGGGCATACGCACTGAATAAGCATTTATCTATAAAGGGCACATGCACTGAACAAGCTATTCTATTAAAGGCAAACGCACTGAACAAGCTTATCTATTAAGGGAAAACGCACTGAATAAGCATTTATCTATTAAGGGAATATGCACTGAACAAGCTTATCTATTAAGGGCAAACGCACTGAATAAGCATTTATCTATTAAGGGCACATGCACTGAACAAGCTTATCTATTAAGGGCATGTGCACTGAATAAGCTTATCTATTAAGGGCAAACGCACTGATTAAGCTTATCTATTAAGGGCATACGCACTGAATAAGCTTATCTATTAAGGGCATTTGCACTGAACAAGCTTATCTATTAAGGGCATATGCACTGAACAAGCTATTCTATTATAGGCAAACGCACTGAACAAGCTTATCTGTAAAGGGCAAACGCACTGAATAAGCTTTAATATTATCTATTAAGGGCATTAGCACTGAACAAGCTTATCTATAAAGGGCACATGCACTGAACAAGCTTATCTATTAAGGGCAAACGCACTTGTTCGAAATACATAATTTTAATTTTATTTAATTTGATGAGGGTGATCTCAAATATTTTTACACGGCCGATCGACACATCATTTTTTGTTAGTCGTTGTTGAGCTTGTCGGGTTACGTGTTCTCGTGCGTCTAGCATTTTTATTTTGAATATATACTTTTGTTAAATATAGATGATTAATAGACACGTCCACTATTTAAAATTTGTTAGTGAGTGTTTAGTGCGTGTTTGGAACTATTGAGGCAAGGTATCAATAATTATTATCAGTCTAACCTCTTTTTGTGCCCATACTAACACTTATCCAAATCCTTACGGCTGATATTATTGTGTGCCTATTTTCCTGTGAGGAGACATTGACGAGGTATGTACTCAGGACTTATTATATTAATATGAATTGTGTATCGACGGCCACCGAACCGTTCTTTGTGGTACATAATTTTTTGGTAGCAGAGCGTGGTTCCATTTTAGTAAATAATTGTTCGGTAGTATAAGTCCTGGGTTCATAACCTATTAATGTATTTATTTATTTTTGTTTGTAGGGATTATAGTTTTTTTTAAATAGTGTTTTAAATCGTTTTTTGTAATTAGTTATATTCGCCGTTTATTATTATTTATTTTTTTGTTAAATTTTTTGTGCTATTGTTTGTACTCATATCTTTTATAATGGCGGTCTCGCACAAGGCACAAATAGCTGGTGTATTACGGTGGCTAGGATCGGCCGTTTTAAATATTTCGCGAAAAGATCGCGTTCAGGCGCTTCTATCAAGAAGTGACGCGTTAGAGGATAGAATGAAAGATTTATATAAATCGTATCAGGCATTACTTGAGTTGGGTTTGGAACCGGAGGTGATGGACAAGGTTTCTGCAGACTTGGATCAGGCTGAGGATTTGGCTGATCAAATTAGGGAAGCCGTTGGGATTATTAAATCGTCGGTTAATCAGTCAAATAACCTTCAATCGAAGGATAGTTTAACTTTTTCAAGTGGTATTATAGGTAGGTTACCCAAACTAGATTTGCCCCATTTTAGTGGCGATTTAAGCCAATGGGTGGCGTTTATTCATTTATTTGATAGTTTAGTGCACTCAAGAGTTGATTTAACATCTGCTCAAAAGTTGGCATATTTGTTGGCTAGTCTCACCGGGGAGGCTAAAGGGTTAGTCCAACATTTAGTACTTGTGGACAATAATTATGATATAGCTAGAGATTTACTTATGCGGCGTTATCAAAACATACGTAAGCTGGCGGATAGCCACGTAGATGTCATATTAAATTTACAGAGTAACGTGCAGAGCCACAACTTAAGAATTCAAGTTTTAAATCCTTTATTAGTGGCAATTAATGCCTTAAGGGGTTTAAATTTACCTGTAGATAGTTGGTCTTTTATTTTGTTGCATATAACGTTACAAAAACTAAATTTAGACATGCGCACCCGATTTGAACAGGCGTATGGTGGAGATTCATCCACTCATCTTCCCTCGTTTGATGAATTGATTTTGTTTTTAGAGGATGAGTGTCGCAGACAGGATAATGTTCCAGCGCCGTCCACAACGCTGGCCCCAATTTCTACTGGGCCGCGACAACAGCATATGCGCTTAGTACGACGCCCTGACCAGCGAGTTTATAACGTGACAACTCAACATCCAGGCAAACGTTGTGTTTATTGTCGAGTCCCTGATCACACCGTGGTGTCATGTCAAAAGTTTTTGGCATTACGTTTTCAAGCACGACGTAATATTGCCAGACAGCGGAAGTGGTGTTATGGTTGTTTAGGTAATCACCTGGCATCACAATGCCAAGTGTCACGACCATGCAAACAATGTAATGGCAATCATCACATTATACTTTGCGGTAATGCGAATGGTTCACCCCAATCAGCTGCACCGGCACGGGAGTTTGTTGAAGCCATTCAAAATACAGGTGATCAGTGGACTGGTGGTGTGCAGGTTAGAACCCATACTTTTGGTCATACTTCCAGGCACCAAACAGAATCCGGTTACGATAATTACCATCGGAGGCGGCCACCACCCTCCAGGGGCGGGGGAAACTTAAGGTCTCATAACAGGCCTCGTGTCACCTCTGATCAGCAACAACTTCCTAGGAGCAAGGATAATTATGACTCGTATGCATCACCTGTTATTGAACAGCAACGTCGTGATTTTGTTAGGCCTTTGCCTTTTTCTGAGTGGCCTCGTTTAGGCCAGCGGGTCCCTGAACCAGAAGAATATTGACTAGGTCACGTTCCCACTAGAACTCCTACATCTCCCATTACTGTTTTGTTACCCACCGCACAGGTTTGTGTTGGTTCTCCATCAGGTGAGCAAGTAACCACGCGTGCGATTTTGGATTCTGGAGCACAGGGAAGTTTGGTGTCAATGGATTTGGTGGACAGGTTACAGTTGCGTATTTCGCCTGCTAGTGGGGGTATATTTGGTGTAGGCGGTCTTAAGGTTGCTGGTTTGCGGGGACAAGTTACACTAACTTTTTCTCCTGTTCAATGCTCTCATCCACAGATTACAACTTCTGCCATTATTTTAGATAATGTTATGGGCAGACACCCACTTGTTAAATTACCATCGGAGATATTAGATTTTACACGTAGTCTTAACTTAGCGGATTGTACATTTCATATTCCAGGTCAAATTGATTTGCTACTCGGAGCAGAAGTTTTAGGCATGCTGCGACTAAGTAAAAGCACACTTTTACAACCAGGGGGCTTAGTAGCAGTAACATCTGATTTTGGTGATGTCATTATGGGTCCTGTGTTTCCAATACAGTCTCTTACAGTGAAAGATGGTAACTTGTGTGTGGGACTCTCACTTGCTGAAGCTATTCAACGGTTTTGGGAAGTCGAAGAGCCTCCCACAGCGGCTCGTGAAAACCCGGAGCACCAAGAATGTGAATTGTTCTTTCAGAACAACACTGGTCGTCTTCGTTCAGGTAGGTTTGTCACGCGGTTCCTTTCTTTTCTTTTGCGGTTGTTTATTTATAATTCAAGGAATCCAACAATTAAGAATATGTCAAATGTATTATCACCAGATGAAAGGAATGAATCCTTATGGTTCTGGGTTCGTTATATCCAAGCCAAGCATTTTGAAACAGTTTTTGCTACTCTAAAAGGACAAGGTAAACTAAAAGGATCTGTGGCTCGGCTGAATCCGTTTATAGATGATAGGGGTTTGTTGCGCGTAGGTGGAAGATTACGCCACTCAGAACTACCTTATCATCATAAACATCCGCTTCTGCTTCCTAATCGAACACCTTTGGGAGATTTGATTATTACTGACAGACACGAAAAGAATGCACATGTTGGTTTAAATTCACTTTTGGCTATTATTCACCAACAATATTGGATTTTGTCAGCCAGGAGGGCTATTCGAAATGTTATTTTTAAGTGTATTCCTTGTTATCGACTTAAAGCATCTTTGACTCAACCTCAAATGGGAGATTTGCCTCCAGATCGGATTACCGCTGCTAGACCTTTCTCAGGTGTAGACACCGATTTTGCTGGACCATTCTCCATCAAGGTTTCATCAATACGAAACGCCAAGATCGTAAAAGGGTACCTCTGTGTTTTTGTCTGCCTTGTTACAAAATCTGTACACCTGGAGGTGGTGTCATCACTCAGTACTGAAGCTTTTATTGCTTGTTTGTCTCGTTTTGTCAGTCGTCGAGGGTTACCAAGTTTGATTCGGTCCGACTGCGGGACAAATTTTAAGGGAAGCGAACGTTACCTTGGGGAAGTTAATAAGTTTTTGATTGAAAACCAAGTGCCTATTGAAAATTCACTTTCTCGTCGTGGTATTAAATGGAAATTTAGTCCAGCAAGCTATCCATCTTGGGGTGGAATATTTGAGGCTGTAGTTAAGGTGGCAAAAACTCATCTTCGACGAATTATAGGGGAATCGGTTCTTACATTCGAAGAATTAGCAACGGTATTTTGTAACATTGAAGCTGTAATGAACTCCCGCCCACTTTGCCCTATATCGTCGGACCCTAATGACCTAGAAGTTTTAACTCCTGGTCATTTTTTGATTGGGGGTCCTCTCAATGCGTTACCTGAATATCCATGTTTGGACACACCAATAAATCGGCTCTCACGTTTCGAACTGCTACAACAACTATCTCAAAGTTTTTGGAAACGTTTTAATTTAGAATATCTCCATTTATTGCAGCAGCGGGTTCGTTGGATAGACAAAACGGATCCGCCTAGGGTTGGGGACTTGGTCCTTATCAAAGAACCAAATATGCCACCATTATCTTGGAGACGTGGTCGCATTATTAAACTATTCCCGGGAGCGGATGGTACCCCGCGAGTCGCCGAGGTCCGCGTTGGGGAATCGGTTTTAAAAAGAGCCGTGGCGGGCTTGTCACGTCTCCCAGTGGCATAAACTTTGCTCCCAGCCTCCGGTTTTGGACTCAGTCATGTTGCGCCTGACTGGGACGGGGGAC
Organism: Pieris napi; assembly: GCF_905475465.1. NCBI lineage: Eukaryota > Metazoa > Arthropoda > Insecta > Lepidoptera > Pieridae > Pieris > Pieris napi. The sequence goes on along the minus strand of NC_062237.1, from coordinate 6,171,496 downwards.
TGTTCGAAATACATAATTTTAATTTTATTTAATTTGATGAGGGTGATCTCAAATATTTTTACACGGCCGATCGACACATCATTTTTTGTTAGTCGTTGTTGAGCTTGTCGGGTTACGTGTTCTCGTGCGTCTAGCATTTTTATTTTGAATATATACTTTTGTTAAATATAGATGATTAATAGACACGTCCACTATTTAAAATTTGTTAGTGAGTGTTTAGTGCGTGTTTGGAACTATTGAGGCAAGGTATCAATAATTATTATCAGTCTAACCTCTTTTTGTGCCCATACTAACACTTATCCAAATCCTTACGGCTGATATTATTGTGTGCCTATTTTCCTGTGAGGAGACATTGACGAGGTATGTACTCAGGACTTATTATATTAATATGAATTGTGTATCGACGGCCACCGAACCGTTCTTTGTGGTACATAATTTTTTGGTAGCAGAGCGTGGTTCCATTTTAGTAAATAATTGTTCGGTAGTATAAGTCCTGGGTTCATAACCTATTAATGTATTTATTTATTTTTGTTTGTAGGGATTATAGTTTTTTTTAAATAGTGTTTTAAATCGTTTTTTGTAATTAGTTATATTCGCCGTTTATTATTATTTATTTTTTTGTTAAATTTTTTGTGCTATTGTTTGTACTCATATCTTTTATAATGGCGGTCTCGCACAAGGCACAAATAGCTGGTGTATTACGGTGGCTAGGATCGGCCGTTTTAAATATTTCGCGAAAAGATCGCGTTCAGGCGCTTCTATCAAGAAGTGACGCGTTAGAGGATAGAATGAAAGATTTATATAAATCGTATCAGGCATTACTTGAGTTGGGTTTGGAACCGGAGGTGATGGACAAGGTTTCTGCAGACTTGGATCAGGCTGAGGATTTGGCTGATCAAATTAGGGAAGCCGTTGGGATTATTAAATCGTCGGTTAATCAGTCAAATAACCTTCAATCGAAGGATAGTTTAACTTTTTCAAGTGGTATTATAGGTAGGTTACCCAAACTAGATTTGCCCCATTTTAGTGGCGATTTAAGCCAATGGGTGGCGTTTATTCATTTATTTGATAGTTTAGTGCACTCAAGAGTTGATTTAACATCTGCTCAAAAGTTGGCATATTTGTTGGCTAGTCTCACCGGGGAGGCTAAAGGGTTAGTCCAACATTTAGTACTTGTGGACAATAATTATGATATAGCTAGAGATTTACTTATGCGGCGTTATCAAAACATACGTAAGCTGGCGGATAGCCACGTAGATGTCATATTAAATTTACAGAGTAACGTGCAGAGCCACAACTTAAGAATTCAAGTTTTAAATCCTTTATTAGTGGCAATTAATGCCTTAAGGGGTTTAAATTTACCTGTAGATAGTTGGTCTTTTATTTTGTTGCATATAACGTTACAAAAACTAAATTTAGACATGCGCACCCGATTTGAACAGGCGTATGGTGGAGATTCATCCACTCATCTTCCCTCGTTTGATGAATTGATTTTGTTTTTAGAGGATGAGTGTCGCAGACAGGATAATGTTCCAGCGCCGTCCACAACGCTGGCCCCAATTTCTACTGGGCCGCGACAACAGCATATGCGCTTAGTACGACGCCCTGACCAGCGAGTTTATAACGTGACAACTCAACATCCAGGCAAACGTTGTGTTTATTGTCGAGTCCCTGATCACACCGTGGTGTCATGTCAAAAGTTTTTGGCATTACGTTTTCAAGCACGACGTAATATTGCCAGACAGCGGAAGTGGTGTTATGGTTGTTTAGGTAATCACCTGGCATCACAATGCCAAGTGTCACGACCATGCAAACAATGTAATGGCAATCATCACATTATACTTTGCGGTAATGCGAATGGTTCACCCCAATCAGCTGCACCGGCACGGGAGTTTGTTGAAGCCATTCAAAATACAGGTGATCAGTGGACTGGTGGTGTGCAGGTTAGAACCCATACTTTTGGTCATACTTCCAGGCACCAAACAGAATCCGGTTACGATAATTACCATCGGAGGCGGCCACCACCCTCCAGGGGCGGGGGAAACTTAAGGTCTCATAACAGGCCTCGTGTCACCTCTGATCAGCAACAACTTCCTAGGAGCAAGGATAATTATGACTCGTATGCATCACCTGTTATTGAACAGCAACGTCGTGATTTTGTTAGGCCTTTGCCTTTTTCTGAGTGGCCTCGTTTAGGCCAGCGGGTCCCTGAACCAGAAGAATATTGACTAGGTCACGTTCCCACTAGAACTCCTACATCTCCCATTACTGTTTTGTTACCCACCGCACAGGTTTGTGTTGGTTCTCCATCAGGTGAGCAAGTAACCACGCGTGCGATTTTGGATTCTGGAGCACAGGGAAGTTTGGTGTCAATGGATTTGGTGGACAGGTTACAGTTGCGTATTTCGCCTGCTAGTGGGGGTATATTTGGTGTAGGCGGTCTTAAGGTTGCTGGTTTGCGGGGACAAGTTACACTAACTTTTTCTCCTGTTCAATGCTCTCATCCACAGATTACAACTTCTGCCATTATTTTAGATAATGTTATGGGCAGACACCCACTTGTTAAATTACCATCGGAGATATTAGATTTTACACGTAGTCTTAACTTAGCGGATTGTACATTTCATATTCCAGGTCAAATTGATTTCAAATTCAAATTTCAAATTCAAAAATCATTTATTCACGTAGGTAACACAATGTACACTTGTGATTCGTCATTAAAGAAATAAATATTAATGCTTCTAATTTTACATTTACTGCCAGTTCTCAAATCAAGGGCGTAGAACGGAAGAGAAGAACTGGCAATAAACTCTCCGCCACTCTTTTTAATCGCCATGTTTTTTTTTTTTTTTTTTTACACAACGTTTGTAAGGAGCTGCAACCATTACACCATGTTCCACATGACATTTTAAGTAATTAATAATAAGAACATAAATAAAAACAAAGACTTGTCCCCTATCAGCAGGAGGCATGGTGAAATAGGAGCACGCACTTACATTCTCGTGGGAACAACACGCAAACACATAGTCGAAATAATTAACATCACCGCATACACGAATTCAAGTACGACCAGTCACCACAAGCAGCACCCGTTCACGAGTATGACGCATGGCCAGCCATCGGCCCCCTCGCCATATTTTAGGGAGAGAGACAACCCGACGCATGGACGCCGCCACAAGCAATGACATTTAAGCGAGCATGACGATCCTTGAAATGTGGACTTGGCTACATAAGAAAATAATAATAATACTGAAATAATTGGAAACCACATGGATCACGGTTTGTTCCCACTTTACATTAAAACAGTCGTGGATGTTGACGATCGCCCCAGAGTCTGGAAATGCAGCCGAGAGATTCAGTCGTGTTACCTATAATATATACTGGAGCAACTCATATCCAAGCACTAGGATCGTTTAAATATTCATTTATATTATAATAAGCCTTAGCAAGCAGTTTTACTTTAATGTACGATTTAAATTTATTTATTGACAACGCTTGTATCTCACTAGGGATTTTGTTGAAAAAACGTATACAATTGCATTGGAAAGAATTACTCGTTTTATGCAGCCTTCTGGTTGGTGCGCTAATTTTGTCTTTATTACGAGTACTATAATTATGGAAGCTACTATTCTTTTTAAAGATATCTATATTTTTCCGCACATACAAAATATTCTCATAAATGTATTGACTTGCCAGAGTCAAAATATGTAATTCCTTAAATTTGCTTCGGACCGACTCCCGTGGGGACAACCCACAGATCGCTCTTATAGCCCGCTTTTGCACTACAAATATCGATTTAATGTCAGCTGCATTACCCCACAAAATAACACCATATGACATTATACTATGAAAATAGCTGAAATAAACAAGCTTTGCTGTGTTCTCATCCGTAAGATCGCGTATCTTTTTAACTGCGAACGCTGCGGAACTTAGCCTATTCGAAAGACCTTCTATGTGTCGGCCCCACTGGAGTTTACTATCTAAAGTAATTCCCAAGAACACCGCATTATCAACAAAGTCTATTTCCTCGTCTTTAATTATTATTTGAGAATGACTACTTTTTACATTTGTAGTTACAAATTTAACACATTTTGTCTTCTTTTCGTTTAACTTAAGATTATTTGTATTAAACCAGTGAACTACACTGGAGATGGCACTGTTTACGTTATCAAGTGATGGATTTTGTCGTTTCACTTTAAATAAAAGCGAAGTGTCATCAGCAAACAGTACTATCTCGTGAAGCTCCTTTACAAGAAATGGCAGGTCATTTATATAGACAAGGAATAAGAAGGGACCAAGTATGGAGCCCTGCGGTACTCCCATAGTAACAGAGGATCCCTGTGATATAGCTCCATTTACATTTACCTTTTGAATTCTATATTCTCCGATTTGCTACTCGGAGCAGAAGTTTTAGGCATGCTGCGACTAAGTAAAAGCACACTTTTACAACCAGGGGGCTTAGTAGCAGTAACATCTGATTTTGGTGATGTCATTATGGGTCCTGTGTTTCCAATACAGTCTCTTACAGTGAAAGATGGTAACTTGTGTGTGGGACTCTCACTTGCTGAAGCTATTCAACGGTTTTGGGAAGTCGAAGAGCCTCCCACAGCGGCTCGTGAAAACCCGGAGCACCAAGAATGTGAATTGTTCTTTCAGAACAACACTGGTCGTCTTCGTTCAGGTAGGTTTGTCACGCGGTTCCTTTCTTTTCTTTTGCGGTTGTTTATTTATAATTCAAGGAATCCAACAATTAAGAATATGTCAAATGTATTATCACCAGATGAAAGGAATGAATCCTTATGGTTCTGGGTTCGTTATATCCAAGCCAAGCATTTTGAAACAGTTTTTGCTACTCTAAAAGGACAAGGTAAACTAAAAGGATCTGTGGCTCGGCTGAATCCGTTTATAGATGATAGGGGTTTGTTGCGCGTAGGTGGAAGATTACGCCACTCAGAACTACCTTATCATCATAAACATCCGCTTCTGCTTCCTAATCGAACACCTTTGGGAGATTTGATTATTACTGACAGACACGAAAAGAATGCACATGTTGGTTTAAATTCACTTTTGGCTATTATTCACCAACAATATTGGATTTTGTCAGCCAGGAGGGCTATTCGAAATGTTATTTTTAAGTGTATTCCTTGTTATCGACTTAAAGCATCTTTGACTCAACCTCAAATGGGAGATTTGCCTCCAGATCGGATTACCGCTGCTAGACCTTTCTCAGGTGTAGACACCGATTTTGCTGGACCATTCTCCATCAAGGTTTCATCAATACGAAACGCCAAGATCGTAAAAGGGTACCTCTGTGTTTTTGTCTGCCTTGTTACAAAATCTGTACACCTGGAGGTGGTGTCATCACTCAGTACTGAAGCTTTTATTGCTTGTTTGTCTCGTTTTGTCAGTCGTCGAGGGTTACCAAGTTTGATTCGGTCCGACTGCGGGACAAATTTTAAGGGAAGCGAACGTTACCTTGGGGAAGTTAATAAGTTTTTGATTGAAAACCAAGTGCCTATTGAAAATTCACTTTCTCGTCGTGGTATTAAATGGAAATTTAGTCCAGCAAGCTATCCATCTTGGGGTGGAATATTTGAGGCTGTAGTTAAGGTGGCAAAAACTCATCTTCGACGAATTATAGGGGAATCGGTTCTTACATTCGAAGAATTAGCAACGGTATTTTGTAACATTGAAGCTGTAATGAACTCCCGCCCACTTTGCCCTATATCGTCGGACCCTAATGACCTAGAAGTTTTAACTCCTGGTCATTTTTTGATTGGGGGTCCTCTCAATGCGTTACCTGAATATCCATGTTTGGACACACCAATAAATCGGCTCTCACGTTTCGAACTGCTACAACAACTATCTCAAAGTTTTTGGAAACGTTTTAATTTAGAATATCTCCATTTATTGCAGCAGCGGGTTCGTTGGATAGACAAAACGGATCCGCCTAGGGTTGGGGACTTGGTCCTTATCAAAGAACCAAATATGCCACCATTATCTTGGAGACGTGGTCGCATTATTAAACTATTCCCGGGAGCGGATGGTACCCCGCGAGTCGCCGAGGTCCGCGTTGGGGAATCGGTTTTAAAAAGAGCCGTGGCGGGCTTGTCACGTCTCCCAGTGGCATAAACTTTGCTCCCAGCCTCCGGTTTTGGACTCAGTCATGTTGCGCCTGACTGGGACGGGGGACTGTTCGAAATACATAATTTTAATTTTATTTAATTTGATGAGGGTGATCTCAAATATTTTTACACGGCCGATCGACACATCATTTTTTGTTAGTCGTTGTTGAGCTTGTCGGGTTACGTGTTCTCGTGCGTCTAGCATTTTTATTTTGAATATATACTTTTGTTAAATATAGATGATTAATAGACACGTCCACTATTTAAAATTTGTTAGTGAGTGTTTAGTGCGTGTTTGGAACTATTGAGGCAAGGTATCAATAATTATTATCAGTCTAACCTCTTTTTGTGCCCATACTAACACTTATCCAAATCCTTACGGCTGATATTATTGTGTGCCTATTTTCCTGTGAGGAGACATTGACGAGGTATGTACTCAGGACTTATTATATTAATATGAATTGTGTATCGACGGCCACCGAACCGTTCTTTGTGGTACATAATTTTTTGGTAGCAGAGCGTGGTTCCATTTTAGTAAATAATTGTTCGGTAGTATAAGTCCTGGGTTCATAACCTATTAATGTATTTATTTATTTTTGTTTGTAGGGATTATAGTTTTTTTTAAATAGTGTTTTAAATCGTTTTTTGTAATTAGTTATATTCGCCGTTTATTATTATTTATTTTTTTGTTAAATTTTTTGTGCTATTGTTTGTACTCATATCTTTTATAATGGCGGTCTCGCACAAGGCACAAATAGCTGGTGTATTACGGTGGCTAGGATCGGCCGTTTTAAATATTTCGCGAAAAGATCGCGTTCAGGCGCTTCTATCAAGAAGTGACGCGTTAGAGGATAGAATGAAAGATTTATATAAATCGTAATGCACTGAATAAGCTTTAACTATCTATTACAGTCGCATGAACGCACTGAATAAGCTATTATCTATTAAGGTCATATGCACTGAACAAGCTTATCTATTAAGGGCATAGGCACTGAACAAGCTTATCTATTAAGGGCATACGCACTGAATAAGCATTTATCTAAAAAGGGCACATGTACTGAACAAGCTTATCTATTAAGGGCAATCGCACTGAATAAGCTTTAATATTATCTATTTAGGGCAAACGTACTGAATAAGCTTTAATATGATCTATTAAGGGCATTTGCACTGAACAAGCTTATCTATTAAGGGCATTAGCACTGAACAAGCTTATCTATTAAGGGCATTTGCACTGAACAAGCTTATCTATTAAGGGCATTTGCACTGAATAAGCTTAACTATTAAGGGCATACGCACTGAATAAGCTTATCTATTAAGGGCATTTGCACTGAACAAGCTTATCTATTAAGGGCATATGCACTGAACAAGCTTATCTATTAAGGGCATGTGCACTGAATAAGCTTATCTATTAAGGGCATATGCACTGAACAAGCTTATCTATTAAGGGCATGTGCACTGAATAAGCTTATCTATTAAGGGCAAACGCACTGATTAAGCTTATCTATTAAGGGCATACGCACTGAATAAGCTTATCTATTAAGGGCATATGCACTGAACAAGCTTATCTATTAAGGGCATACGCACTGAATAAGCTTATCTATTAAGGGCATACGCACTGAATAAGCTTATCTATTAAGGGCATATGCACTGAACAAGCTTATCTATTAAGGGCATTTGCACTGAATAAGCTTATCTATTAAGGGCATACGCACTGAATAAGCTTTAATATTATCTATTTAGGGCAAACGTACTGAATAAGCTTTAATATTATCTATTAAGGGCATTTGCACTGAACAAGCTTATCTATTAAGGGCATACGCACTGAATAAGCTTATCTATTAAGGTCATATGCACTGAACAAGCTTATTTATTAAAGGCAAACGCACTGAACAAGCTTATCTATAAAGGGCAAACGCATTGAATAAGCTATTATCTTTTAAGGGCATATGCATTGAATAAGCTTATCTATTAAGGGCACATGCACTGAACAAGCTTATCTATTAAAGGCACATGCACTGAACAAGCTAATCTATTAAGGGCAAACGCACTGAATAAGCTATTATTTATTAAGGGCATATGCACTGAATAAACTTTAACTATCTATTGCAGTCGTATTCACTGAATAAGCTTTTATCTATTAAGGTCATATGCACTGAATAAGCTTTAATCTATTAAGGGCATATGCACTGAATAAACTTATCTATTAAGGGCAAACGCACTGAATAAGCTATTATCTATTAAGGTCATATGCACTGAACAAGCTTATCTATTAAGGGCATAGGCACTGAACAAGCTTATCTATTAAGGGCATACGCACTGAATAAGCTTATCTATTAAGGGCATTTGCACTGAACAAGCTTATCTATTAAGGGCATATGCACTGATCAAGCTATTCTATTAAAGGCAAACGCACTGAACAAGCTTATCTGTAAAGGGCAAACGCACTGAATAAGCTATTATCTAATAAGGGCATATGCACTGAATAAGCTTATCTATTAAGGGCACATGCACTGAACAAGCTTATCTATTAAGGGCAAACGCACTGAATAAGCTATTATCTATTAAGGGCATATGCACTGAACAAGCTATTCTATCAAGGGCAAACGCACTGAATAAGCTATTATTTATTAAGGGCATATGCACTGAATAAGCTTTAACTATCTATTACAGTCGCATGAACGCACTGAATAAGCTATTATCTATTAAGGTCATATGCACTGAACAAGCTTATCTATTAAGGGCATAGGCACTGAACAAGCTTATCTATTAAGGGCATACGCACTGAATAAGCATTTATCTAAAAAGGGCACATGTACTGAACAAGCTTATCTATTAAGGGCAATCGCACTGAATAAGCTTTAATATTATCTATTTAGGGCAAACGTACTGAATAAGCTTTAATATGATCTATTAAGGGCATTTGCGTTGAACAAGCTTATCTATTAAGGGCATTTGCACTGAACAAGCTTATCTATTAAGGGCATTTGCACTGAATAAGCTTAACTATTAAGGGCATACGCACTGAATAAGCTTATCTATTAAGGGCATTTGCACTGAACAAGCTTATCTATTAAGGGCATTTGCACTGAATAAGCTTATCTATTAAGGGCATACGCACTGAATAAGCTTATCTATTAAGGACATATGCACTGAACAAGCTTATCTATTAAGGGCATGTGCACAGAATAAGCTTATCTATTAAGGGCATATGCACTGATCAAGCTTATCTATTAAGGGCAAACCGCACTGAATGAGCATTTATCTAAAAAGGGCACATGCACTGAACACGCTTATCTATTAAGGGCAAACGCACTGAATAAGCTATTCTTTTAAAGGCAAACGCACTGAACAAGCTTATCTATAAAGGGCAAACGCATTGAATAAGCTATTATCTTTTAAGGGCATATGCATTGAATAAGCTTATCTATTAAGGGCACATGCACTGAACAAGCTTATCTATTAAAGGCACATGCACTGAACAAGCTAATCTATTAAGGGCAAACGCACTGAATAAGCTATTATTTATTAAGGGCATATGCACTGAATAAACTTTAACTATCTATTGCAGTCGTATTCACTGAATAAGCTTTTATCTATTAAGGTCATATGCACTGAATAAGCTTTTATCTATTAAGGGCATATGCACTGAATAAACTTATCTATTAAGGGCAAACGCACTGAATAAGCTATTATCTATTAAGGTCATATGCACTGAACAAGCTTATCTATTAAGGGCATAGGCACTGAACAAGCTTATCTATTAAGGGCATACGCACTGAATAAGCTTATCTATTAAGGGCATTTGCACTGAACAAGCTTATCTATTAAGGGCATATGCACTGATCAAGCTATTCTATTAAAGGCAAACGCACTGAACAAGCTTATCTGTAAAGGGCAAACGCACTGAATAAGCTATTATCTAATAAGGGCATATGCACTGAATAAGCTTATCTATTAAGGGCACATGCACTGAACAAGCTTATCTATTAAGTGCAAACGCACTGAATAAGCTATTATCTATTAAGGGCATATGCACTGAACAAGCTATTCTATCAAGGGCAAACGCACTGAATAAGCTATTATTTATTAAGGGCATATGCACTGAATAAGCTTTAACTATCTATTACAGTCGCATGAACGCACTGAATAAGCTATTATCTATTAAGGTCATATGCACTGAACAAGCTTATCTATTAAGGGCATAGGCACTGAACAAGCTTATCTATTAAGGGCATACGCAATGAATAAGCATTTATCTAAAAAGGGCACATGTACTGAACAAGCTTATCTATTAAGGGCAATCGCACTGAATAAGCTTTAATATTATCTATTTAGGGCAAACGTACTGAATAAGCTTTAATATGATCTATTAAGGGCATTTGCACTGAACAAGCTTATCTATTAAGGGCATTAGCACTGAACAAGCTTATCTATTAAGGGCATTTGCACTGAACAAGCTTATCTATTAAGGGCATTTGCACTGAATAAGCTTAACTATTAAGGGCATACGCACTGAATAAGCTTATCTATTAAGGGCATTTGCACTGAACAAGCTTATCTATTAAGGGCATTTGCACTGAATAAGCTTATCTATTAAGGGCATACGCACTGAATAAGCTTATCTATTAAGGGCATATGCACTGAACAAGCTTATCTATTAAGGGCATGTGCACAGAATAAGCTTATCTATTAAGGGCAAACGCACTGATTAAGCTTATCTATTAAGGGCATACGCACTGAATAAGCTTATCTATTAAGGGCATATGCACTGAACAAGCTTATCTATTAAGGGCATGTGCACTGAATAAGCTTATCTATTAAGGGCATATGCACTGAACAAGCTTATCTATTAAGGGCATGTGCACTGAATAAGCTTATCTATTAAGGGCAAACGCACTGATTAAGCTTATCTATTAAGGGCATACGCACTGAATAAGCTTATCTATTAAGGGCATATGCACTGAACAAGCTTATCCATTAAGGGCAAACGCACTGAATAAGCTTTAATATTATCTATTAAGGGCATATGCACTGAATAAGCATTTATCTATTAAGGGCATATGCACTGAACAAGCTTATCTATTAAGGGCATACGCACTGAATAAGCTATTATTTATTAAGGGCATATGCACTGAACAAGCTTATCCATTAAGGGCAAACGCACTGAATAAGCTTTAATATTATCTATTAAGGGCATATGCACTGAATAAGCATTTATCTATTAAGGGCATATGCACTGAATAAGCTTATCTATTAAGGGCACATGCACTGAACAAGCTTATCTATTTAGGGCAAACGCACTGAATAAGCTATTATTTATTTAGGGCATATGCACTGAATAAGCTTTAACTATCTATTACAGTCGCATGAACGCACTGAATAAGCTATTATCTATTAAGGTCATATGCACTGAACAAGCTTATTTATTAAGGGCATAGGCACTGAACAAGCTTATCTATTAAGGGCATACGCACTGAATAAGCATTTATCTAAAAAGGGCACATGTACTGTACAAGCTTATCTATTAAGGGCAATCGCACTGAATAAGCTTTAATATTATCTATTTAGGGCAAACGTACTGAATAAGCTTTAATATTATCTATTAAGGGCATTTGCACTGAACAAGCTTATCTATTAAGGGCATACGCACTGAATAAGCTTATCTATTAAGGGCAAACGCAATGAATAAGCTATTATTTATTTAGGGCATATGCACTGAATAAGCTTTAACTATCTATTACAGTCGCATGAACGCACTTAATAAGCTATTATCTATTAAGGTCATATGCACTGAACAAGCTTATTTATTAAGGGCATAGGCACTGAACAAGCTTATCTATTAAGGGCATACGCACTGAATAAGCTTATCTATTAAGGGCAAACGCACTGAATAAGCATTTATCTATTAAGGGCACATGCACTGAACAAGCTTATCTTTTAAGGGCATATGCACTGAACAAGCTATTCTATTATAGGCAAACGTACTGAACAAGCTTATCTTTAAAGGGCAAACGCACTGAATAAGCATTTATCTAAAAAGGGCACATGTACTGAACAAGCTTATCTATTAAGGTCAAACGCACTGAATAAGCTTTTATCTATTAAGGTCAAACGCACTGAATTAGCTTTTATCTATTTAGGTCATATGCACTGAACAAGCTTATCTATTAAGGGCATATGCACTGATCAAGCTTATCTATTAAGGGCAAACCGCACAGAATAAGCTATTATCTATTAAGGGCATATGCACTGAACAAGCTATTCTATCAAGGGCAAACGCACTGAACAAGCTTATCTGTAAAGGGCAAACGCATTGAATAAGCTATTATCTAATAAGGGCATATGCACTGAATAAGCTTATCTATAAAGGGCACATGCACTGAACAAGCTCATCTATTAAGGGCAAACGCACTGAATAAGCTATTATTTATTAAGGGCTTATGCACTGAATAAACTTTAACTATCTATTGCAGTCGTATTCACTGAATAAGCTTTTATCTATTAAGGTCATATGCACTGAATAAGCTTATCTATTAAGGGAAAACGCACTGAATAAGCATTTATCTATTAAGGGCACATGCACTGAACAAGCTTATCTATTAAGGGCAAACGCACTGAATAAGCTATTATTTATTAAGGGCATATGCACTGAATAAGCTTTAACTATCTATTACAGTCGCATGAACGCACTGAATAAGCTATTATCTATTAAGGTCATATGCACTGAACAAGCTTATCTATTAAGGGCATAGGCACTGAACAAGCTTATCTATTAAGGGCATACGCACTGAATAAGCATTTATCTAAAAAGGGCACATGTACTGAACAAGCTTATCTTTTAAGGGCAATCGCACTGAATAAGCTTTAATATTATCTATTTAGGGCAAACGTACTGAATAAGCTTTAATATGATCTATTAAGGGCATTTGCACTGAACAAGCTCATCTATTAAGGGCATTAGCACTGAACAAGCTTATCTATTAAGGGCATTTGCACTGAACAAGCTTATCTATTAAGGGCATTTGCACTGAATAAGCTTAACTATTAAGGGCATACGCACTGAATAAGCTTATCTATTAAGGGCATTTGCACTGAACAAGCTTATCTATTAAGGGCATTTGCACTGAATAAGCTGATCTATTAAGGGCATACGCACTGAATAAGCATTTATCTATAAAGGGCACATGCACTGAACAAGCTATTCTATTAAAGGCAAAGGCACTGAACAAGCTTATCTATTAAGGGAAAACGCACTTAATAAGCATTTATCTATTAAGGGAATATGCACTGAACAAGTTTATCTATTAAGGGCAAACGCACTGAATAAGCATTTATCTATTAAGGGCACATGCACTGAACAAGCTTATCTTTTAAGGGCATATGCACTGAACAAGCTATTCTATTATAGGCAAACGTAATGAATTAGCTTTTATCTATTTAGGTCATATGCACTGAACAAGCTTATCTATTAAGGGCATATGCACTGATCAAGCTTATCTATTAAGGGCAAACCGCACTGAATGAGCATTTATCTAAAAAGGGCACATGCACTGAACACGCTTATCTATTAAGGGCAAACGCACTGAATAAGCTATTCTTTTAAAGGCAAACGCACTGAACAAGCTTATCTATAAAGGGCAAACGCATTGAATAAGCTATTATCTTTTAAGGGCATATGCATTGAATAAGCTTATCTATTAAGGGCACATGCACTGAACAAGCTTATCTATTAAAGGCACATGCACTGAACAAGCTAATCTATTAAGGGCAAACGCACTGAATAAGCTATTATTTATTAAGGGCATATGCACTGAATAAACTTTAACTATCTATTGCAGTCGTATTCACTGAATAAGCTTTTATCTATTAAGGTCATATGCACTGAATAAGCTTTAATCTATTAAGGGCATATGCACTGAATAAACTTATCTATTAAGGGCAAACGCACTGAATAAGCTATTATCTATTAAGGTCATATGCACTGAACAAGCTTATCTATTAAGGGCATAGGCACTGAACAAGCTTATCTATTAAGGGCATACGCACTGAATAAGCTTATCTATTAAGGGCATTTGCACTGAACAAGCTTATCTATTAAGGGCATATGCACTGATCAAGCTATTCTATTAAAGGCAAACGCACTGAACAAGCTTATCTGTAAAGGGCAAACGCACTGAATAAGCTATTATCTAATAAGGGCATATGCACTGAATAAGCTTATCTATTAAGGGCACATGCACTGAACAAGCTTATCTATTAAGTGCAAACGCACTGAATAAGCTATTATCTATTAAGGGCATATGCACTGAACAAGCTATTCTATCAAGGGCAAACGCACTGAATAAGCTATTATTTATTAAGGGCATATGCACTGAATAAGCTTTAACTATCTATTACAGTCGCATGAACGCACTGAATAAGCTATTATCTATTAAGGTCATATGCACTGAACAAGCTTATCTATTAAGGGCATAGGCACTGAATAAGCTATTATCTATTAAGGGCATATGCACTGAACAAGCTATTCTATCAAGGGCAAACGCACTGAACAAGCTTATCTATTATAGGCAAACGCACTGAATGAGCATTTATCTAAAAAGGGCACATGCACTGAACACGCTTATCTATTAAGGGCAAACGCACTGAATAAGCTATTCTTTTAAAGACAAACGCACTGAACAAGCTTATCTATAACAGGCAAACGCACTGAACAAGCTTATCTATAAAGGGCAAACGTACTGAATAAGCTTTTATCTATTAAGGGCATATGCATTGAATAAGCATGTAACTATTAAGGGCATATGCACTGAACAAGCTTATCTATTAAGGGCAAACGCACTGAATAAGCTATTATCGATTAAGGGCATATGCACTGAATAAGCTTATCTATTAAGGGCATATGCACTGAACAAGCTTATCTTTTAAGGGCATATGCATTGAATAAGCTATTATCTAATAAGGGCATATGCACTGAATAAGCTTATCTATAAAGGGCAAATGCACTGAACAAGCTATTCTTTTAAAGGCAAACGCACTGAACAAGTTTATCTATTAAGGGCAAACGCACTGAATAAGATATTATTTATTAAGAGCATATGCTCTGAACAAGCTTATCTATTAAGGGCAAACGCACTGAATAAGCTATTATCCATTAAGGGCATATGCACTGAACAAGCTTATTATTAAGGGCATATGCACTGAGTAAGCTTTAACTATCTATTGCAGTCTTATGCACTTATCTATTAAGGGAAAACGCACTAAATAAGCATTTATCGATTAAGGGCATATGCACTGAATAAGCTTATCTATTAAGGGCACATGCACTGAACAAGCTTATCTATTAAGTGCAAACGCACTGAATAAGCTTTAATATAATCTAGTTAGGGCATATGCACTGAACAAGCTTATCTATTAAGGGCAAACGCACTGAATAAGCATTTATCTATTAAGGGCATATGCACTGGACAAGCTTATCTATTAAGGGCATATACACTGAACAAGCTAATCTATTAAGGGCAAACGCACTGAATAAGCTTTTATCTATTAAGGTCATATGCACTGAACAAGCTTATCTATTAAGGGCATATGCACTGAACAAGCTTATCTATTAAGGACATTCGCCATGAATAAGCATTTATCTATAAAGGTCACATGCACTGAACAAGCTTATCTATTAAGGGCAAACGCACTGAATAAGCTATTATCTGTTTCGGTCATATGCACTGAACAAGCTTATCTATTAAGGGCAAACGCACTGAATAAGCTTATCTATTAAGGGCATACGCACTGAATAAGCTTATCTATTAAGGGCATATGCACTGAACAAGCTTATCTATTTAGGGCATGTGCACTGAAGAAGCTTATCTATTAAGGGCATGTGCACTGAACAAGCTTATCTATTAAAGGCAAACGCACTGAATAAGCATTTATCGATTAAGGGCATATTCACTGAATAAGCAATTATATATTAAGGGCATTTGCACTGAACAAGCTTATATTTTAAGGGCATTTGCACTGAACAAGCTTATCTATTAAGGGCATATGCACTGATCAAGCTATTCTATTAAAGGCAAACGCACTGAACAAGCTTATCTGTAAAGGGCAAACGCACTGAATAAGCTATTATCTAATAAGGGCATATGCACTGAATAAGCTTATCTATTAAGGGCACATGCACTGAACAAGCTTATCTATTAAGTGCAAACGCACTGAATAAGCTATTATCTATTAAGGGCATATGCACTGAACAAGCTATTCTATCAAGGGCAAACGCACTGAATAAGCTTATCTATTAAGGGCATACGCACTGAATAAGCTTATCTATTAAGGGCATATGCACTGAACAAGCTTATCTATTTAGGGCATGTGCACTGAAGAAGCTTATCTATTAAGGGCATGTGCACTGAACAAGCTTATCTATTAAAGGCAAACGCACTGAATAAGCATTTATCGATTAAGGGCATATTCACTGAATAAGCAATTATATATTAAGGGCATTTGCACTGAACAAGCTTATATTTTAAGGGCATTTGCACTGAACAAGCTTATCTATTAAGGGCATATGCACTGATCAAGCTATTCTATTAAAGGCAAACGCACTGAACAAGCTTATCTGTAAAGGGCAAACGCACTGAATAAGCTATTATCTAATAAGGGCATATGCACTGAATAAGCTTATCTATTAAGGGCACATGCACTGAACAAGCTTATCTATTAAGTGCAAACGCACTGAATAAGCTATTATCTATTAAGGGCATATGCACTGAACAAGCTATTCTATCAAGGGCAAACGCACTGAATAAGCTATTATTTATTAAGGGCATATGCACTGAATAAGCTTTAACTATCTATTACAGTCGCATGAACGCACTGAATAAGCTATTATCTATTAAGGTCATATGCACTGAACAAGCTTATCTATTAAGGGCATAGGCACTGAACAAGCTTATCTATTAAGGGCATACGCACTGAATAAGCATTTATCTAAAAAGGGCACATGTACTGAACAAGCTTATCTATTAAGGGCAATCGCACTGAATAAGCTTTAATATTATCTATTTAGGGCAAACGTACTGAATAAGCTTTAATATGATCTATTAAGGGCATTTGCACTGAACAAGCTTATCTATTAAGGGCATTAGCACTGAACAAGCTTATCTATTAAGGGCATTTGCACTGAACAAGCTCATCTATTAAGGGCATTTGCACTGAATAAGCTTAACTATTAAGGGCATACGCACTGAATAAGCTTATCTATTAAGGGCATTTGCACTGAACAAGCTTATCTATTAAGGGCATTTGCACTGAATAAGCTGATCTATTAAGGGCATACGCACTGAATAAGCATTTATCTATAAAGGGCACATGCACTGAACAAGCTATTCTATTAAAGGCAAAGGCACTGAACAAGCTTATCTATTAAGGGAAAACGCACTTAATAAGCATTTATCTATTAAGGGAATATGCACTGAACAAGTTTATCTATTAAGGGCAAACGCACTGAATAAGCATTTATCTATTAAGGGCACATGCACTGAACAAGCTTATCTTTTAAGGGCATATGCACTGAACAAGCTATTCTATTATAGGCAAACGTAATGAACAAGCTTATCTGTAAAGGGCAAACGCACTGAATAAGCATTTATCTAAAAAGGGCACATGTACTGAACAAGCTTATCTATTAAGGTCAAACGCACTGAATAAGCTTTTATCTATTAAGGTCAAACGCACTGAATTAGCTTTTATCTATTTAGGTCATATGCACTGAACAAGCTTATCTATTAAGGGCATATGCACTGATCAAGCTTATCTATTAAGGGCAAACCGCACTGAATGAGCATTTATCTAAAAAGGGCACATGCACTGAACACGCTTATCTATTAAGGGCAAACGCACTGAATAAGCTATTCTTTTAAAGGCAAACGCACTGAACAAGCTTATCTATAAAGGGCAAACGCATTGAATAAGCTATTATCTTTTAAGGGCATATGCATTGAATAAGCTTATCTATTAAGGGCACATGCACTGAACAAGCTTATCTATTAAAGGCACATGCACTGAACAAGCTAATCTATTAAGGGCAAACGCACTGAATAAGCTATTATTTATTAAGGGCATATGCACTGAATAAACTTTAACTATCTATTGCAGTCGTATTCACTGAATAAGCTTTTATCTATTAAGGTCATATGCACTGAATAAGCTTTAATCTATTAAGGGCATATGCACTGAATAAACTTATCTATTAAGGGCAAACGCACTGAATAAGCTATTATCTATTAAGGTCATATGCACTGAACAAGCTTATCTATTAAGGGCATAGGCACTGAACAAGCTTATCTATTAAGGGCATACGCACTGAATAAGCTTATCTATTAAGGGCATTTGCACTGAACAAGCTTATCTATTAAGGGCATATGCACTGATCAAGCTATTCTATTAAAGGCAAACGCACTGAACAAGCTTATCTGTAAAGGGCAAACGCACTGAATAAGCTATTATCTAATAAGGGCATATGCACTGAATAAGCTTATCTATTAAGGGCACATGCACTGAACAAGCTTATCTATTAAGTGCAAACGCACTGAATAAGCTATTATCTATTAAGGGCATATGCACTGAACAAGCTATTCTATCAAGGGCAAACGCACTGAATAAGCTATTATTTATTAAGGGCATATGCACTGAATAAGCTTTAACTATCTATTACAGTCGCATGAACGCACTGAATAAGCTATTATCTATTAAGGTCATATGCACTGAACAAGCTTATCTATTAAGGGCATAGGCACTGAACAAGCTTATCTATTAAGGGCATACGCACTGAATAAGCATTTATCTAAAAAGGGCACATGTACTGAACAAGCTTATCTATTAAGGGCAATCGCACTGAATAAGCTTTAATATTATCTATTTAGGGCAAACGTACTGAATAAGCTTTAATATGATCTATTAAGGGCATTTGCGTTGAACAAGCTTATCTATTAAGGGCATTTGCACTGAACAAGCTTATCTATTAAGGGCATTTGCACTGAATAAGCTTAACTATTAAGGGCATACGCACTGAATAAGCTTATCTATTAAGGGCATTTGCACTGAACAAGCTTATCTATTAAGGGCATTTGCACTGAATAAGCTTATCTATTAAGGGCATACGCACTGAATAAGCTTATCTATTAAGGACATATGCACTGAACAAGCTTATCTATTAAGGGCATGTGCACAGAATAAGCTTATCTATTAAGGGCATATGCACTGATCAAGCTTATCTATTAAGGGCAAACCGCACTGAATGAGCATTTATCTAAAAAGGGCACATGCACTGAACACGCTTATCTATTAAGGGCAAACGCACTGAATAAGCTATTCTTTTAAAGGCAAACGCACTGAACAAGCTTATCTATAAAGGGCAAACGCATTGAATAAGCTATTATCTTTTAAGGGCATATGCATTGAATAAGCTTATCTATTAAGGGCACATGCACTGAACAAGCTTATCTATTAAAGGCACATGCACTGAACAAGCTAATCTATTAAGGGCAAACTTACGGCACTGAATAAGCTATTATTTATTAAGGGCATATGCACTGAATAAACTTTAACTATCTATTGCAGTCGTATTCACTGAATAAGCTTTTATCTATTAAGGTCATATGCACTGAATAAGCTTTTATCTATTAAGGGCATATGCACTGAATAAACTTATCTATTAAGGGCAAACGCACTGAATAAGCTATTATCTATTAAGGTCATATGCACTGAACAAGCTTATCTATTAAGGGCATAGGCACTGAACAAGCTTATCTATTAAGGGCATACGCACTGAATAAGCTTATCTATTAAGGGCATTTGCACTGAACAAGCTTATCTATTAAGGGCATATGCACTGATCAAGCTATTCTATTAAAGGCAAACGCACTGAACAAGCTTATCTGTAAAGGGCAAACGCACTGAATAAGCTATTATCTAATAAGGGCATATGCACTGAATAAGCTTATCTATTAAGGGCACATGCACTGAACAAGCTTATCTATTAAGTGCAAACGCACTGAATAAGCTATTATCTATTAAGGGCATATGCACTGAACAAGCTATTCTATCAAGGGCAAACGCACTGAATAAGCTATTATTTATTAAGGGCATATGCACTGAATAAGCTTTAACTATCTATTACAGTCGCATGAACGCACTGAATAAGCTATTATCTATTAAGGTCATATGCACTGAACAAGCTTATCTATTAAGGGCATAGGCACTGAATAAGCTATTATCCATTAAGGGCATATGCACTGAACAAGCTTATTATTAAGGGCATATGCACTGAGTAAGCTTTAACTATCTATTGCAGTCTTATGCACTTATCTATTAAGGGAAAACGCACTAAATAAGCATTTATCGATTAAGGGCATATGCACTGAATAAGCTTATCTATTAAGGGCACATGCACTGAACAAGCTTATCTATTAAGTGCAAACGCACTGAATAAGCTTTAATATAATCTAGTTAGGGCATATGCACTGAACAAGCTTATCTATTAAGGGCAAACGCACTGAATAAGCATTTATCTATTAAGGGCATATGCACTGGACAAGCTTATCTATTAAGGGCATATACACTGAACAAGCTAATCTATTAAGGGCAAACGCACTGAATAAGCTTTTATCTATTAAGGTCATATGCACTGAACAAGCTTATCTATTAAGGGCATATGCACTGAACAAGCTTATCTATTAAGGACATACGCCATGAATAAGCATTTATCTATAAAGGTCACATGCACTGAACAAGCTTATCTATTAAGGGCAAACGCACTGAATAAGCTATTATCTGTTTCGGTCATATGCACTGAACAAGCTTATCTATTAAGGGCAAACGCACTGAATAAGCTTATCTATTAAGGGCATACGCACTGAATAAGCTTATCTATTAAGGGCATATGCACTGAACAAGCTTATCTATTTAGGGCATGTGCACTGAAGAAGCTTATCTATTAAGGGCATGTGCACTGAACAAGCTTATCTATTAAAGGCAAACGCACTGAATAAGCATTTATCGATTAAGGGCATATTCACTGAATAAGCAATTATATATTAAGGGCATTTGCACTGAACAAGCTTATATTTTAAGGGCATATGCACTGAACAAGCTTATCTATTAAGGGCATGTGCACTGAACAAGCTTATCTATTAAGTGCAAACGCACTGAATAAGCTATTATCTATTAAGGGCATATGCACTGAACAAGCTATTCTATCAAGGGCAAACGCACTGAATAAGCTATTATTTATTAAGGGCATATGCACTGAATAAGCTTTAACTATCTATTACAGTCGCATGAACGCACTGAATAAGCTATTATCTATTAAGGTCATATGCACTGAACAAGCTTATCTATTAAGGGCATAGGCACTGAACAAGCTTATCTATTAAGGGCATACGCACTGAATAAGCATTTATCTAAAAAGGGCACATGTACTGAACAAGCTTATCTATTAAGGGCAATCGCACTGAATAAGCTTTAATATTATCTATTTAGGGCAAACGTACTGAATAAGCTTTAATATGATCTATTAAGGGCATTTGCACTGAACAAGCTTATCTATTAAGGGCATTAGCACTGAACAAGCTTATCTATTAAGGGCATTTGCACTGAACAAGCTTATCTATTAAGGGCATTTGCACTGAATAAGCTTAACTATTAAGGGCATACGCACTGAATAAGCTTATCTATTAAGGGCATTTGCACTGAACAAGCTTATCTATTAAGGGCATTTGCACTGAATAAGCTTATCTATTAAGGGCATACGCACTGAATAAGCTTATCTATTAAGGGCATATGCACTGAACTAGCTTATCTATTAAGGGCATGTGCACAGAATAAGCTTATCTATTAAGGGCAAACGCACTGATTAAGCTTATCTATTAAGGGCATACGCACTGAATAAGCTTATCTATTAAGGGCATATGCACTGAACAAGCTTATCTATTAAGGGCATGTGCACTGAATAAGCTTATCTATTAAGGGCATATGCACTGAACAAGCTTATCTATTAAGGGCATGTGCACTGAATAAGCTTATCTATTAAGGGCAAACGCACTGATTAAGCTTATCTATTAAGGGCATACGCACTGAATAAGCTTATCTATTAAGGGCATATGCACTGAACAAGCTTATCCATTAAGGGCAAACGCACTGAATAAGCTTTAATGTTATCTATTAAGGGCATATGCACTGAATAAGCATTTATCTATTAAGGGCATATGCACTGAACAAGCTTATCTATTAAGGGCATACGCACTGAATAAGCTATTATTTATTAAGGGCATATGCACTGAACAAGCTTATCCATTAAGGGCAAACGCACTGAATAAGCTTTAATATTATCTATTAAGGGCATATGCACTGAATAAGCATTTATCTATTAAGGGCATATGCACTGAATAAGCTTATCTATTAAGGGCACATGCACTGAACAAGCTTATCTATTTAGGGCAAACGCACTGAATAAGCTATTATTTATTTAGGGCATATGCACTGAATAAGCTTTAACTATCTATTACAGTCGCATGAACGCACTGAATAAGCTATTATCTATTAAGGTCATATGCACTGAACAAGCTTATTTATTAAGGGCATAGGCACTGAACAAGCTTATCTATTAAGGGCATACGCACTGAATAAGCATTTATCTAAAAAGGGCACATGTACTGTACAAGCTTATCTATTAAGGGCAATCGCACTGAATAAGCTTTAATATTATCTATTTAGGGCAAACGTACTGAATAAGCTTTAATATTATCGATTAAGGGCATTTGCACTGAACAAGCTTATCTATTAAGGGCATACGCACTGAATAAGCTTATCTATTAAGGGCAAACGCAATGAATAAGCTATTATTTATTTAGGGCATATGCACTGAATAAGCTTTAACTATCTATTACAGTCGCATGAACGCACTTAATAAGCTATTATCTATTAAGGTCATATGCACTGAACAAGCTTATTTATTAAGGGCATAGGCACTGAACAAGCTTATCTATTAAGGGCATACGCACTGAATAAGCTTATCTATTAAGGGCAAACGCACTGAATAAGCATTTATCTATTAAGGGCACATGCACTGAACAAGCTTATCTTTTAAGGGCATATGCACTGAACAAGCTATTCTATTATAGGCAAACGTACTGAACAAGCTTATCTTTAAAGGGCAAACGCACTGAATAAGCATTTATCTAAAAAGGGCACATGTACTGAACAAGCTTATCTATTAAGGTCAAACGCACTGAATAAGCTTTTATCTATTAAGGTCAAACGCACTGAATTAGCTTTTATCTATTTAGGTCATATGCACTGAACAAGCTTATCTATTAAGGGCATATGCACTGATCAAGCTTATCTATTAAGGGCAAACCGCACAGAATAAGCTATTATCTATTAAGGGCATATGCACTGAACAAGCTATTCTATCAAGGGCAAACGCACTGAACAAGCTTATCTGTAAAGGGCAAACGCATTGAATAAGCTATTATCTAATAAGGGCATATGCACTGAATAAGCTTATCTATAAAGGGCACATGCACTGAACAAGCTCATCTATTAAGGGCAAACGCACTGAATAAGCTATTATTTATTAAGGGCTTATGCACTGAATAAACTTTAACTATCTATTGCAGTCGTATTCACTGAATAAGCTTTTATCTATTAAGGTCATATGCACTGAATAAGCTTATCTATTAAGGGAAAACGCACTGAATAAGCATTTATCTATTAAGGGCACATGCACTGAACAAGCTTATCTATTAAGGGCAAACGCACTGAATAAGCTATTATTTATTAAGGGCATATGCACTGAATAAGCTTTAACTATCTATTACAGTCGCATGAACGCACTGAATAAGCTATTATCTATTAAGGTCATATGCACTGAACAAGCTTATCTATTAAGGGCATAGGCACTGAACAAGCTTATCTATTAAGGGCATACGCACTGAATAAGCATTTATCTAAAAAGGGCACATGTACTGAACAAGCTTATCTTTTAAGGGCAATCGCACTGAATAAGCTTTAATATTATCTATTTAGGGCAAACGTACTGAATAAGCTTTAATATGATCTATTAAGGGCATTTGCACTGAACAAGCTCATCTATTAAGGGCATTAGCACTGAACAAGCTTATCTATTAAGGGCATTTGCACTGAACAAGCTTATCTATTAAGGGCATTTGCACTGAATAAGCTTAACTATTAAGGGCATACGCACTGAATAAGCTTATCTATTAAGGGCATTTGCACTGAACAAGCTTATCTATTAAGGGCATTTGCACTGAATAAGCTGATCTATTAAGGGCATACGCACTGAATAAGCATTTATCTATAAAGGGCACATGCACTGAACAAGCTATTCTATTAAAGGCAAAGGCACTGAACAAGCTTATCTATTAAGGGAAAACGCACTTAATAAGCATTTATCTATTAAGGGAATATGCACTGAACAAGTTTATCTATTAAGGGCAAACGCACTGAATAAGCATTTATCTATTAAGGGCACATGCACTGAACAAGCTTATCTTTTAAGGGCATATGCACTGAACAAGCTATTCTATTATAGGCAAACGTAATGAACAAGCTTATCTGTAAAGGGCAAACGCACTGAATAAGCATTTATCTAAAAAGGGCACATGTACTGAACAAGCTTATCTATTAAGGTCAAACGCACTGAATAAGCTTTTATCTATTAAGGTCAAACGCACTGAATTAGCTTTTATCTATTTAGGTCATATGCACTGAACAAGCTTATCTATTAAGGGCATATGCACTGATCAAGCTTATCTATTAAGGGCAAACCGCACTGAATGAGCATTTATCTAAAAAGGGCACATGCACTGAACACGCTTATCTATTAAGGGCAAACGCACTGAATAAGCTATTCTTTTAAAGGCAAACGCACTGAACAAGCTTATCTATAAAGGGCAAACGCATTGAATAAGCTATTATCTTTTAAGGGCATATGCATTGAATAAGCTTATCTATTAAGGGCACATGCACTGAACAAGCTTATCTATTAAAGGAACATGCACTGAACAAGCTAATCTATTAAGGGCAAACGCACTGAATAAGCTATTATTTATTAAGGGCATATGCACTGAATAAACTTTAACTATCTATTGCAGTCGTATTCACTGAATAAGCTTTTATCTATTAAGGTCATATGCACTGAATAAGCTTTAATCTATTAAGGGCATATGCACTGAATAAACTTATCTATTAAGGGCAAACGCACTGAATAAGCTATTATCTATTAAGGTCATATGCACTGAACAAGCTTATCTATTAAGGGCATAGGCACTGAACAAGCTTATCTATTAAGGGCATACGCACTGAATAAGCTTATCTATTAAGGGCATTTGCACTGAACAAGCTTATCTATTAAGGGCATATGCACTGATCAAGCTATTCTATTAAAGGCAAACGCACTGAACAAGCTTATCTGTAAAGGGCAAACGCACTGAATAAGCTATTATCTAATAAGGGCATATGCACTGAATAAGCTTATCTATTAAGGGCACATGCACTGAACAAGCTTATCTATTAAGTGCAAACGCACTGAATAAGCTATTATCTATTAAGGGCATATGCACTGAACAAGCTATTCTATCAAGGGCAAACGCACTGAATAAGCTATTATTTATTAAGGGCATATGCACTGAATAAGCTTTAACTATCTATTACAGTCGCATGAACGCACTGAATAAGCTATTATCTATTAAGGTCATATGCACTGAACAAGCTTATCTATTAAGGGCATATGCACTGAACAAGCTTATCTATTAAGGGCATACGCACTGAATAAGCATTTATCTAAAAAGGGCACATGTACTGAACAAGCTTATCTATTAAGGGCAATCGCACTGAATAAGCTTTAATATTATCTATTTAGGGCAAACGTACTGAATAAGCTTTAATATGATCTATTAAGGGCATTTGCGTTGAACAAGCTTATCTATTAAGGGCATTTGCACTGAACAAGCTTATCTATTAAGGGCATTTGCACTGAATAAGCTTAACTATTAAGGGCATACGCACTGAATAAGCTTATCTATTAAGGGCATTTGCACTGAACAAGCTTATCTATTAAGGGCATTTGCACTGAATAAGCTTATCTATTAAGGGCATACGCACTGAATAAGCTTATCTATTAAGGACATATGCACTGAACAAGCTTATCTATTAAGGGCATGTGCACAGAATAAGCTTATCTATTAAGGGCATATGCACTGATCAAGCTTATCTATTAAGGGCAAACCGCACTGAATGAGCATTTATCTAAAAAGGGCACATGCACTGAACACGCTTATCTATTAAGGGCAAACGCACTGAATAAGCTATTCTTTTAAAGGCAAACGCACTGAACAAGCTTATCTATAAAGGGCAAACGCATTGAATAAGCTATTATCTTTTAAGGGCATATGCATTGAATAAGCTTATCTATTAAGGGCACATGCACTGAACAAGCTTATCTATTAAAGGCACATGCACTGAACAAGCTAATCTATTAAGGGCAAACGCACTGAATAAGCTATTATTTATTAAGGGCATATGCACTGAATAAACTTTAACTATCTATTGCAGTCGTATTCACTGAATAAGCTTTTATCTATTAAGGTCATATGCACTGAATAAGCTTTTATCTATTAAGGGCATATGCACTGAATAAACTTATCTATTAAGGGCAAACGCACTGAATAAGCTATTATCTATTAAGGTCATATGCACTGAACAAGCTTATCTATTAAGGGCATAGGCACTGAACAAGCTTATCTATTAAGGGCATACGCACTGAATAAGCTTATCTATTAAGGGCATTTGCACTGAACAAGCTTATCTATTAAGGGCATATGCACTGATCAAGCTATTCTATTAAAGGCAAACGCACTGAACAAGCTTATCTATAAAGGGCAAACGCACTGAATAAGCTATTATCTAATAAGGGCATATGCACTGAACAAGCTTATCTATTAAGGGCACATGCACTGAACAAGCTTATCTATTAAGGGCAAACGCACTGAACAAGCTTATCTATTAAGGGCATATGCACTGAACAAGCTAATCTATCAAGGGCAAACGCACTGAATAAGCTATTATTTATTAAGGGCATATGCACTGAATAAGCTTTAACTATCTATTACAGTCGCATGAACGCACTGAATAAGCTATTATCTATTAAGGTCATATGCACTGAACAAGCTTATCTATTAAGGGCATAGGCACTGAACAAGCTTATCTATTAAGGGCATACGCACTGAATAAGCATTTATCTAAAAAGGGCACATGTACTGAACAAGCTTATCTATTAAGGGCAATCGCACTGAATAAGCTTTAATATTATCTATTTAGGGCAAACGTACTGAATAAGCTTTAATATGATCTATTAAGGGCATTTGCACTGAACAAGCTTATCTATTAAGGGCATTAGCACTGAACAAGCTTATCTATTAAGGGCATTTGCACTGAACAAGCTTATCTATTAAGGGCATTTGCACTGAATAAGCTTAACTATTAAGGGCATACGCACTGAATAAGCTTATCTATTAAGGGCATTTGCACTGAACAAGCTTATCTATTAAGGGCATTTGCACTGAATAAGCTTATCTATTAAGGGCATACGCACTGAATAAGCTTATCTATTAAGGGCATATGCACTGAACAAGCTTATCTATTAAGGGCATGTGCACAGAATAAGCTTATCTATTAAGGCAAACGCACTGATTAAGCTTATCTATTAAGGGCATACGCACTGAATAAGCTTATCTATTAAGGGCATATGCACTGAACAAGCTTATCTATTAAGGGCATATGCACTGATCAAGCTTATCTATTAAGGGCATACGCACTGAATAAGCATTTATCTATAAAGGGCACATGCACTGAACAAGCTATTCTATTAAAGGCAAACGCACTGAACAAGCTTATCTATTAAGGGCATTTGCACTGAATAAGCTTATCTATTAAGGGCATACGCACTGAATAAGCTTATCTATTAAGGGCATTTGCACTGAAAAAGCTTATCTATTAAGGGCATATGCACTGATCAAGCTTATCTATTAAGGGCATACGCACTGAATAAGCATTTATCTATAAAGGGCACATGCACTGAACAAGCTATTCTATTAAAGGCAAACGCACTGAACAAGCTTATCTATTAAGGGCATTTGCACTGAATAAGCTTATCTATTAAGGGCATACGCACTGAATAAGCTTATCTATTAAGGGCATATGCACTGAACAAGCTTATCTATTAAGGGCATGTGCACAGAATAAGCTTATCTATTAAGGGCAAACGCACTGATTAAGCTTATCTATTAAGGGCATACGCACTGAATAAGCTTATCTATTAAGGGCATATGCACTGAACAAGCTTATCTATTAAGGGCATATGCACTGATCAAGCTTATCTATTAAGGGCATACGCACTGAATAAGCATTTATCTATAAAGGGCACATGCACTGAACAAGCTATTCTATTAAAGGCAAACGCACTGAACAAGCTTATCTATTAAGGGCATTTGCACTGAATAAGCTTATCTATTAAGGGCATTTGCACTGAATAAGCTTATCTATTAAGGGCATTTGCACTGAAAAAGCTTATCTATTAAGGGCATATGCACTGATCAAGCTTATCTATTAAGGGCATACGCACTGAATAAGCATTTATCTATAAAGGGCACATGCACTGAACAAGCTATTCTATTAAAGGCAAACGCACTGAACAAGCTTATCTATTAAGGGCATTTGCACTGAATAAGCTTATCTATTAAGGGCATACGCACTGAATAAGCTTATCTATTAAGGGCATATGCACTGAACAAGCTTATCTATTAAGGGCATGTGCACAGAATAAGCTTATCTATTAAGGGCAAACGCACTGATTAAGCTTATCTATTAAGGGCATACGCACTGAATAAGCTTATCTATTAAGGGCATATGCACTGAACAAGCTTATCTATTAAGGGCATACGCACTGAATAAGCTTATCTATTGAGGGCATTTGCACTGAAAAAGCTTATCTATTAAGGGCATACGTACTGAACAAGCTTATCTATTAAGGTCAAACGCACTGAATAAGCTTTTATCTATTAAGGTCAAACGCACTGAATTAGCTTTTATCTATTTAGGTCATATGCACTGAACAAGCTTATCTATTAAGGGCATATGCACTGATCAAGCTTATCTATTAAGGGCAAACCGCACTGAATGAGCATTTATCTAAAAAGGGCACATGCACTGAACACGCTTATCTATTAAGGGCAAACGCACTGAATAAGCTATTTTTTTAAAGGCAAACGCACTGAACAAGCTTATCTATAAAGGGCAAACGCATTGAATAAGCTATTATCTTTTAAGGGCATATGCATTGAATAAGCTTATCTATTAAGGGCACATGCACTGAACAAGCTTATCTATTAAAGGCACATGCACTGAACAAGCTAATCTATTAAGGGCAAACGCACTGAATAAGCTATTATTTATTAAGGGCATATGCACTGAATAAACTTTAACTATCTATTGCAGTCGTATTCACTGAATAAGCTTTTATCTATTAAGGTCATATGCACTGAATAAGCTTTTATCTATTAAGGGCATATGCACTGAATAAACTTATCTATAAAGGGCAAACGCATTGAATAAGCTATTATCTTTTAAGGGCATATGCATTGAACAAGCTTATCTATTAAGGGCATATGCACTGATCAAGCTTATCTATTAAGGGCATACGCACTGAATAAGCATTTATCTATAAAGGGCACATGCACTGAACAAGCTATTCTATTAAAGGCAAACGCACTGAACAAGCTCATCTATTAAGGGAAAACGCACTGAATAAGCATTTATCTATTAAGGGAATATGCACTGAATAAGCATTTATCTATTAAGGGCACATGCACTGAACAAGCTTATCTTTTAAGGGCATATGCACTGAACAAGCTATTCTTTTATAGGCAAACGCACTGAACAAGCTTATCTGTAAAGGGCAAACGCACTGAATAAGCTTTAATATTATCTATTAAGGGCATATGCACTGAATAAGCATTTATCTATTAAGGGCATATGCACTGAACAAGCTTATCCATTAAGGGCAAACGCACTGAATAAGCTTTAATATTATCTATTAAGGGCATATGCACTGAATAAGCATTTATCTATTAAGGGCATATGCACTGAACAAGCTTATCTATTAAGGGCAAACACACTGAATAAGCATTTATCTATAAAGGGCACATGCACTGAACAAGCTTATCTATTAAGGGCAAACGCACTGAATAAGCTATTATTTATTAAGGGCATATGCACTGAATAAACTTTAACTATCTATTGCAGTCGTATTCACTGAATAAGCTTTTATCTATTAAGGTCATATGCACTGAATAAGCTTATCTATTAAGGGAAAACGCACTGAATAAGCAGTTATCTATTAAGGGCACATGCACTGAACAAGCTTATCTATTAAGGGCAAACGCACTGAATAAGCTATTATTTATTAAGGGCATATGCAGTGAATAAGCTTTAACTATCTATTACAGTCGCATGAACGCACTGAATAAGCTATTATCTATTAAGGTCATATGCACTGAACAAGCTTATCTATTAAGGGCATAGGCACTGAACAAGCTTATCTATTAAGGGCATACGCACTGAATAAGCATTTATCTAAAAAGGGCACATGTACTGAACAAGCTTATCTATTAAGGGCAATCGCGCTGAATAAGCTTTAATATTATCTATAAAGGGCAAACGTACTGAATAAGCTTTAATATTATCTATTAAGGGCATTTGCACTGAACAAACTTATCTATTAAGGGCATTAGAACTGAAAAAGCTTATCTATTAAGGGCATTTGCACTGAACAAGCTTATGTATTAAGGGCATGTGCACTGAATAAGCTTATCTATTAAGGGCATACGCACTGAATAAGCTTATCTATTGAGGGCATTTGCACTGAACAAGCTTATCTATTAAGGGCATATGCACTGATCAAGCTTATCTATTAAGGGCATACGCACTGAATAAGCATTTATCTATAAAGGGCACATGCACTGAACAAGCTATTCTATTTAAGGCAAACGCACTAAACAAGCTTATCTATTAAGGGAAAACGCACTCAATAAGCATTTATCTATTAAGGGAATATGCACTGAACAAGCTTATCTATTAAGGGCATACGCACTGAATAAGCATTAATCTATTAAGGGCATATGCACTGAACAAGCTTATCCATTAAGGGCAAACGCACTGAATAAGCTTTAATATTATCTATTAAGGGCATATGCACTGAATAAGCATTTATCTATTAAGGGCATATGCACTGAACAAGCTTATCTATTAAGGGCAAACACACTGAATAAGCATTTATCTATAAAGGGCACATGCACTGAACAAGCTTATCTATTAAGGGCAAACGCACTGAATAAGCTATTATTTATTAAGGGCATATGCACTGAACAAGCTTATCCATTAAGGGCAAACGCACTGAATAAGCTTTAATATTATCTATTAAGGGCATATGCACTGAACAAGCTTATCTTTTAAGGGCACATGCACTGAACAAGCTTATCTATTTAGGGCAAACGCACTGAATAAGCTATTATTTATTTAAGGCATATGCACTGAATAAGCTTTAACTATCTATTACAGTCGCATGAACGCACTGAATAAGCTATTATCTATTAAGGTCATATGCATTGAATAAGCTTATCTATTAAGGGCATACGCACTGAATAAGCTTATCTATTGAGGGCATTTGCACTCAATAAGCATTTATCTATAAAGGGAATATGCACTGAATAAGCTTATCTATTGAGGGCATTTGCACTGAAAAAGCTTATCTATTAAGGGCATATGCACTGATCAAGCTTATCTATTAAGGGCATACGCACTGAATAAGCATTTATCTATAAAGGGCACATGCACTGAACAAGCTATTCTATTAAAGGCAAACGCACTGAACAAGCTTATCTATTAAGGGAAAACGCACTCAATAAGCATTTATCTATTAAGGGAATATGCACTGAACAAGCTTATCTATTAAGGGCATACGCACTGAATAAGCATTAATCTATTAAGGGCATATGCACTGAACAAGCTTATCCATTAAGGGCAAACGCACTGAATAAGCTTTAATATTATCTATTAAGGGCATATGCACTGAATAAGCATTTATCTATTAAGGGCATATGCACTGAACAAGCTTATCTATTAAGGGCAAACACACTGAATAAGCATTTATCTATAAAGGGCACATGCACTGAACAAGCTTATCTATTAAGGGCAAACGCACTGAATAAGCTATTATTTATTAAGGGCATATGCACTGAACAAGCTTATCCATTAAGGGCAAACGCACTGAATAAGCTTTAATATTATCTATTAAGGGCATATGCACTGAACAAGCTTATCTTTTAAGGGCACATGCACTGAACAAGCTTATCTATTTAGGGCAAACGCACTGAATAAGCTATTATTTATTTAAGGCATATGCACTGAATAAGCTTTAACTATCTATTACAGTCGCATGAACGCACTGAATAAGCTATTATCTATTAAGGTCATATGCATTGAATAAGCTTATCTATTAAGGGCATACGCACTGAATAAGCTTATCTATTGAGGGCATTTGCACTCAATAAGCATTTATCTATAAAGGGAATATGCACTGAATAAGCTTATCTATTGAGGGCATTTGCACTGAAAAAGCTTATCTATTAAGGGCATATGCACTGATCAAGCTTATCTATTAAGGGCATACGCACTGAATAAGCATTTATCTATAAAGGGCATATGCACTGAACAAGCTTATCTTTTAAGGGCACATGCACTGAACAAGCTTATCTATTTAGGGCAAACGCACTGAATAAGCTATTATTTATTTAAGGCATATGCACTGAATAAGCTTTAACTATCTATTACAGTCGCATGAACGCACTGAATAAGCTATTATCTATTAAGGTCATATGCATTGAATAAGCTTATCTATTAAGGGCATACGCACTGAATAAGCTTATCTATTAAGGGCATATGCACTGAACAAGCTTATCTATTAAGGGCATACGCACTGAATAAGCTTATCTATTGAGGGCATTTGCACTGAAAAAGCTTATCTATTAAGGGCATATGCACTGATCAAGCTTATCTATTAAGGGCATACGCACTGAATAAGCATTTATCTATAAAGGGCACATGCACTGAACAAGCTATTCTATTAAAGGCAAACGCACTGAACAAGCTTATCTATTAAGGGAAAACGCACTCA
This sequence comes from Pieris napi, assembly GCF_905475465.1. Taxonomy (NCBI): domain Eukaryota; kingdom Metazoa; phylum Arthropoda; class Insecta; order Lepidoptera; family Pieridae; genus Pieris; species Pieris napi. The sequence goes on along the minus strand of NC_062237.1, from coordinate 6,138,067 downwards.
ATAAGCATTTATCTATTAAGGGAATATGCACTGAACAAGCTTATCTATTAAGGGCAAACGCACTGAATAAGCATTTATCTATTAAGGGCACATGCACTGAACAAGCTTATCTTTTAAGGGCATATGCACTGAACAAGCTATTCTATTATAGGCAAACGTACTGAACAAGCTTATCTGTAAAGGGCAAACGCACTGAATAAGCATTTATCTAAAAAGGGCACATGTACTGAACAAGCTTATCTATTAAGGTCAAACGCACTGAATAAGCTTTTATCTATTAAGGTCAAACGCACTGAATTAGCTTTTATCTATTTAGGTCATATGCACTGAACAAGCTTATCTATTAAGGGCATATGCACTGATCAAGCTTATCTATTAAGGGCAAACCGCACTGAATGAGCATTTATCTAAAAAGGGCACATGCACTGAACACGCTTATCTATTAAGGGCAAACGCACTGAATAAGCTATTCTTTTAAAGGCAAACGCACTGAACAAGCTTATCTATAAAGGGCAAACGCATTAAATAAGCTATTATCTTTTAAGGGCATATGCATTGAATAAGCTTATCTATTAAGTGCACATGCACTGAACAAGCTTATCTATTAAAGGCACATGCACTGAACAAGCATTTATCTATTAAGGGCATATGCACTGAACAAGCTTATCTATTAAGGGCAAACACACTGAATAAGCATTTATCTATAAAGGGCACATGCACTGAACAAGCTTATCTATTAAGGGCAAACGCACTGAATAAGCTATTATTTATTAAGGGCATATGCACTGAACAAGCTTATCCATTAAGGGCAAACGCACTGAATAAGCTTTAATATTATCTATTAAGGGCATATGCACTGAACAAGCTTATCTTTTAAGGGCACATGCACTGAACAAGCTTATCTATTTAGGGCAAACGCACTGAATAAGCTATTATTTATTTAAGGCATATGCACTGAATAAGCTTTAACTATCTATTACAGTCGCATGAACGCACTGAATAAGCTATTATCTATTAAGGTCATATGCATTGAATAAGCTTATCTATTAAGGGCATACGCACTGAATAAGCTTATCTATTGAGGGCATTTGCACTCAATAAGCATTTATCTATAAAGGGAATATGCACTGAATAAGCTTATCTATTGAGGGCATTTGCACTAAAAAGCTTATCTATTAAGGGCATATGCACTGATCAAGCTTATCTATTAAGGGCATACGCACTGAATAAGCATTTATCTATAAAGGGCATATGCACTGAACAAGCTTATCTTTTAAGGGCACATGCACTGAACAAGCTTATCTATTTAGGGCAAACGCACTGAATAAGCTATTATTTATTTAAGGCATATGCACTGAATAAGCTTTAACTATCTATTACAGTCGCATGAACGCACTGAATAAGCTATTATCTATTAAGGTCATATGCATTGAATAAGCTTATCTATTAAGGGCATACGCACTGAATAAGCTTATCTATTAAGGGCATATGCACTGAACAAGCTTATCTATTAAGGGCATACGCACTGAATAAGCTTATCTATTGAGGGCATTTGCACTGAAAAAGCTTATCTATTAAGGGCATATGCACTGATCAAGCTTATCTATTAAGGGCATACGCACTGAATAAGCATTTATCTATAAAGGGCACATGCACTGAACAAGCTATTCTATTAAAGGCAAACGCACTGAACAAGCTTATCTATTAAGGGAAAACGCACTCAATAAGCATTTATCTATTAAGGGAATATGCACTGAACAAGCTTATCTATTAAGGGCAAACGCACTGAATAAGCATTTATCTATTAAGGGCACATGCACTGAACAAGCTTATCTTTTAAGGGCATATGCACTGAACAAGCTATTCTATTATAGGCAAACGTACTGAACAAGCTTATCTGTAAAGGGCAAACGCACTGAATAAGCATTTATCTAAAAAGGGCACATGTACTGAACAAGCTTATCTATTAAGGTCAAACGCACTGAATAAGCTTTTATCTATTAAGGTCAAACGCACTGAATTAGCTTTTATCTATTTAGGTCATATGCACTGAACAAGCTTATCTATTAAGGGCATATGCACTGATCAAGCTTATCTATTAAGGGCAAACCGCACTGAATGAGCATTTATCTAAAAAGGGCACATGCACTGAACACGCTTATCTATTAAGGGCAAACGCACTGAATAAGCTATTCTTTTAAAGGCAAACGCACTGAACAAGCTTATCTATAAAGGGCAAACGCATTAAATAAGCTATTATCTTTTAAGGGCATATGCATTGAATAAGCTTATCTATTAAGTGCACATGCACTGAACAAGCTTATCTATTAAAGGCACATGCACTGAACAAGCTAATCTATTAAGGGCAAACGCACTGAATAAGCTATTATTTATTAAGGGCATATGCACTGAATAAACTTTAACTATCTATTGCAGTCGTATTCACTGAATAAGCTTTTATCTATTAAGGTGATATGCACTGAATAAGCTTTTATCTATTAAGGGCATATGCACTGAATAAACTTATCTATTAAGGGCAAACGCACTGAATAAGCTATTATCTATTAAGGTCATATGCACTGAACAAGTTTATCTATTAAGGGCATAGGCACTGAACAAGCTTATCTATTAAGGGCATACGCACTGAATAAGCTTATCTATAAAGGGCATTTGCACTGAACAAGCTTATCTATTAAGGGCATATGCACTGATCAAGCTATTCTATTAAAGGCAAACGCACTGAACAAGCTTATCTGTAAAGGGCAAACGCACTGAATAAGCTATTATCTAATAAGGGCATATGCACTGAATAAGCTTATCTATTAAGGGCACATGCACTGAACAAGCTTATCTATTAAGTGCAAACGCACTGAATAAGCTATTATCTATTAAGGGCATATGCACTGAACAAGCTATTCTATCAAGGGCAAACGCACTAAACAAGCTTATCTATTATAGGCAAACGCACTGAATGAGCATTTATCTAAAAAGGGCACATGCACTGAACACGCTTATCTATTAAGGGCAAACGCACTGAATAAGCTATTATTTATTAAGGGCATATGCACTGAATAAGCTTTAACTATATGTGTTCTTTCAGGTTTGCACCCATAACACTCTCAAAAGTGCTCCAGCACTAAGGCTGTGTCAGGGACTGCGCCTGATTTGTGTTCTTTCAGGTCAGCATCCATTACACCCTCAAAAGAGCTCCAGCACTAAGGCTGTGTCAGGGACTGCGCCTGATTTGTGTTCTTTCAGGTCAGCATCCATAACACTCTCAAAAGAGCTCCAGCACTAAGGCTGTGTCAGGGACTGCGCCTGATTTGTTTTCTTTCAGGTCAGCATCCATAACACTCTTAAAAGAGCTCAAGCACTAAGGCTGTGTCAGGGACTGCGCCTGATTTGTGTTCTTTCAGGTCAGCATCCATAACACTCTTAAAAGAGCTCCAGCACTAAGGCTGTGTCAGGGACTGCGCCTGATTTGTGTTCTTTCAACACATCTTTCAGGTCAGCACCCGTAACACTCTCAAAAGAGCTCCAGCACTAATGCTGAGTCAGGATTGCGCCTGATATGTGTTCTTTCAACACATCTTTCAGGTTTGCACCCATAACACTCTCAAAAGAGCTCCAGCACTAAGGCTGTGTCAGGGACTGCGCCTGATTTGTGTTCTTTCAGGTCAGCATCCATAACACTCTTAAAAGAGCTCCAGCACTAAGGCTGTGTCAGGGACTGCGCCTGATTTGTGTTCTTTCAGGTCAGCATCCATAACACTCTTAAAAGAGCTCTAGCACTAAGGCTGTGTCAGGGACTGCGCCTGATTTGTGTTCTTTCAGGTTTGCACCCATAACACTCTTAAAAGAGCTCCAGCTATTCCAGCACTAAGGCTGTGTCAGGGACTGCGCCTGATTTGTGTTTTTTCAACACATCTTTCAGGTTTGCACCCATAACACTCTTAAAAGAGCTCCAGCACTAAGGCTATGTCAGGGACTGCGCCTGATTTGAGTTCTTTCAGGTTTGCACCCATAACACTCTCAAAAGAGCTCCAGCACTAAGGCTGTGTCAGGGACTGCGCTTGATTTGTGTTCTTTCAGGTCAGCAGCATCCATAACACTCTTGAAAGAGCTCCAGCACCAAGGCTGTGTCAGGGACTGCGCCTGATTTGTGTTCTTTCAGGTTTGCACCCATAACACTCTCAAAAGAGCTCCAGCACTAAGGCTGTGTCAGGGACTGCCCCTGATTTGTGTTCTTTCAGGCCAGAACCCGTAACACACTCTGAAAGAGCTCCAGCACTAAGGCAAACGGGGCTTCGCCTAATTTATGTTATTTCAACATATCTTTCAGGTAGGCACCCGTAACACACTCTCAAAAGAGCTCCAGCACTAAGGCTGACGGGGCTTCCCCTGATTTATGTTATTTCAACATATCTTTCAGGTAGGCACCCGTAACACACTCTCAAAAGAGCTCCAGCACTAAGGCTGACGGGACTGCGCCTGATTTATGTTATTTCAACATAACATTCAGGCCAGAACCCGTAACACACTCTCAAAAGAGCTCCAGCACTAAGGCTGACGGGACTGCGCCTGATTTATGTTATTTCAACATATCTTTCAGGTAGGCACCCGTAACACACTCTCAAAAGAGCTCCAGCACTAAGGCTGACGGGACTGCGCCTGATTTATGTTATTTCAACATATCTTTCAGGCCAGAACCCGTAACACACTCTCAAGAGAGCTCCAGCACTAAGGCTGACGGGGCTTCGCCTGATTTATGTTATTTCAACATATCTTTCAGGCCAGAACCCGTAACACACTCTCAAAAGAGCTCCAGCACTAAGGCTGACGGGACTGCGCCTGATTTATGTTATTTCAACATATCTTTCAGGCCAGAACCCGTAACACACTCTCAAAAGAGCTCCAGCACTAAGGCTGACGGGGCTTCGCCTGATTTATGTTATTTCAACATAACTTTCAGGCCAGAACCCGTAACACACTCTCAAAAGAGCTCCAGCACTAAGGCTGACGGGACTGCGCCTGATTTGTGTTCTTTCAGGTTTGCACCCATAACACTCTCAAAAGAGCTCCAGCACTAAGGCTGTGTCAGGGACTGCGCCTGATTTGTGTTCTTTCAGGTCAGCAGCATCCATAACACTCTTAAAAGAGCTCCAGCACCAAGACTGTGTCAGGGACTGCGCCTGATTTGTGTTCTTTCAGGTTTGCACCCATAACACTCTCAAAAGAGCTCCAGCACTAAGGCTGTGTCAGGGACTGCGCCTGATTTGTGTTCTTTCAGGTTTGCACCCATAACACTCTCAAAAGAGCTCCAGCACTAAGGCTGTGTCAGGGACTGCGCCTGATTTGTGTTCTTTCAGGTCAGCATCCATAACACTCTTAAAAGAGCTCCGGCACTAAGGCTATATCAGGGACTGCGCCTGATTTGTGTTCTTTCAACACATCTTTCAGGTTTGCACCCATTACACTCTCAAAAGAGCTCCAGCACTAAGGCTGTGTCAGGGACTGCGCCTGATTTGTGTTCTTTCAGGTCAGCATCCATAACACTCTTAAAAGAGCTCCAGCACTAAGGCTGTGTCAGGGACTGCGCTTGATTTGTGTTCTTTCAGGTCAGCAGCATCCATAACACTCTTTAAAGAGCTCCAGCACCAAGGCTGTGTCAGGGACTGCGCCTGATTTGTGTTCTTTCAGGTTTGCACCCATAACACTCTCAAAAGAGCTCCAGCACTAAGGCTGTGTCAGGGACTGCGCCTGATTTGTGAACTTTCGGGTCAGCATCCATAACACTCTTAAAAGAGCTCTGGCACTAAGGCTGTGTCAGGGACTGCGCCAGATTTGTGTTCTTTCAGGTCAGCATCCATAACACTCTTAAAAGAGCTCTAGCACTAAGGCTGTGTCAGGGACTGCGCCAGATTTGTGTTCTTTCAGGTCAGCATCCATAACACTCTTAAAAGAGCTCCAGCACTAAGGCTGTGTCAGGGACTGCGCCTGATTTGTGTTCTTTCAACACATCTTTCAGGTTTGCACCCATAACACTCTCAAAAGAGCTCCAGCACTTAGGCTGTGTCAGGGACTGCGCCTGATTTGTGTTCTTTCGGGTCAGCATCCATAACACTCTTAAAAGAGCTCTAGCACTAAGGCTGTGTCAGGGACTGCGCCAGATTTGTGTTCTTTCAGGTCAGCACCCATAACACTCTTAAAAGAGCTCCAGCACCAAGGCTGTGTCAGGGACTGCGCCTGATTTGTGTTCTTTCAGGTTTGCACCCATAACACTCTTAAAAGAGCTCCAGCACTAAGGCTGTGTCAGGGACTGCGCCTGATTTGTGTTGTTTCAGGTCAGCAGCATCCATAACACTCTTAAAAGAGCTCCAGCACTAAGGCTGTGTCAGGGACTGCGCCAGATTTGTGTTCTTTCAGGTCAGCATCCATAACACTCTTAAAAGAGCTCTAGCACTAAGGCTGTGTCAGGGACTGCGCCAGATTTGTGTTCTTTCAGGTCAGCATCCATAACACTCTTAAAAGAGCTCCAGCACTAAGGCTGTGTCAGGGACTGCGCCTGATTTGTGTTCTTTCAACACATCTTTCAGGTTTGCACCCATAACACTCTCAAAAGAGCTCCAGCACTAAGGCTGTGTCAGGGACTGCGCCTGATTTGTGTTCTTTCGGGTCAGCATCCATAACACTCTTAAAAGAGCTCTAGCACTAAGGCTGTGTCAGGGACTGCGCCAGATTTGTGTTCTTTCAGGTCAGCATCCATAACACTCTTAAAAGAGCTCTAGCACTAAGGCTGTGTCAGGGACTGCGCCTGATTTGTGTTCTTTCAGGTTTGCACCCATAACACTCTTAAAAGAGCTCCAGCTCTTCCAGCACTAAGGCTGTGTCAGGGACTGCGCCTGATTTGTGTTTTTTCAACACATCTTTCAGGTTTGCACCCATAACACTCTTAAATAGCTCTAGCACCAAGGCTGTGTCAGGGACTGCGCCTGATTTGTGTTCTTTCAGGTTTGCACCCATAACACTCTCAAAAGAGCTCCAGCACTAAGGCTGTGTCAGAGACTGCGCCTGATTTGTGTTCTTTCGGGTCAGCATCCATAACACTCTTAAAAGAGCTCCAGCACTAAGGCTGTGTCAGGGACTGCGCCTGATTTGTGTTCTTTCGGGTCAGCATCCATAACACTCTTAAAAGAGCTCTAGCACTAAGGCTGTGTCAGGGACTGCGCCAGATTTGTGTTCTTTCAGGTCAGCATCCATAACACTCTTAAAAGAGCTCCAGCACTAAGGCTGTGTCAGGGACTGCGCCTGATTTGTGTTCTTTCAACACATCTTTCAGGTTTGCACCCATAACACTCTCAAAAGAGCTCCAGCACTAAGGCTGTGTCAGGGACTGCGCCAGATATGTGTTCTTTCAGGTCAGCAGCATCCATAACACTCTTAAAAGAGCTCCAGCACTAAGGCTGTGTCAGGGACTGCGCCTGATTTGTGTTCTTTCAGGATTGCACCCATAACACTCTCAAAAGAGCTCCAGCACTAAGGCTGTGTCAGGGACTGCGCCTGATTTGTGTTCTTTCAGGTCAGCATCCATAACACTCTCAAAAGAGCTCCAGCACTAAGGCTGTGTCAGGGACTGCGCCTGATTTGTGTTCTTTTAGGTCAGCATCCATAACACTCTTAAAAGAGCTCCAGCACTAAGGCTGTGTCAGGGACTGCGCCTGATTTGTGTTCTTTCGGGTCAGCATCCATAACACTCTTAAAAGAGCTCTAGCACTAAGGCTGTGTCAGGGACTGCGCCAGATTTGTGTTCTTTCAGGTCAGCATCCATAACACTCTTAAAAGAGCTCCAGCACTAAGGCTGTGTCAGGGACTGCGCCTGATTTGTGTTCTTTCAACACATCTTTCTGGTTTGCACCCATAACACTCTCAAAAGAGCTCCAGCACTAAGGCTGTGTCAGGGACTGCTCCTGATTTGTGTCCTTTCAGGTTTGCACCCATAACACTCTCAAAAGAGCTCCAGCACTAAGGCTGTGTCAGGGAATGCGCCTGATTTGTGTTCTTTTAGGTCAGCATCCATAACATTCTTAAAAGAGCTCCAGCACTAAGGCTGTGTCAGGGACTGCGCCAGATTTGTGTTCTTTCAGGTCAGCATCCATAACACTCTTAAAAGAGCTCCAGCACTAAGGCTGTGTCAGGGACTGCGCCTGATTTGTGTTCTTTCAACACATCTTTCGGGTTTGCACCCATAACACTCTCAAAAGAGCTGCAGCACTAAGGCTGTGTCAGGGACTGCTCCTGATTTGTGTCCTTTCAGGTCAGCACCCGTAACACTCTCAAAAGAGCTCCAGCACTAGACTGTGTCATGAACTGTGCCTGATTTGTGTTCTTTCAGGTTTGCACCCATAACACTCTCAAAAGAGCTCCAGCACTAAGGCTGTGTCAGGGACTGCGCCTGATTTGTGTTCTTTCGGGTCAGCATCCATAACACTCTTAAAAGAGCTCTAGCACTAAGGCTGTGTCAGGGACTGCGCCAGATTTGTGTTCTTTCAGGTCAGCATCCATAACACTCTTAAAAGAGCTCCAGCACTAAGGCTGTGTCAGGGACTGCGCCTGATTTGTGTTCTTTCAACACATCTTTCTGGTTTGCACCCATAACACTCTCAAAAGAGCTCCAGCACTAAGGCTGTGTCAGGGACTGCTCCTGATTTGTGTCCTTTCAGGTTTGCACCCATAACACTCTCAAAAGAGCTCCAGCACTAAGGCTGTGTCAGGGAATGCGCCTGATTTGTGTTCTTTTAGGTCAGCATCCATAACATTCTTAAAAGAGCTCCAGCACTAAGGCTGTGTCAGGGACTGCGCCAGATTTGTGTTCTTTCAGGTCAGCATCCATAACACTCTTAAAAGAGCTCCAGCACTAAGGCTGTGTCAGGGACTGTGCCTGATTTGTGTTCTTTCAACACATCTTTCAGGTTTGCACCCATAACACTCTCAAAAGAGCTCCAGCACTAAGGCTGTGTCAGGGACTGTGCCTGATTTGTGTTCTTTCAACACATCTTTCAGGTTTGCACCCATAACACTCTCAAAAGAGCTCCAGCACTAAGGCTGTGTCAGGGACTGCTCCTGATTTGTGTCCTTTCAGGTTTGCACCCATAACACTCTCAAAAGAGCTCCAGCACTAAGGCTGTGTCAGGGACTGCGCCTGATTTGTGTTCTTTTAGGTCAGCATCCATAACACTCTTAAAAGAGCTCCAGCACTAAGGCTGTGTCAGGGACTGCGCCAGATTTGTGTTCTTTCAGGTCAGCATCCATAACACTCTTAAAAGAGCTCCAGCACTAAGGCTGTGTCAGGGACTGCGCCTGATTTGTGTTCTTTCAACACATCTTTCGGGTTTGCACCCATAACACTCTCAAAAGAGCTGCAGCACTAAGGCTGTGTCAGGGACTGCTCCTGATTTGTGTCCTTTCAGGTCAGCACCCGTAACACTCTCAAAAGAGCTCCAGCACTAGACTGTGTCATGAACTGTGCCTGATTTGTGTTCTTTCAGGTTTGCACCCATAACACTCTCAAAAGAGCTCCAGCACTAAGGCTGTGTCAGGGACTGCGCCTGATTTGTGTTCTTTCGGGTCAGCATCCATAACACTCTTAAAAGAGCTCTAGCACTAAGGCTGTGTCAGGGACTGCGCCAGATTTGTGTTCTTTCAGGTCAGCATCCATAACACTCTTAAAAGAGCTCCAGCACTAAGGCTGTGTCAGGGACTGCGCCTGATTTGTGTTCTTTCAACACATCTTTCTGGTTTGCACCCATAACACTCTCAAAAGAGCTCCAGCACTAAGGCTGTGTCAGGGACTGCTCCTGATTTGTGTCCTTTCAGGTTTGCACCCATAACACTCTCAAAAGAGCTCCAGCACTAAGGCTGTGTCAGGGAATGCGCCTGATTTGTGTTCTTTTAGGTCAGCATCCATAACATTCTTAAAAGAGCTCCAGCACTAAGGCTGTGTCAGGGACTGCGCCAGATTTGTGTTCTTTCAGGTCAGCATCCAAAACACTCTTAAAAGAGCTCCAGCACTAAGGCTGTGTCAGGGACTGTGCCTGATTTGTGTTCTTTCAACACATCTTTCAGGTTTGCACCCATAACACTCTCAAAAGAGCTCCAGCACTAAGGCTGTGTCAGGGACTGCTCCTGATTTGTGTCCTTTCAGGTTTGCACCCATAACACTCTCAAAAGAGCTCCAGCACTAAGGCTGTGTCAGGGACTGCGCCTGATTTGTGTTCTTTTAGGTCAGCATCCATAACACTCTTAAAAGAGCTCCAGCACTAAGGCTGTGTCAGGGACTGCGCCAGATTTGTGTTCTTTCAGGTCAGCATCCATAACACTCTTAAAAGAGCTCCAGCACTAAGGCTGTGTCAGGGACTGCGCCTGATTTGTGTTCTTTCAACACATCTTTCGGGTTTGCACCCATAACACTCTCAAAAGAGCTGCAGCACTAAGGCTGTGTCAGGGACTGCTCCTGATTTGTGTCCTTTCAGGTCAGCACCCGTAACACTCTCAAAAGAGCTCCAGCACTAGACTGTGTCATGAACTGTGCCTGATTTGTGTTCTTTCAGGTTTGCACCCATAACACTCTCAAAAGAGCTCCAGCACTAAGGCTGTGTCAGGGACTGCGCCTGATTTGTGTTCTTTCAGGTCAGCATCCATAACACTCTTAAAAGAGCTCCGGCACTAAGGCTGTATCAGGGACTGCGCCTGATTTGTGTTCTTTCAACACATCTTTCATGTTTGCACCCATAACACTCTCAAAAGAGCTCCAGCACTAAGGCTGTATCAGGGACTGCGCCTGATTTGTGTTCTTTCAACACATCTTTCATGTTTGCACCCATAACACTCTCAAAAGAGCTCCAGCACTAAGGCTGTGTCAGGGACTGCGCCTGAATTGTGTTGTTTCAGGTCAGCAGCATCCATAACACTCGTAAAAGAGCTCCAGCACTAAGGCTGTGTCAGGGACTGCGCCTGATTTGTGTCCTTTCAGGTCAGCAGCATCCATAACACTCTTAAAAGAGCTCCAGCACTAAGGCTGTGTCAGGGACTGCGCCTGATTTGTGTTCTTTCAGGTTAGCACCCGTAACACTCTCAAAAGAGCTCCAGCACTAAGGCTGTGTCAGGGACTGCTCCTGATTTGTGTCCTTTCAGGTCAGCACCCGTAACACTCTCAAAAGAGCTCCAGCATTAGACTGTGTCATGGACTGTGCCTGATTTGTGTTCTTTCAGGTTTGCACCCATAACACTCTCAAAAGAGTTTCAGCACTAAGGCTGTGTCAGGGACTGCGCCTGATTTGTGTTGTTTCAGGTCAGCATCCATAACACTCTTAAAAGAGCTCCAGCACTAAGGCTGTGTCAGGGACTGCGCCTGATTTGTGTTGTTTCAGGTCAGCAGCATCCATAACACTCGTAAAAGAGCTCCAGCACTAAGGCTGTGTCAGGGACTGCGCCTGATTTGTGTTCTTTCAGGTTTGCACCCATAACACTCTCAAAAGAGCTCCAGCACTAAGGCTGTGTCAGGGACTGCGCCTGATTTGTGTCCTTTCAGGTCAGCAGCATCCATAACACTCTTAAAAGAGCTCCAGCACTAAGGCTGTGTCAGGGACTGCGCCTGATTTGTGTTCTTTCAGGTTAGCACCCGTAACACTCTCAAAAGAGCTCCAGCACTAAGGCTGTGTCAGGGACTGCTCCTGATTTGTGTCCTTTCAGGTCAGCACCCGTAACACTCTCAAAAGAGCTCCAGCATTAGACTGTGTCATGGACTGTGCCTGATTTGTGTTCTTTCAGGTTTGCACCCATAACACTCTCAAAAGAGTTTTTAGCACTAAGGCTGTGTCAGGGACTGCGCCTGATTTGTGTTGTTTCAGGTCAGCATCCATAACACTCTTAAAAGAGCTCCAGCACTAAGGCTGTGTCAGGGACTGCGCCTGATTTGTGTTCTTTCAACACATCTTTCAGGTTTGCACCCATAACACTCTCAAAAGAGCTCCAGCACTAAGGCTGTGTCAGGGACTGCGCCTGATTTGTGTTCTTTTGGGTCAGCATCCATAACACTCTTAAAAGAGCTCTGGCACTAAGGCTGTGTCAGGGACTGCGCCAGATTTGTGTTCTTTCAGGTCAGCATCCATAACACTCTTAAAAGAGCTCTAGCACTAAGGCTGTGTCAGGGACTGCGCCTGATTTGTGTTCTTTCAGGTTTGCACCCATAACACTCTTAAAAGAGCTCCAGCTCTTCCAGCACTAAGGCTGTGTCAGGGACTGCGCCTGATTTGTGTTTTTTCAACACATCTTTCAGGTTTGCACCCATAACACTCTTAAAAGAGCTCCAGCACCAAGGCTGTGTCAGGGACTGCGCCTGATTTGTGTTCTTTCAGGTTTGCACCCATAACACTCTCAAAAGAGCTCCAGCACTAAGGCTGTGTCAGGGACTGCGCCTGATTTGTGTTCTTTCGGGTCAGCATCCATAACACTCTTAAAAGAGCTCCAGCACTAAGGCTGTGTCAGGGACTGCGCCTGATTTGTGTCCTTTCAGGTCAGCAGCATCCATAACACTCTTAAAAGAGCTCCAGCACTAAGGCTGTGTCAGGGACTGCGCCTGATTTGTGTTCTTTCAGGTTAGCACCCGTAACACTCTCAAAAGAGCTCCAGCACTAAGGCTGTGTTAGGGACTGCGCCTAATTTGTGTTCTTTCAGGTTTGCACCCATAACACTCTTAAAAGAGCTCCAGCACTAAGGCTGTATCAGGGACTGCGCCTGATTTGTGTTCTTTCAACACATCTTTCAGGTTTGCACCCATAACACTCTCAAAAGAGCTCCAGCACTAAGGCTGTGTCAGGGACTGCGCCTGATTTGTGTTCTTTCAGGTTAGCACCCGTAACACTCTCAAAAGAGCTCCAGCACTAAGGCTGTGTCAGGGACTGCGCCTGATTTGTGTTCTTTCAACACATCTTTCAGGTTTGCACCCATAACACTCTCAAAAGAGCTCCAGCACTAAGGCTGTGTCAGGGACTGCGCCTGATTTGTGTTCTTTTAGATCAGCACCCGTAACACTCTCAAAAGAGCTCCAGCACTAAGGCTGTGTCAGGGACTGCGCCTGATTTGTGTTATTTCAGGTTTGCACCCATAACACTCTCAAAAGAGCTCCAGCACTAAGGCTGTGTCAGGGACTGCGCCTGATTTGTGTTCTTTCAGGTCAGCATCCATAACACTCTTAAAAGAGCTCCAGCACTAAGGCTGTATCAGGGACTGCCCCTGATTTGTGTTCTTTCAACACATCTTTCAGGTCAGCCTCCATAACACTCTTAAAAGAGCTCCAGCACTAAGGCTGTTTCAGGGACTGCGCCTGATTTGTGTCCTTTCAGGTCAGAACCCGTAACACTCTCAAAAGAGCTCCAGCACTAAGGCTGTGTCAGGGACTGCGCCTGATTTGTGTTCTTTCAGGTTCGCACCCATAACACTCTCAAAAGAGCTCCAGCACTAAGGCTGTGTCAGGGACTGCGCCTGATTTGTGTTCTTTCAACACATCTTTCAGGTTTGCACCCATAACACTCTCAAAAGAGCTCCAGCACTAAGGCTGTGTCAGGGACTGCGCCTGATTTGTGTTCTTTTAGGTCAGCACCCGTAACACTCTCAAAAGAGCTCCAGCACTAAGGCTGTGTCAGGGACTGCGCCTGATTTGTGTTCTTTCAGGTTCGCACCCATAACACTCTCAAAAGAGCTCCAGCACTAAGGCTGTGTCAGGGACTGCGCCTGATTTGTGTTCTTTCAGGTCAGCATCCATAACACTCTTAAAAGAGCTCCAGCACTAAGGCTGTGTCAGGGACTGCGCCTGATTTGTGTTCTTTCAGGTTAGCACCCGTAACACTCTCAAAAGAGCTCCAGCACTAAGGCTGTGTCAGGGACTGCTCCTGATTTGTGTCCTTTCAGGTCAGCACCCGTAACACTCTCAAAAGAGCTCCAGCATTAGACTGTGTCATGGACTGTGCCTGATTTGTGTTCTTTCAGGTTTGCACCCATAACACTCTCAAAAGAGTTTCAGCACTAAGGCTGTGTCAGGGACTGCGCCTGATTTGTGTTGTTTCAGGTCAGCATCCATAACACTCTTAAAAGAGCTCCAGCACTAAGGCTGTGTCAGGGACTGCGCCTGATTTGTGTTGTTTCAGGTCAGCAGCATCCATAACACTCGTAAAAGAGCTCCAGCACTAAGGCTGTGTCAGGGACTGCGCCTGATTTGTGTTCTTTCAGGTTTGCACCCATAACACTCTCAAAAGAGCTCCAGCACTAAGGCTGTGTCAGGGACTGCGCCTGATTTGTGTCCTTTCAGGTCAGCAGCATCCATAACACTCTTAAAAGAGCTCCAGCACTAAGGCTGTGTCAGGGACTGCGCCTGATTTGTGTTCTTTCAGGTTAGCACCCGTAACACTCTCAAAAGAGCTCCAGCACTAAGGCTGTGTCAGGGACTGCTCCTGATTTGTGTCCTTTCAGGTCAGCACCCGTAACACTCTCAAAAGAGCTCCAGCATTAGACTGTGTCATGGACTGTGCCTGATTTGTGTTCTTTCAGGTTTGCACCCATAACACTCTCAAAAGAGTTTCAGCACTAAGGCTGTGTCAGGGACTGCGCCTGATTTGTGTTCTTTTAGGTCAGCACCCGTAACACTCTCAAAAGAGCTCCAGCACTAAGGCTGTGTCAGGGACTGCGCCTGATTTGTGTTCTTTCAGGTTCGCACCCATAACACTCTCAAAAGAGCTCCAGCACTAAGGCTGTGTCAGGGACTGCGCCTGATTTGTGTTCTTTCAGGTCAGCATCCATAACACTCTTAAAAGAGCTCCAGCACTAAGGCTGTGTCAGGGACTGCGCCTGATTTGTGTTCTTTTAGGTCAGCACCCGTAACACTCTCAAAAGAGCTCCAGCACTAAGGCTGTGTCAGGGACTGCGCCTGATTTGTGTTCTTTTAGGTCAGCACCCGTAACACTCTCAAAAGAGCTCCAGCACTAAGGCTGTGTCAGGGACTGCGCCTGATTTGTGTTATTTCAGGTTTGCACCCATAACACTCTCAAAAGAGCTCCAGCACTAAGGCTGTGTCAGGGTCTGCGCCTGATTTGTGTTCTTTCAGGTCAGCATCCATAACACTCTCAAAAGAGCTCCAGCACTAAGGCTGTATCAGGGACTGCCCCTGATTTGTGTTCTTTCAACACATCTTTCAGGTCAGCATCCATAACACTCTTAAAAGAGCTCCAGCACTGAGGCTGTTTCAGGGACTGCGCCTGATTTGTGTTCTTTCAGGTTTGCACCCATAACACTCTCAAAAGAGCTCCAGCACTAAGGCTGTGTCAGGGACTGCGCCTGATTTGTGTTCTTTCAGGTCAGCATCCATAACACTCTTAAAAGAGCTCCAGCACTAAGGCTGTGTCAGGGACTGCACCAGATTTGTGTTCTTTCAGGTCAGCACCCGTAACACTCTCAAAAGAGCTCCAGCACTAAGGCTGTGTCAGGGTCTGCGCCTGATTTGTGTTCTTTCAGGTCAGCATCCATAACACTCTCAAAAGAGCTCCAGCACTAAGGCTGTATCAGGGACTGCCCCTGATTTGTGTTCTTTCAACACATCTTTCAGGTCAGCATCCATAACACTCTTAAAAGAGCTCCAGCACTGAGGCTGTTTCAGGGACTGCGCCTGATTTGTGTTCTTTCAGGTTTGCACCCATAACACTCTCAAAAGAGCTCCAGCACTAAGGCTGTGTCAGGGTCTGCGCCTGATTTGTGTTCTTTCAGGTCAGCATCCATAACACTCTCAAAAGAGCTCCAGCACTAAGGCTGTGTCAGGGACTGCGCCTGATTTGTGTTCTTTCAGGTTTGTACCCATAACACTCTCAAAAGAGCTCCAGCACTAAGGCTGTGTCAGGGACTGCGCCTGATTTGTGTTCTTTCAGGTCAGCATCCATAACACTCTCAAAAGAGCTCCAGCACTAAGGCTGTGTCAGGGACTGCGCCTGATTTGTGTTCATTCAGGTCAGCACCCGTAACACTCTCAAAAGAGCTCCAGCACTAAGGCTGTGTCAGGGACTGCGCCTGATTTGTGTCCTTTCAGGTCAGCACCCGTAACACTCTCAAAAGAGCTCCAGCACTAAGGCTGTGTCAGGGACTGCGCCTGATTTGTGTTCTTTCAGGTTTGCACCCATAACACTCTCAAAAGAGCTCCAGCACTAAGGCTGTGTCAGGGACTGCGCCTGATTTGTGTTCTTTCAGGTCTGCACCCATAACACTCTCAAAAGAGCTCCAGCACAAAGGCTGTGTCAGGGACTGCGCCTGATTTGTGTTCTTTCAGGTCAGCATCCATAACACTCTTAAAAGAGCTCCAGCACTAAGGCTGTGTCAGGGACTGCGCCTGATTTGTGTTGTTTCAGGTCAGCAGCATCCATAACACTCTTAAAAGAGCTCCAGCACTAAGGCTGTGTCAGGGACTGCGCCTGATTTGTGTTCTTTCAGGTTTGCACCCATAACACTCTCAAAAGAGCTCCAGCACTAAGGCTGTGTCAGGGACTGCGCCTGATTTGTGTTCTTTCGGGTCAGCATCCATAACACTCTTAAAAGAGCTCTGGCACTAAGGCTGTGTCAGGGACTGCGCCAGATTTGTGTTCTTTCAGGTCAGCATCCATAACACTCTTAAAAGAGCTCCAGCACTAAGGCTGTATCAGGGACTGCCCCTGATTTGTGTTCTTTCAACACATCTTTCAGGTCAGCATCCATAACACTCTTAAAAGAGCTCCAGCACTGAGGCTGTTTCAGGGACTGCGCCTGATTTGTGTTCTTTCAGGTTTGCACCCATAACACTCTCAAAAGAGCTCCAGCACTAAGGCTGTGTCAGGGACTGCGCCTGATTTGTGTTCTTTCAGGTCAGCATCCATAACACTCTTAAAAGAGCTCCAGCACTAAGGCTGTGTCAGGGACTGCACCAGATTTGTGTTCTTTCAGGTCAGCATCCATAACACTCTCAAAAGAGCTCCAGCACTAAGGCTGTGTCAGGGACTGCGCCTGATTTGTGTTCTTTCAGGTCAGCATCCATAACAGTCTTAAAAGAGCTCCAGCACTAAGGCTGTGTCAGGGTCTGCGCCTGATTTGTGTTCTTTCAGGTCAGCATCCATAACACTCTCAAAAGAGCTCCAGCACTAAGGCTGTGTCAGGGACTGCGCCTGATTTGTGTTCTTTCAGGTTTGTACCCATAACACTCTCAAAAGAGCTCCAGCACTAAGGCTGTGTCAGGGACTGCGCCTGATTTGTGTTCTTTCAGGTCAGCATCCATAACACTCTCAAAAGAGCTCCAGCACTAAGGCTGTGTCAGGGACTGCGCCTGATTTGTGTTCTTTCAGGTCAGCATCCATAACACTCTCAAAAGAGCTCCAGCACTAAGGCTGTGTCAGGGACTGCGCCTGATTTGTGTTCATTCAGGTCAGCACCCGTAACACTCTCAAAAGAGCTCCAGCACTAAGGCTGTGTCAGGGGCTGCGCCTGATTTGTGTCCTTTCAGGTCAGCACCCGTAACACTCTCAAAAGAGCTCCAGCACTAAGGCTGTGTCAGGGACTGCGCCTGATTTGTGTTCTTTCAGGTTTGCACCCATAACACTCTCAAAAGAGCTCCAGCACTAAGGCTGTGTCAGGGACTGCGCCTGATTTGTGTTCTTTCAGGTTTGCACCCATAACACTCTCAAAAGAGCTCCAGCACAAAGGCTGTGTCAGGGACTGCGCCTGATTTGTGTTCTTTCAGGTCAGCATCCATAACACTCTTAAAAGAGCTCCAGCACTAAGGCTGTGTCAGGGACTGCGCCTGATTTGTGTTGTTTCAGGTCAGCAGCATCCATAACACTCTTAAAAGAGCTCCAGCACTAAGGCTGTGTCAGGGACTGCGCCTGATTTGTGTTCTTTCAGGTTTGCACCCATAACACTCTCAAAAGAGCTCCAGCACTAAGGCTGTGTCAGGGACTGCGCCTGATTTGTGTTCTTTTTGGTTTGCACCCATAACACTCTTAAAAGAGCTCCAGCACTAAGGCTGTGTCAGGGACTGCGCCTGATTTGTGTTCTTTCAGGTTCGCACCCATAACACTCTCAAAAGAGCTCCAGCACTAAGGCTGTGTCAGGGACTGCGCCTGATTTGTGTTCTTTCAACACATCTTTCAGGTTTGCACCCATAACACTCTCAAAAGAGCTCCAGCACTAAGGCTGTGTCAGGGACTGCGCCTGATTTGTGTTCATTCAGGTCAGCACCCGTAACACTCTCAAAAGAGCTCCAGCACTAAGGCTGTGTCAGGGACTGCGCCTGATTTGTGTTCTTTCAGGTTTGCACCCATAACACTCTCAAAAGAGCTCCAGCACAAAGGCTGTGTCAGGGACTGCGCCTGATTTGTGTTCTTTCAGGTCAGCATCCATAACACTCTTAAAAGAGCTCCAGCACTAAGGCTGTGTCAGGGACTGCGCCTGATTTGTGTTCTTTCAGGTCAGCATCCATAACAGTCTTAAAAGAGCTCCAGCACTAAGGCTGTGTCAGGGTCTGCGCCTGATTTGTGTTCTTTCAGGTCAGCATCCATAACACTCTCAAAAGAGCTCCAGCACTAAGGCTGTGTCAGGGACTGCGCCTGATTTGTGTTCTTTCAGGTTTGTACCCATAACACTCTCAAAAGAGCTCCAGCACTAAGGCTGTGTCAGGGACTGCGCCTGATTTGTGTTCTTTCAGGTCAGCATCCATAACACTCTCAAAAGAGCTCCAGCACTAAGGCTGTGTCAGGGACTGCGCCTGATTTGTGTTCATTCAGGTCAGCACCCGTAACACTCTCAAAAGAGCTCCAGCACTAAGGCTGTGTCAGGGACTGCGCCTGATTTGTGTCCTTTCAGGTCAGCACCCGTAACACTCTCAAAAGAGCTCCAGCACTAAGGCTGTGTCAGGGACTGCGCCTGATTTGTGTTCTTTCAGGTTTGCACCCATAACACTCTCAAAAGAGCTCCAGCACTAAGGCTGTGTCAGGGACTGCGCCTGATTTGTGTTCTTTCAGGTTTGCACCCATAACACTCTCAAAAGAGCTCCAGCACAAAGGCTGTGTCAGGGACTGCGCCTGATTTGTGTTCTTTCAGGTCAGCATCCATAACACTCTTAAAAGAGCTCCAGCACTAAGGCTGTGTCAGGGACTGCGCCTGATTTGTGTTGTTTCAGGTCAGCAGCATCCATAACACTCTTAAAAGAGCTCCAGCACTAAGGCTGTGTCAGGGACTGCGCCTGATTTGTGTTCATTCAGGTCAGCACCCGTAACACTCTCAAAAGAGCTCCAGCACTAAGGCTGTGTCAGGGACTGCGCCTGATTTGTGTTCTTTCAGGTTTGCACCCATAACACTCTCAAAAGAGCTCCAGCACAAAGGCTGTGTCAGGGACTGCGCCTGATTTGTGTTCTTTCAGGTCAGCATCCATAACACTCTTAAAAGAGCTCCAGCACTAAGGCTGTGTCAGGGACTGCGCCTGATTTGTGTTGTTTCAGGTCAGCAGCATCCATAACACTCTTAAAAGAGCTCCAGCACTAAGGCTGTGTCAGGGACTGCGCCTGATTTGTGTTCTTTCAGGTTTGCACCCATAACACTCTCAAAAGAGCTCCAGCACTAAGGCTGTGTCAGGGACTGCGCCTGATTTGTGTTCTTTCGGGTCAGCATCCATAACACTCTTAAAAGAGCTCTGGCACTAAGGCTGTGTCAGGGACTGCGCCAGATTTGTGTTCTTTCAGGTCAGCATCCATAACACTCTTAAAAGAGCTCCAGCACTAAGGCTGTATCAGGGACTGCCCCTGATTTGTGTTCTTTCAACACATCTTTCAGGTCAGCATCCATAACACTCTTAAAAGAGCTCCAGCACTGAGGCTGTTTCAGGGACTGCGCCTGATTTGTGTTCTTTCAGGTTTGCACCCATAACACTCTCAAAAGAGCTCCAGCACTAAGGCTGTGTCAGGGACTGCGCCTGATTTGTGTTCTTTCAGGTCAGCATCCATAACACTCTTAAAAGAGCTCCAGCACTAAGGCTGTGTCAGGGACTGCACCAGATTTGTGTTCTTTCAGGTCAGCATCCATAACACTCTCAAAAGAGCTCCAGCACTAAGGCTGTGTCAGGGACTGCGCCTGATTTGTGTTCTTTCAGGTCAGCATCCATAACAGTCTTAAAAGAGCTCCAGCACTAAGGCTGTGTCAGGGTCTGCGCCTGATTTGTGTTCTTTCAGGTCAGCATCCATAACACTCTCAAAAGAGCTCCAGCACTAAGGCTGTGTCAGGGACTGCGCCTGATTTGTGTTCTTTCAGGTTTGTACCCATAACACTCTCAAAAGAGCTCCAGCACTAAGGCTGTGTCAGGGACTGCGCCTGATTTGTGTTCTTTCAGGTCAGCATCCATAACACTCTCAAAAGAGCTCCAGCACTAAGGCTGTGTCAGGGACTGCGCCTGATTTGTGTTCATTCAGGTCAGCACCCGTAACACTCTCAAAAGAGCTCCAGCACTAAGGCTGTGTCAGGGACTGCGCCTGATTTGTGTCCTTTCAGGTCAGCACCCGTAACACTCTCAAAAGAGCTCCAGCACTAAGGCTGTGTCAGGGACTGCGCCTGATTTGTGTTCTTTCAGGTTTGCACCCATAACACTCTCAAAAGAGCTCCAGCACTAAGGCTGTGTCAGGGACTGCGCCTGATTTGTGTTCTTTCAGGTTTGCACCCATAACACTCTCAAAAGAGCTCCAGCACAAAGGCTGTGTCAGGGACTGCGCCTGATTTGTGTTCTTTCAGGTCAGCATCCATAACACTCTTAAAAGAGCTCCAGCACTAAGGCTGTGTCAGGGACTGCGCCTGATTTGTGTTGTTTCAGGTCAGCAGCATCCATAACACTCTTAAAAGAGCTCCAGCACTAAGGCTGTGTCAGGGACTGCGCCTGATTTGTGTTCTTTCAGGTTTGCACCCATAACACTCTCAAAAGAGCTCCAGCACTAAGGCTGTGTCAGGGACTGCGCCTGATTTGTGTTCTTTCAGGTTTGCACCCATAACACTCTTAAAAGAGCTCCAGCACTAAGGCTGTGTCAGGGACTGCGCCTGATTTGTGTTCTTTCAGGTTCGCACCCATAACACTCTCAAAAGAGCTCCAGCACTAAGGCTGTGTCAGGGACTGCGCCTGATTTGTGTTCTTTCAACACATCTTTCAGGTTTGCACCCATAACACTCTCAAAAGAGCTCCAGCACTAAGGCTGTGTCAGGGACTGCGCCTGATTTGTGTTCTTTCAGGTTTGCACCCATAACACTCTCAAAAGAGCTCCAGCACTAAGGCTGTGTCAGGGACTGCGCCTGATTTGTGTTCTTTCAGGTTTGCACCCATAACACTCTCAAAAGAGCTCCAGCACTAAGGCTGTGTCAGGGACTGCGCCTGATTTGTGTTCTTTCAGGTCAGCATCCATAACACTCTTAAAAGAGCTCCAGCACTAAGGCTGTGTCAGGGACTGCGCCTGATTTGTGTTCTTTCAGGTTTGCACCCATAACACTCTCAAAAGAGCTCCAGCACTAAGGCTGTGTCAGGGACTGCGCCTGATTTGTGTTCTTTCAGGTTTGCACCCATAACACTCTTAAAAGAGCTCCAGCACTAAGGCTGTGTCAGGGACTGCGCCTGATTTGTGTTCTTTCAACACATCTTTCAGGTTTGCACCCATAACACTCTCAAAAGAGCTCCAGCACTAAGGCTGTGTCAGGGACTGCGCCTGATTTGTGTTCTTTCAGGTTTGCACCCATAACACTCTCAAAAGAGCTCCAGCACTAAGGCTGTGTCAGGGACTGCGCCTGATTTGTGTTCTTTCAGGTTTGCACCCATAACACTCTCAAAAGAGCTCCAGCACTAAGGCTGTGTCAGGGACTGCGCCTGATTTGTGTTCTTTCAGGTTTGCACCCATAACACTCTCAAAAGAGCTCCAGCACTAAGGCTGTGTCAGGGACTGCGCCTGATTTGTGTTCTATCAGGTTTGCACCCATAACACTCTCAAAAGAGCTCCAGCACTAAGGCTGTGTCAGGGACTGCGCCTGATTTGTGTTCTTTCAGGTTTGCACCCATAACACTCTCAAAAGAGCTCCAGCACAAAGGCTGTGTCAGGGACTGCGCCTGATTTGTGTTCTTTCAACACATCTTTCAGGTTTGCACCCATAACACTCTCAAAAGAGCTCCAGCACTAAGGCTGTGTCAGGGACTGCGCCTGATTTGTGTTCTTTCAGGTTTGCACCCATAACACTCTCAAAAGAGCTCCAGCACTAAGGCTGTGTCAGGGACTGCGCCTGATTTGTGTTCTTTCAGGTTTGCACCCATAACACTCTCAAAAGAGCTCCAGCACTAAGGCTGTGTCAGGGACTGCGCCTGATTTGTGTTCTTTCAGGTCAGCATCCATAACACTCTTAAAAGAGCTCCAGCACTAAGGCTGTGTCAGGGACTGCGCCTGATTTGTGTTCTTTCAGGTTTGCACCCATAACACTCTCAAAAGAGCTCCAGCACTAAGGCTGTGTCAGGGACTGCGCCTGATTTGTGTTCTTTCAGGTTTGCACCCATAACACTCTTAAAAGAGCTCCAGCACTAAGGCTGTGTCAGGGACTGCGCCTGATTTGTGTTCTTTCAGGTTCGCACCCATAACACTCTCAAAAGAGCTCCAGCACTAAGGCTGTGTCAGGGACTGCGCCTGATTTGTGTTCTTTCAACACATCTTTCAGGTTTGCACCCATAACACTCTCAAAAGAGCTCCAGCACTAAGGCTGTGTCAGGGACTGCGCCTGATTTGTGTTCTTTCAGGTTTGCACCCATAACACTCTCAAAAGAGCTCCAGCACTAAGGCTGTGTCAGGGACTGCGCCTGATTTGTGTTCTTTCAGGTTTGCACCCATAACACTCTCAAAAGAGCTCCAGCACTAAGGCTGTGTCAGGGACTGCGCCTGATTTGTGTTCTTTCAGGTCAGCATCCATAACACTCTTAAAAGAGCTCCAGCACTAAGGCTGTGTCAGGGACTGCGCCTGATTTGTGTTCTTTCAGGTTTGCACCCATAACACTCTCAAAAGAGCTCCAGCACTAAGGCTGTGTCAGGGACTGCGCCTGATTTGTGTTCTTTCAGGTTAGCACCCGTAACACTCTCAAAAGAGCTCCAGCACTAAGGCTGTGTCAGGGACTGCGCCTGATTTGTGTTCTTTCAACACATCTTTCAGGTTTGCACCCATAACACTCTCAAAAGAGCTCCAGCACTAAGGCTGTGTCAGGGACTGCGCCTGATTTGTGTTCTTTCAGGTTTGCACCCATAACACTCTCAAAAGAGCTCCAGCACTAAGGCTGTATCAGGGACTGCACCTGATTTGTGTTCTTTCAGGTTTGCACCCATAACACTCTCAAAAGAGCTCCAGCACTAAGGCTGTGTCAGGGACTGCGCCTGATTTGTGTTCTTTCAGGTTTGCACCCATAACACTCTCAAAAGAGCTCCAGCACTAAGGCTGTGTCAGGGACTGCGCCTGATTTGTGTTCTTTCAGGTTTGCACCCATAACACTCTCAAAAGAGCTCCAGCACTAAGGCTGTGTCAGGGACTGCGCCTGATTTGTGTTCTTTCAGGTTTGCACCCATAACACTCTCAAAAGAGCTCCAGCACTAAGGCTGTATCAGGGACTGCACCTGATTTGTGTTCTTTCAGGTTTGCACCCATAACACTCTCAAAAGAGCTCCAGCACTAAGGCTGTGTCAGGGACTGCGCCTGATTTGTGTTCTTTTAGGTCAGCACCCGTAACACTCTCAAAAGAGCTCCAGCACTAAGGCTGTGTCAGGGACTGCGCCTGATTTGTGTTCTTTCAGGTTTGCACCCATAACACTCTCAAAAGAGCTCCAGCACAAAGGCTGTGTCAGGGACTGCGCCTGATTTGTGTTCTTTCAGGTCAGCATCCATAACACTCTTAAAAGAGCTCCAGCACTAAGGCTGTGTCAGGGACTGCGCCTGATTTGTGTTGTTTCAGGTCAGCAGCATCCATAACACTCTTAAAAGAGCTCCAGCACTAAGGCTGTGTCAGGGACTGCGCCTGATTTGTGTTCTTTCAGGTTTGCACCCATAACACTCTCAAAAGAGCTCCAGCACTAAGGCTGTGTCAGGGACTGCGCCTGATTTGTGTTCTTTCAGGTTTGCACCCATAACACTCTCAAAAGAGCTCCAGCACTAAGGCTGTGTCAGGGACTGCGCCTGATTTGTGTTCTTTCAGGTTTGCACCCATAACACTCTCAAAAGAGCTCCAGCACAAAGGCTGTGTCAGGGACTGCGCCTGATTTGTGTTCTTTCAGGTCAGCATCCATAACACTCTTAAAAGAGCTCCAGCACTAAGGCTGTGTCAGGGATTGCGCCTGATTTGTGTTGTTTCAGGTCAGCAGCATCCATAACACTCTTAAAAGAGCTCCAGCACTAAGGCTGTGTCAGGGACTGCGCCTGATTTGTGTTCTTTCAACACATCTTTCAGGTTTGCACCCATAACACTCTCAAAAGAGCTCCAGCACTAAGGCTGTGTCAGGGACTGCGCCTGATTTGTGTTCTTTCAGGTTTGCACCCATAACACTCTCAAAAGAGCTCCAGCACTAAGGCTGTGTCAGGGACTGCGCCTGATTTGTATTCTTTCAGGTTTGCACCCATAACACTCTCAAAAGAGCTCCAGCACTAAGGCTGTGTCAGGGACTGCGCCTGATTTGTGTTCTTTCAACACATCTTTCAGGTTTGCACCCATAACACTCTCAAAAGAGCTCCAGCACTAAGGCTGTGTCAGGGACTGCGCCTGATTTGTGTTCTTTCAGGTCAGCATCCATAACACTCTTAAAAGAGCTCCAGCACTAAGGCTGTATCAGGGACTGCCCCTGATTTGTGTTCTTTCAACACATCTTTCAGGTCAGCATCCATAACACTCTTGAAGGAGCTCCAGCACTAAGGCTGTGTCAGGGACTGCGCCTGATTTGTGTTCTTTCTGGTTTGCACCCATAACACTCTTAAAAGAGCTCCAGCACTAAGGCTGTATCAGGGACTGCGCCTGATTTGTGTCCTTTCAGGTCAGCACCCGTAACACTCTCAAAAGAGCTCCAGCACTAAGGCTGTGTCAGGGACTGCGCCTGATTTGTGTTCTTTCAACACATCTTTCAGGTTTGCACCCATAACACTCTCAAAAGAGCTCCAGCACTAAGACTGTGTCAGGGACTGCGCCTGATTTGTGTTCTTTCAGGTTTGCACCCATAACACTCTCAAAAGAGCTCCAGCACTAAGGCTGTGTCAGGGACTGCGCCTGATTTGTGTTCTTTCAGGTTTGCACCCATAACACTCTCAAAAGAGCTCCAGCACTAAGGCTGTGTCAGGGACTGCGCCTGATTTGTGTTCTTTCAACACATCTTTCAGGTTTGCACCCATAACACTCTCAAAAGAGCTCCAGCACTAAGGCTGTGTCAGGGACTGCGCCTGATTTGTGTTCTTTCAGGTTTGCACCCATAACACTCTCAAAAGAGCTCCAGCACTAAGGCTGTGTCAGGGACTGCGCCTGATTTGTGTTCTTTCAGGTTTGCACCCATAACACTCTCAAAAGAGCTCCAGCACTAAGGCTGTGTCAGGGACTGCGCCTGATTTGTGTTCTTTCAGGTTTGCACCCATAACACTCTCAAAAGAGCTCCAGCACTAAGGCTGTATCAGGGACTGCGCCTGATTTGTGTTCTTTCAGGTTTGCACCCATAACACTCTCAAAAGAGCTCCAGCACTAAGGCTGTGTCAGGGACTGCGCCTGATTTGTGTTGTTTCAGGTCAGCAGCATCCATAACACTCTTAAAAGAGCTCCAGCACTAAGGCTGTGTCAGGGACTGCGCCTGATTTGTGTTCTTTCAGGTTTGCACCCATAACACTCTCAAAAGAGCTCCAGCACTAAGGCTGTGTCAGGGACTGCGCCTGATTTGTGTTCTTTCAGGTCAGCACCCGTAACACTCTCAAAAGAGCTCCAGCACTAAGGCTGTGTCAGGGACTGCGCCTGATTTGTGTTCTTTCAGGTCAGCATCCATAACACTCTTAAAAGAGCTCCAGCACTAAGGCTGTGTCAGGGACTGCGCCTGATTTGTGTTGTTTCAGGTCAGCAGCATCCATAACACTCTTAAAAGAGCTCCAGCACTAAGGCTGTGTCAGGGACTGCGCCTGATTTGTGTTCTTTCAACACATCTTTCAGGTTTGCACCCATAACACTCTCAAAAGAGCTCCAGCACTAAGGCTGTGTCAGGGACTGCGCCTGATTTGTGTTCTTTCAGGTTTGCACCCATAACACTCTCAAAAGAGCTCCAGCACTAAGGCTGTGTCAGGGACTGCGCCTGATTTGTATTCT
Source organism: Pieris napi (assembly GCF_905475465.1). Lineage (NCBI taxonomy): Eukaryota > Metazoa > Arthropoda > Insecta > Lepidoptera > Pieridae > Pieris > Pieris napi. The sequence continues at coordinate 6,111,639 of NC_062237.1, read as the reverse complement.
TTCAGGTTTGCACCCATAACACTCTCAAAAGAGCTCCAGCACTAAGGCTGTGTCAGGGACTGCGCCTGATTTGTGTTCTTTCAACACATCTTTCAGGTTTGCACCCATAACACTCTCAAAAGAGCTCCAGCACTAAGGCTGTGTCAGGGACTGCGCCTGATTTGTGTTCTTTCAGGTCAGCATCCATAACACTCTTAAAAGAGCTCCAGCACTAAGGCTGTATCAGGGACTGCCCCTGATTTGTGTTCTTTCAACACATCTTTCAGGTCAGCATCCATAACACTCTTGAAGGAGCTCCAGCACTAAGGCTGTGTCAGGGACTGCGCCTGATTTGTGTTCTTTCTGGTTTGCACCCATAACACTCTTAAAAGAGCTCCAGCACTAAGGCTGTATCAGGGACTGCGCCTGATTTGTGTCCTTTCAGGTCAGCACCCGTAACACTCTCAAAAGAGCTCCAGCACTAAGGCTGTGTCAGGGACTGCGCCTGATTTGTGTTCTTTCAACACATCTTTCAGGTTTGCACCCATAACACTCTCAAAAGAGCTCCAGCACTAAGACTGTGTCAGGGACTGCGCCTGATTTGTGTTCTTTCAGGTTTGCACCCATAACACTCTCAAAAGAGCTCCAGCACTAAGGCTGTGTCAGGGACTGCGCCTGATTTGTGTTCTTTCAGGTTTGCACCCATAACACTCTCAAAAGAGCTCCAGCACTAAGGCTGTGTCAGGGACTGCGCCTGATTTGTGTTCTTTCAACACATCTTTCAGGTTTGCACCCATAACACTCTCAAAAGAGCTCCAGCACTAAGGCTGTGTCAGGGACTGCGCCTGATTTGTGTTCTTTCAGGTTTGCACCCATAACACTCTCAAAAGAGCTCCAGCACTAAGGCTGTGTCAGGGACTGCGCCTGATTTGTGTTCTTTCAGGTTTGCACCCATAACACTCTCAAAAGAGCTCCAGCACTAAGGCTGTGTCAGGGACTGCGCCTGATTTGTGTTCTTTCAGGTTTGCACCCATAACACTCTCAAAAGAGCTCCAGCACTAAGGCTGTATCAGGGACTGCGCCTGATTTGTGTTCTTTCAGGTTTGCACCCATAACACTCTCAAAAGAGCTCCAGCACTAAGGCTGTGTCAGGGACTGCGCCTGATTTGTGTTGTTTCAGGTCAGCAGCATCCATAACACTCTTAAAAGAGCTCCAGCACTAAGGCTGTGTCAGGGACTGCGCCTGATTTGTGTTCTTTCAGGTTTGCACCCATAACACTCTCAAAAGAGCTCCAGCACTAAGGCTGTGTCAGGGACTGCGCCTGATTTGTGTTCTTTCAGGTCAGCACCCGTAACACTCTCAAAAGAGCTCCAGCACTAAGGCTGTGTCAGGGACTGCGCCTGATTTGTGTTCTTTCAGGTCAGCATCCATAACACTCTTAAAAGAGCTCCAGCACTAAGGCTGTGTCAGGGACTGCGCCTGATTTGTGTTGTTTCAGGTCAGCAGCATCCATAACACTCTTAAAAGAGCTCCAGCACTAAGGCTGTGTCAGGGACTGCGCCTGATTTGTGTTCTTTCAGGTTTGCACCCATAACACTCTCAAAAGAGCTCCAGCACTAAGGCTGTGTCAGGGACTGCGCCTGATTTGTGTTCTTTCAGGTTTGCACCCATAACACTCTTAAAAGAGCTCCAGCACTAAGGCTGTGTCAGGGACTGCGCCTGATTTGTGTTCTTTCAGGTTCGCACCCATAACACTCTCAAAAGAGCTCCAGCACTAAGGCTGTGTCAGGGACTGCGCCTGATTTGTGTTCTTTCAACACATCTTTCAGGTTTGCACCCATAACACTCTCAAAAGAGCTCCAGCACTAAGGCTGTGTCAGGGACTGCGCCTGATTTGTGTTCTTTCAGGTTTGCACCCATAACACTCTCAAAAGAGCTCCAGCACTAAGGCTGTGTCAGGGACTGCGCCTGATTTGTGTTCTTTCAGGTTTGCACCCATAACACTCTCAAAAGAGCTCCAGCACTAAGGCTGTGTCAGGGACTGCGCCTGATTTGTGTTCTTTCAGGTTCGCACCCATAACACTCTCAAAAGAGCTCCAGCACTAAGGCTGTGTCAGGGACTGCGCCTGATTTGTGTTCTTTCAGGTTTGCACCCATAACACTCTCAAAAGAGCTCCAGCACTAAGGCTGTGTCAGGGACTGCGCCTGATTTGTGTTCTTTCAGGTTTGCACCCATAACACTCTCAAAAGAGCTCCAGCACTAAGGCTGTGTCAGGGACTGCGCCTGATTTGTGTTCTTTCAGGTTTGCACCCATAACACTCTCAAAAGAGCTCCAGCACTAAGGCTGTGTCAGGGACTGCGCCTGATTTGTGTTCTTTCAGGTTTGCACCCATAACACTCTCAAAAGAGCTCCAGCACTAAGGCTGTGTCAGGGACTGCGCCTGATTTGTGTTCTTTCAGGTTTGCACCCATAACACTCTCAAAAGAGCTCCAGCACTAAGGCTGTATCAGGGACTGCACCTGATTTGTGTTCTTTCAGGTTTGCACCCATAACACTCTCAAAAGAGCTCCAGCACTAAGGCTGTGTCAGGGACTGCGCCTGATTTGTGTTCTTTCAGGTTAGCACCCGTAACACTCTCATAAGAGCTCCAGCACTAAGGCTGTGTCAGGGACTGCGCCTGATTTGTGTTCTTTTAGGTCAGCACCCGTAACACTCTCAAAAGAGCTCCAGCACTAAGGCTGTGTCAGGGACTGCGCCTGATTTGTGTTCTTTCAGGTTTGCACCCATAACACTCTCAAAAGAGCTCCAGCACTAAGGCTGTGTCAGGGACTGCGCCTGATTTGTGTTCTTTCAGGTTTGCACCCATAACACTCTCAAAAGAGCTCCAGCACTAAGGCTGTGTCAGGGACTGCGCCTGATTTGTGTTCTTTCAGGTTTGCACCCATAACACTCTCAAAAGAGCTCCAGCACAAAGGCTGTGTCAGGGACTGCGCCTGATTTGTGTTCTTTCAGGTCAGCATCCATAACACTCTTAAAAGAGCTCCAGCACTAAGGCTGTGTCAGGGACTGCGCCTGATTTGTGTTCTTTCAGGTTTGTACCCATAACACTCTCAAAAGAGCTCCAGCACTAAGGCTGTGTCAGGGACTGCGCCTGATTTGTGTTCTTTCAGGTTTGCACCCATAACACTCTCAAAAGAGCTCCAGCACTAAGGCTGTGTCAGGGACTGCGCCTGATTTGTGTTCTTTCAGGTTTGCACCCATAACACTCTCAAAAGAGCTCCAGCACTAAGGCTGTGTCAGGGACTGCGCCTGATTTGTGTTCTTTCAGGTTTGCACCCATAACACTCTCAAAAGAGCTCCAGCACTAAGGCTGTGTCAGGGACTGCGCCTGATTTGTGTTCTTTCAGGTTTGCACCCATAACACTCTCAAAAGAGCTCCAGCACTAAGGCTGTGTCAGGGACTGCGCCTGATTTGTGTTCTTTCAGGTTTGCACCCATAACACTCTCAAAAGAGCTCCAGCACAAAGGCTGTGTCAGGGACTGCGCCTGATTTGTGTTCTTTCAGGTCAGCATCCATAACACTCTTAAAAGAGCTCCAGCACTAAGGCTGTGTCAGGGACTGCGCCTGATTTGTGTAGTTTCAGGTCAGCAGCATCCATAACACTCTTAAAAGAGCTCCAGCACTAAGGCTGTGTCAGGGACTGCGCCTGATTTGTGTTCTTTCAGGTTTGCACCCATAACACTCTCAAAAGAGCTCCAGCACTAAGGCTGTGTCAGGGACTGCGGCTGATTTGTGTTCTTTCAGGTCAGCACCCGTAACACTCTCAAAAGAGCTCCAGCACTAAGGCTGTGTCAGGGACTGCGCCTGATTTGTGTTCTTTCAGGTCAGCACCCGTAACACTCTCAAAAGAGCTCCAGCACTAAGGCTGTGTCAGGGACTGCGCCTGATTTGTGTTCTTTCAGGTTTGCACCCATAACACTCTCAAAAGAGCTCCAGCACAAAGGCTGTGTCAGGGACTGCGCCTGATTTGTGTTCTTTCACGTCAGCATCCATAACACTCTTAAAAGAGCTCCAGCACTAAGGCTGTGTCAGGGACTGCGCCTGATTTGTGTTGTTTCAGGTCAGCAGCATCCATAACACTCTTAAAAGAGCTCCAGCACTAAGGCTGTGTCAGGGACTGCGCCTGATTTGTGTTCTTTCAGGTTTGCACCCATAACACTCTCAAAAGAGCTCCAGCACTAAGGCTGTGTCAGGGACTGCGCCTGATTTGTGTTCTTTCAGGTCAGCACCCGTAACACTCTCAAAAGAGCTCCAGCACTAAGGCTGTGTCAGGGACTGCGCCTGATTTGTGTTCTTTCAACACATCTTTCAGGTTTGCACCCATAACACTCTCAAAAGAGCTCCAGCACTAAGGCTGTGTCAGGGACTGCGCCTGATTTGTGTTCTTTCAACACATCTTTCAGGTTTGCATCCATAACACTCTCAAAAGAGCTCCAGCACTAAGGCTGTGTCAGGGACTGCGCCTGATTTGTGTTCTTTCAGGTTTGCACCCATAACACTCTCAAAAGAGCTCCAGCACTAAGGCTGTGTCAGGGACTGCGCCTGATTTGTGTTCTTTCAGGGCTGCACCCATAACACTCTCAAAAGAGCTCCAGCACTAAGGCTGTATCAGGGACTGCGCCTGATTTGTGTTCTTTCAGGTTTGCACCCATAACACTCTCAAAAGAGCTCCAGCACTAAGGCTGTGTCAGGGACTGCGCCTGATTTGTGTTCTTTCAGGTTAGCACCCGTAACACTCTCAAAAGAGCTCCAGCACTAAGGCTGTGTCAGGGACTGCGCCTGATTTGTGTTCTTTCAGGTTTGCACCCATAACACTCTCAAAAGAGCTCCAGCACTAAGGCTGTGTCAGGGACTGCGCCTGATTTGTGTTCTTTCAGGTTTGCACCCATAACACTCTCAAAAGAGCTCCAGCACTAAGGCTGTGTCAGGGACTGCGCCTGATTTGTGTTCTTTCAGGTTTGCACCCATAACACTCTCAAAAGAGCTCCAGCACAAAGGCTGTGTCAGGGACTGCGCCTGATTTGTGTTCTTTCAGGTCAGCATCCATAACACTCTTAAAAGAGCTCCAGCACTAAGGCTGTGTCAGGGACTGCGCCTGATTTGTGTTGTTTCAGGTCAGCAGCATCCATATCACTCTTAAAAGAGCTCCAGCACTAAGGCTGTGTCAGGGACTGCGGCTGATTTGTGTTCTTTCAGGTCAGCACCCGTAACACTCTCAAAAGAGCTCCAGCACTAAGGCTGTGTCAGGGACTGCGCCTGATTTGTGTTCTTTCAACACATCTTTCAGGTTTGCATCCATAACACTCTTAAAAGAGCTCCAGCACTAAGGCTGTGTCAGGGACTGCGCCTGATTTGTGTTGTTTCAGGTCAGCAGCATCCATAACACTCTTAAAAGAGCTCCAGTACTAAGGCTGTGTCAGGGACTGCGCCTGATTTGTGTTCTTTCAGGTTTGCACCCATAACACTCTCAAAAGAGCTCCAGCACTAAGGCTGTGTCAGGGACTGCGCCTGATTTGTGTTCTTTCAGGTCAGCACCCGTAACACTCTCAAAAGAGCTCCAGCACTAAGGCTGTGTCAGGGACTGCGCCTTATTTGTGTTCTTTCAACACATCTTTCAGGTTTGCACCCATAACACTCTCAAAAGAGCTCCAGCACTAAGGCTGTGTCAGGGACTGCGCCTGATTTGTGTTCTTTCAGGTTTGCACCCATAACACTCTCAAAAGAGCTCCAGCACTAAGGCTGTGTCAGGGACTGCGCCTGATTTGTGTTCTTTCAGGTTTGCACCCATAACACTCTCAAAAGAGCTCCAGCACTAAGGCTGTGTCAGTGACTGCGCCTGATTTGTGTTCTTTCAGGTTTGCACCCATAACACTCTCAAAAGAGCTCCAGCACTAAGGCTGTGTCAGGGACTGCGCCTGATTTGTGTTCTTTCAGGTTTGCACCCATAACACTCTCAAAAGAGCTCCAGCACAAAGGCTGTGTCAGGGACTGCGCCTGATTTGTGTTCTTTCAGGTCAGCATCCATAACACTCTTAAAAGAGCTCCAGCACTAAGGCTGTGTCAGGGACTGCGCCTGATTTGTGTTGTTTCAGGTCAGTAGCATCCATAACACTCTTAAAAGAGCTCCAGCACTAAGGCTGTGTCAGGGACTGCGCCTGATTTGTGTTCTTTCAACACATCTTTCAGGTTTGCACCCATAACACTCTCAAAAGAGCTCCAGCACTAAGGCTGTGTCAGGGACTGCGCCTGATTTGTGTTCTTTCAGGTTTGCACCCATAACACTCTCAAAAGAGCTCCAGCACTAAGGCTGTGTCAGGGACTGCGCCTGATTTGTGTTCTTTCAGGTTTGCACCCATAACACTCTCAAAAGAGCTCCAGCACTAAGGCTGTGTCAGGGACTGCGCCTGATTTGTGTTGTTTCAGGTCAGCAGCATCCATAACACTCTTAAAAGAGCTCCAGCACTAAGGCTGTGTCAGGGACTGCGCCTGATTTGTGTTGTTTCAGGTCAGCAGCATCCATAACACTCTTAAAAGAGCTCCAGCACTAAGGCTGTGTCAGGGACTGCGCCTGATTTGTGTTCTTTCAGGTTTGCACCCATAACACTCTCAAAAGAGCTCCAGCACTAAGGCTGTGTCAGGGACTGCGCTTGATTTGTGTTCTTTCAGGTCAGCATCCATAACACTCTCAAAAGAGCTCCAGCACTAAGGCTGTGTCAGGGACTGCGCCTGATTTGTGTTCTTTCAGGTCAGCATCCACAACACTCTCAAAAGAGCTGCAGCACTAAGGCTGTGTCAGGGACTGCGCCTGATTTGTGTTCTTTCAACACATCTTTCAGGTTTGCACCCATAACACTCTCAAAAGAGCTCCAGCACTAAGGCTGTGTCAGGGACTGCGCCTGATTTGTGCTCTTTTAGGTCAGCACCCGTAACACTCTCAAAAGAGCTCCAGCACTAAGGCTGTGTCAGGGACTGCGCCTGATTTGTGTTCTTTCAGGTTTGCACCCATAACACTCTCAAAAGAGCTCCAGCACAAAGGCTGTGTCAGGGACTGCGCCTGATTTGTGTTCTTTCAGGTCAGCATCCATAACACTCTTAAAAGAGCTCCAGCACTAAGGCTGTGTCAGGGACTGCGCCTGATTTGTGTTGTTTCAGGTCAGCAGCATCCATAACACTCTTAAAAGAGCTCCAGCACTAAGGCTGTGTCAGGGACTGCGCCTGATTTGTGTTCTTTCAGGTTTGCACCCATAACACTCTCAAAAGAGCTCCAGCACTAAGGCTGTGTCAGGGACTGCGCTTGATTTGTGTTCTTTCAGGTCAGCATCCATAACACTCTCAAAAGAGCTCCAGCACTAAGGCTGTGTCAGGGACTGCGCCTGATTTGTGTTCTTTCAGGTCAGCATCCACAACACTCTCAAAAGAGCTGCAGCACTAAGGCTGTGTCAGGGACTGCGCCTGATTTGTGTTCTTTCAACACATCTTTCAGGTTTGCACCCATAACACTCTCAAAAGAGCTCCAGCACTAAGGCTGTGTCAGGGACTGCGCCTGATTTGTGTTCTTTCAGGTCAGCATCCATAACACTCTTAAAAGAGCTCCAGCACTAAGGCTGTGTCAGGGACTGCGCCTGATTTGTGTTCTTTTAGGTTTGCACCCATAACACTCTCAAAAGAGCTCCAGCACTAAGGCTGTGTCAGGGACTGCGGCTGATTTGTGTTCTTTCAGGTCAGCACTCGTAACACTCTCAAAAGAGCTCCAGCACTAAGGCTGTGTCAGGGACTGCGCCTGATTTGTGTTCTTTCAGGTTTGCACCCATAACACTCTCAAAAGAGCTCCAGCACAAAGGCTGTGTCAGGGACTGCGCCTGATTTGTGTTCTTTCAGGTCAGCATCCATAACACTCTTAAAAGAGCTCCAGCACTAAGGCTGTGTCAGGGACTGCGCCTGATTTGTGTTGTTTCAGGTCAGCAGCATCCATAACACTCTTAAAAGAGCTCCAGCACTAAGGCTGTGTCAGGGACTGCGCCTGATTTGTGTTCTTTCAACACATCTTTCAGGTTTGCACCCATAACACTCTCAAAAGAGCTCCAGCACTAAGGCTGTGTCAGGGACTGCGCCTGATTTGTGTTCTTTCAGGTTTGCACCCATAACACCTTCAAAAGAGCTCCAGCACTAAGGCTGTGTCAGGGACTGCGCCTGATTTGTGTTCTTTCAGGTTTGCACCCATAACACTCTCAAAAGAGCTCCAGCACTAAGGCTGTGTCAGGGACTGCGCCTGATTTGTGTTCTTTCAGGTTTGCACCCATAACACTCTCAAAAGAGCTCCAGCACAAAGGCTGTGTCAGGGACTGCGCCTGATTTGTGTTCTTTCAGGTCAGCATCCATAACACTCTTAAAAGAGCTCCAGCACTAAGGCTGTGTCAGGGACTGCGCCTGATTTGTGTTGTTTCAGGTCAGCAGCATCCATAACACTCTTAAAAGAGCTCCAGCACTAAGGCTGTGTCAGGGACTGCGCCTGATTTGTGTTCTTTCAACACATCTTTCAGGTTTGCACCCATAACACTCTCAAAAGAGCTCCAGCACTAAGGCTGTGTCAGGGACTGCGCCTGATTTGTGTTCTTTCAGGTCAGCATCCATAACACTCTTAAAAGAGCTCCAGCACTAAGGCTGTATCAGGGACTGCCCCTGATTTGTGTTCTTTCAACACATCTTTCAGGTCAGCATCCATAACACTCTTAAAGGAGCTCCAGCACTAAGACTGTGTCAGGGACTGCGCCTGATTTGTGTTCTTTCTGGTTTGCACCCATAACACTCTCAAAAGAGCTCCAGCACTAAGGCTGTGTCAGGGACTGCGCCTGATTTGTGTTCTTTCAGGTCAGCATCCATAACACTCTTAAAAAAGCTCCAGCACTAAGGCTGTATCAGGGACTGCGCCTGATTTGTGTCCTTTCAGGTCAGCACCCGTAACACTCTCAAAAGAGCTCCAGCACTAAGGCCGTGTCAGGGACTGCGCCTGATTTGTGTTCTTTCAACACATCTTTCAGGTTTGCACCCATAACACTCTCAAAAGAGCTCCAGCACTAAGGCTGTGTCAGGGACTGCGCCTGATTTGTGTTCTTTCAGGTTTGCACCCATTACACTCTCAAAAGAGCTCCAGCACTAAGGCTGTGTCAGGGACTGCGCCTGATTTGTGTTCTTTCAGGTTTGCACCCATAACACTCTCAAAAGAGCTCCAGAACTAAGGCTGTGTCAGGGACTGCGCCTGATTTGTGTTCTTTCAACACATCTTTCAGGTTTGCACCCATAACACTCTCAAAAGAGCTCCAGCACTAAGGCTGTGTCAGGGACTGCGCCTGATTTGTGTTCTTTCAGGTTTGCACCCATTACACTCTCAAAAGAGCTCCAGCACTAAGGCTGTGTCAGGGACTGCGCCTGATTTGTGTTCTTTCAGGTTTGCACCCATAACACTCTCAAAAGAGCTCCAGCACTAAGGCTGTGTCAGGGACTGCGCCTGATTTGTGTTCTTTCAGGTTTGCACCCATAACACTCTCAAAAGAGCTCCAGCACTAAGGCTGTGTCAGGGACTGCGCCTGATTTGTGTTCTTTCAGGTTCGCACCCATAACACTCTCAAAAGAGCTCCAGCACTAAGGCTGTGTCAGGGACTGCGCCTGATTTGTGTTCTTTCAACACATCTTTCAGGTTTGCACCCATAACACTCTCAAAAGAGCTCCAGCACTAAGGCTGTGTCAGGGACTGCGCCTGATTTGTGTTCTTTCAGGTTTGCACCCATAACACTCTCAAAAGAGCTCCAGCACTAAGGCTGTGTCAGGGACTGCGCCTGATTTGTGTTCTTTCAGGTTTGCACCCATAACACTCTCAAAAGAGCTCCAGCACTAAGGCTGTGTCAGGGACTGCGCCTGATTTGTGTTCTTTCAGGTTTGCACCCATAACACTCTCAAAAGAGCTCCAGCACTAAGGCTGTGTCAGGGACTGCGCCTGATTTGTGTTCTTTCAGGTTAGCACCCGTAACACTCTCATAAGAGCTCCAGCACTAAGGCTGTGTCAGGGACTGCGCCTGATTTGTGTTCTTTTAGGTCAGCACCCGTAACACTCTCAAAAGAGCTCCAGCACTAAGGCTGTGTCAGGGACTGCGCCTGATTTGTGTTCTTTCAGGTTTGCACCCATAACACTCTCAAAAGAGCTCCAGCACAAAGGCTGTGTCAGGGACTGCGCCTGATTTGTGTTCTTTCAGGTCAGCATCCATAACACTCTCAAAAGAGCTCCAGCACTAAGGCTGTGTCAGGGACTGCGCCTGATTTGTGTTGTTTCAGGTCAGCAGCATCCATAACACTCTTAAAAGAGCTCCAGCACTAAGGCTGTGTCAGGGACTGCGCCTGATTTGTGTTCTTTCAGGTTTGCACCCATAACACTCTCAAAAGAGCTCCAGCACTAAGGCTGTGTCAGGGACTGCGCCTGATTTGTGTTCTTTCAGGTTTGCACCCATAACACTCTCAAAAGAGCTCCAGCACTAAGGCTGTGTCAGGGACTGCGCCTGATTTGTGTTCTTTCAGGTTTGCACCCATAACACTCTCAAAAGAGCTCCAGCACAAAGGCTGTGTCAGGGACTGCGCCTGATTTGTGTTCTTTCAGGTCAGCATCCATAACACTCTTAAAAGAGCTCCAGCACTAAGGCTGTGTCAGGGACTGCGCCTGATTTGTGTTGTTTCAGGTCAGCAGCATCCATAACACTCTTAAAAGAGCTCCAGCACTAAGGCTGTGTCAGGGACTGCGCCTGATTTGTGTTCTTTCAGGTTTGCACCCATAACACTCTCAAAAGAGCTCCAGCACTAAGGCTGTGTCAGGGACTGCGGCTGATTTGTGTTCTTTCAGGTCAGCACCCGTAACACTCTCAAAAGAGCTCCAGCACTAAGGCTGTGTCAGGGACTGCGCCTGATTTGTGTTCTTTCAACACATCTTTCAGGTTTGCACCCATAACACTCTCAAAAGAGCTCCAGCACTAAGGCTGTGTCAGGGACTGCGCCTGATTTGTGTTCTTTCAACACATCTTTCAGGTTTGCACCCATAACACTCTCAAAAGAGCTCCAGCACTAAGGCTGTGTCAGGGACTGCGCCTGATTTGTGTTCTTTCAGGTTTGCACCCATAACACTCTCAAAAGAGCTCCAGCACTAAGGCTGTGTCAGGGACTGCGCCTGATTTGTGTTCTATCAGGTTTGCACCCATAACACTCTCAAAAGAGCTCCAGCACAAAGGCTGTGTCAGGGACTGCGCCTGATTTGTGTTCTTTCAGGTCAGCATCCATAACACTCTTAAAAGAGCTCCAGCACTAAGGCTGTGTCAGGGACTGCGCCTGATTTGTGTTGTTTCAGGTCAGCAGCATCCATTACACTCTTAAAAGAGCTCCAGCACTAAGGCTGTGTCAGGGACTGCGCCTGATTTGTGTTCTTTCAACACATCTTTCAGGTTTGCACCCATAACACTCTCAAAAGAGCTCCAGCACTAAGGCTGTGTCAGGGACTGCGCCTGATTTGTGTTCTTTCAGGTCAGCATCCATAACACTCTTAAAAGAGCTCCAGCACTAAGGCTGTATCAGGGACTGCCCCTGATTTGTGTTCTTTCAACACACCTTTCAGGTCAGCATCCATAACACTCTTAAAGGAGCTCCAGCACTAAGGCTGTGTCAGGGACTGCGCCTGATTTGTGTTCTTTCTGGTTTGCACCCATAACACTCTTAAAAGAGCTCCAGCACTAAGGCTGTATCAGGGACTGCGCCTGATTTGTGTCCTTTCAGGTCAGCACCCGTAACACTCTCAAAAGAGCTCCAGCACTAAGGCTGTGTCAGGGACTGCGCCTGATTTGTGTTCTTTCAACACATCTTTCAGGTTTGCACCCATAACACTCTCAAAAGAGCTCCAGCACTAAGACTGTGTCAGGGACTGCGCCTGATTTGTGTTCTTTCAGGTTTGCACCCATAACACTCTCAAAAGAGCTCCAGCACTAAGGCTGTGTCAGGGACTGCGCCTGATTTGTGTTCTTTCAGGTTTGCACCCATAACACTCTTAAAAGAGCTCCAGCACTAAGGCTGTGTCAGGGACTGCGCCTGATTTGTGTTCTTTCAGGTCAACACCCGTAACACTCTCAAAAGAGCTCCAGCACTAAGGCTGTGTCAGGGACTGCGCCTGATTTGTGTTCTTTCAACACATCTTTCAGGTTTGCACCCATAACACTCTCAAAAGAGCTCCAGCACTAAGGCTGTGTCAGGGACTGCGCCTGATTTGTGTTCTTTCAGGTTTGCACCCATAACACTCTCAAAAGAGCTCCAGCACTAAGGCTGTGTCAGGGACTGCGCCTGATTTGTGTTCTTTCAGGTTTGCACCCATAACACTCTCAAAAGAGCTCCAGCACTAAGGCTGTGTCAGGGACTGCGCCTGATTTGTGTTCTTTCAGGTTTGCACCCATAACACTCTCAAAAGAGCTCCAGCACTAAGGCTGTATTAGGGACTGCGCCTGATTTGTGTTCTTTCAGGTTTGCACCCATAACACTCTCAAAAGAGCTCCAGCACTAAGGCTGTGTCAGGGACTGCGCCTGATTTGTGTTCTTTCAGGTTAGCACCCGTAACACTCTCAAAAGAGCTCCAGCACTAAGGCTGTGTCAGGGACTGCGCCTGATTTGTGTTCTTTCAGGTTTGCACCCATAACACTCTCAAAAGAGCTCCAGCACTAAGGCTGTGTCAGGGACTGCGCCTGATTTGTGTTCTTTTAGGTCAGCACCCGTAACACTCTCAAAAGAGCTCCAGCACTAAGGCTGTGTCAGGGACTGCGCCTGATTTGTGTTCTTTCAGGTTTGCACCCATAACACTCTCAAAAGAGCTCCAGCACAAAGGCTGTGTCAGGGACTGCGCCTGATTTGTGTTCTTTCAGGTCAGCATCCATAACACTCTTAAAAGAGCTCCAGCACTAAGGCTGTGTCAGGGACTGCGCCTGATTTGTGTTGTTTCAGGTCAGCAGCATCCATAACACTCTTAAAAGAGCTCCAGCACTAAGGCTGTGTCAGGGACTGCGCCTGATTTGTGTTCTTTCAGGTTTGCACCCATAACACTCTCAAAAGAGCTCCAGCACTAAGGCTGTGTCAGGGACTGCGCCTGATTTGTGTTCTTTCAGGTCAGCACCCGTAACACTCTCAAAAGAGCTCCAGCACTAAGGCTGTGTCAGGGACTGCGCCTGATTTGTGTTCTTTCAACACATCTTTCAGGTTTGCACCCATAACACTCTCAAAAGAGCTCCAGCACTAAGGCTGTGTCAGGGACTGCGCCTGATTTGTGTTCTTTCAGGTTTGCACCCATAACACTCTCAAAAGAGCTCCAGCACTAAGGCTGTGTCAGGGACTGCGCCTGATTTGTGTTCTTTCAGGTTTGCACCCATAACACTCTCAAAAGAGCTCCAGCACTAAGGCTGTGTCAGGGACTGCGCCTGATTTGTGTTCTTTCAGGGCTGCACCCATAACACTCTCAAAAGAGCTCCAGCACTAAGGCTGTATCAGGGACTGCGCCTGATTTGTGTTCTTTCAGGTTTGCACCCATAACACTCTCAAAAGAGCTCCAGCACTAAGGCTGTGTCAGGGACTGCGCCTGATTTGTGTTCTTTCAGGTTAGCACCCGTAACACTCTCAAAAGAGCTCCAGCACTAAGGCTGTGTCAGGGACTGCGCCTGATTTGTGTTCTTTCAGGTTTGCACCCATAACACTCTCAAAAGAGCTCCAGCACTAAGGCTGTGTCAGGGACTGCGCCTGATTTGTGTTCTTTCAGGTTTGCACCCATAACACTCTCAAAAGAGCTCCAGCACTAAGGCTGTGTCAGGGACTGCGCCTGATTTGTGTTCTTTCAGGTTTGCACCCATAACACTCTCAAAAGAGCTCCAGCACAAAGGCTGTGTCAGGGACTGCGCCTGATTTGTGTTCTTTCAGGTCAGCATCCATAACACTCTTAAAAGAGCTCCAGCACTAAGGCTGTGTCAGGGACTGCGCCTGATTTGTGTTGTTTCAGGTCAGCAGCATCCATATCACTCTTAAAAGAGCTCCAGCACTAAGGCTGTGTCAGGGACTGCGCCTGATTTGTGTTCTTTCAGGTTTGCACCCATAACACTCTCAAAAGAGCTCCAGCACTAAGGCTGTGTCAGGGACTGCGGCTGATTTGTGTTCTTTCAGGTCAGCACCCGTAACACTCTCAAAAGAGCTCCAGCACTAAGGCTGTGTCAGGGACTGCGCCTGATTTGTGTTCTTTCAGGTCAGCACCCGTAACACTCTCAAAAGAGCTCCAGCACTAAGGCTGTGTCAGGGACTGCGCCTTATTTGTGTTCTTTCAACACATCTTTCAGGTTTGCACCCATAACACTCTCAAAAGAGCTCCAGCACTAAGGCTGTGTCAGGGACTGCGCCTGATTTGTGTTGTTTCAGGTCAGCAGCATCCATAACACTCTTAAAAGAGCTCCAGCACTAAGGCTGTGTCAGGGACTGCGCCTGATTTGTGTTCTTTCAGGTTTGCACCCATAACACTCTCAAAAGAGCTCCAGCACTAAGGCTGTGTCAGGGACTGCGCCTGATTTGTGTTCTTTCAGGTCAGCACCCGTAACACTCTCAAAAGAGCTCCAGCACTAAGGCTGTGTCAGGGACTGCGCCTTATTTGTGTTCTTTCAACACATCTTTCAGGTTTGCACCCATAACACTCTCAAAAGAGCTCCAGCACTAAGGCTGTGTCAGGGACTGCGCCTGATTTGTGTTCTTTCAGGTCAGCACCCGTAACACTCTCAAAAGAGCTCCAGCACTAAGGCTGTGTCAGGGACTGCGCCTTATTTGTGTTCTTTCAACACATCTTTCAGGTTTGCACCCATAACACTCTCAAAAGAGCTCCAGCACTAAGGCTGTGTCAGGGACTGCGCCTGATTTGTGTTCTTTCAGGTTTGCACCCATAACACTCTCAAAAGAGCTCCAGCACTAAGGCTGTGTCAGGGACTGCGCCTGATTTGTGTTCTTTCAGGTTTGCACCCATAACACTCTCAAAAGAGCTCCAGCACTAAGGCTGTGTCAGGGACTGCGCCTGATTTGTGTTCTTTCAGGTTTGCACCCATAACACTCTCAAAAGAGCTCCAGCACTAAGGCTGTGTCAGGGACTGCGCCTGATTTGTGTTCTTTCAGGTTTGCACCCATAACACTCTCAAAAGAGCTCCAGCACTAAGGCTGTGTCAGGGACTGCGCCTGATTTGTGTTCTTTCAGGTTTGCACCCATAACACTCTCAAAAGAGCTCCAGCACAAAGGCTGTGTCAGGGACTGCGCCTGATTTGTGTTCTTTCAGGTCAGCATCCATAACACTCTTAAAAGAGCTCCAGCACTAAGGCTGTGTCAGGGACTGCGCCTGATTTGTGTTGTTTCAGGTCAGCAGCATCCATATCACTCTCAAAAGAGCTCCAGCACTAAGGCTGTGTCAGGGACTGCGCCTGATTTGTGTTCTTTCAGGTTTGCACCCATAACACTCTCAAAAGAGCTCCAGCACTAAGGCTGTGTCAGGGACTGCGCCTGATTTGTGTTCTTTCAGGTTTGCACCCATAACACTCTCAAAAGAGCTCCAGCACTAAGGCTGTGTCAGGGACTGCGCCTGATTTGTGTTCTTTCAGGTTTGCACCCATAACACTCTCAAAAGAGCTCCAGCACAAAGGCTGTGTCAGGGACTGCGCCTGATTTGTGTTCTTTCAGGTCAGCATCCATAACACTCTTAAAAGAGCTCCAGCACTAAGGCTGTGTCAGGGACTGCGCCTGATTTGTGTTGTTTCAGGTCAGCAGCATCCATATCACTCTTAAAAGAGCTCCAGCACTAAGGCTGTGTCAGGGACTGCGCCTGATTTGTGTTCTTTCAGGTTTGCACCCATAACACTCTCAAAAGAGCTCCAGCACTAAGGCTGTGTCAGGGACTGCGGCTGATTTGTGTTCTTTCAGGTCAGCACCCGTAACACTCTCAAAAGAGCTCCAGCACTAAGGCTGTGTCAGGGACTGCGCCTGATTTGTGTTCTTTCAGGTCAGCATCCATAACAGTCTTAAAAGAGCTCCAGCACTAAGGCTGTGTCAGGGTCTGCGCCTGATTTGTGTTCTTTCAGGTCAGCATCCATAACACTCTCAAAAGAGCTCCAGCACTAAGGCTGTGTCAGGGACTGCGCCTGATTTGTGTTCTTTCAGGTTTGTACCCATAACACTCTCAAAAGAGCTCCAGCACTAAGGCTGTGTCAGGGACTGCGCCTGATTTGTGTTCTTTCAGGTCAGCATCCATAACACTCTCAAAAGAGCTCCAGCACTAAGGCTGTGTCAGGGACTGCGCCTGATTTGTGTTCATTCAGGTCAGCACCCGTAACACTCTCAAAAGAGCTCCAGCACTAAGGCTGTGTCAGGGGCTGCGCCTGATTTGTGTCCTTTCAGGTCAGCACCCGTAACACTCTCAAAAGAGCTCCAGCACTAAGGCTGTGTCAGGGACTGCGCCTGATTTGTGTTCTTTCAGGTTTGCACCCATAACACTCTCAAAAGAGCTCCAGCACTAAGGCTGTGTCAGGGACTGCGCCTGATTTGTGTTCTTTCAGGTTTGCACCCATAACACTCTCAAAAGAGCTCCAGCACAAAGGCTGTGTCAGGGACTGCGCCTGATTTGTGTTCTTTCAGGTCAGCATCCATAACACTCTTAAAAGAGCTCCAGCACTAAGGCTGTGTCAGGGACTGCGCCTGATTTGTGTTGTTTCAGGTCAGCAGCATCCATAACACTCTTAAAAGAGCTCCAGCACTAAGGCTGTGTCAGGGACTGCGCCTGATTTGTGTTCTTTCAGGTTTGCACCCATAACACTCTCAAAAGAGCTCCAGCACTAAGGCTGTGTCAGGGACTGCGCCTGATTTGTGTTCTTTCAGGTTTGCACCCATAACACTCTTAAAAGAGCTCCAGCACTAAGGCTGTGTCAGGGACTGCGCCTGATTTGTGTTCTTTCAGGTTCGCACCCATAACACTCTCAAAAGAGCTCCAGCACTAAGGCTGTGTCAGGGACTGCGCCTGATTTGTGTTCTTTCAACACATCTTTCAGGTTTGCACCCATAACACTCTCAAAAGAGCTCCAGCACTAAGGCTGTGTCAGGGACTGCGCCTGATTTGTGTTCATTCAGGTCAGCACCCGTAACACTCTCAAAAGAGCTCCAGCACTAAGGCTGTGTCAGGGACTGCGCCTGATTTGTGTTCTTTCAGGTTTGCACCCATAACACTCTCAAAAGAGCTCCAGCACAAAGGCTGTGTCAGGGACTGCGCCTGATTTGTGTTCTTTCAGGTCAGCATCCATAACACTCTTAAAAGAGCTCCAGCACTAAGGCTGTGTCAGGGACTGCGCCTGATTTGTGTTGTTTCAGGTCAGCAGCATCCATAACACTCTTAAAAGAGCTCCAGCACTAAGGCTGTGTCAGGGACTGCGCCTGATTTGTGTTCTTTCAGGTTTGCACCCATAACACTCTCAAAAGAGCTCCAGCACTAAGGCTGTGTCAGGGACTGCGCCTGATTTGTGTTCTTTCGGGTCAGCATCCATAACACTCTTAAAAGAGCTCTGGCACTAAGGCTGTGTCAGGGACTGCGCCAGATTTGTGTTCTTTCAGGTCAGCATCCATAACACTCTTAAAAGAGCTCCAGCACTAAGGCTGTATCAGGGACTGCCCCTGATTTGTGTTCTTTCAACACATCTTTCAGGTCAGCATCCATAACACTCTTAAAAGAGCTCTGGCACTAAGGCTGTGTCAGGGACTGCGCCAGATTTGTGTTCTTTCAGGTCAGCATCCATAACACTCTTAAAAGAGCTCCAGCACTAAGGCTGTGTCAGGGACTGCGCCTGATTTGTGTTCTTTCAGGTTTGCACCCATAACACTCTCAAAAGAGCTCCAGCACTAAGGCTGTGTCAGGGACTGCGCCTGATTTGTGTTCTTTCAGGTCAGCATCCATAACACTCTCAAAAGAGCTCCAGCACTAAGGCTGTGTCAGGGACTGCGCCTGATTTGTGTTCTTTCAACACATCTTTCAGGTTTGCATCCATAACACTCTTAAAAGAGCTCCAGCACTAAGGCTGTGTCAGGGACTGCGCCTGATTTGTGTTCTTTCAGGTTTGCACCCATAACACTCTCAAAAGAGCTCCAGCACTAAGGCTGTGTCAGGGACTGCGCCTGATTTGTGTTCTTTCAGGTTTGCACCCATAACACTCTTAAAAGAGCTCCAGCACTAAGGCTGTGTCAGGGACTGCGCCTGATTTGTGTTCTTTCAGGTTCGCACCCATAACACTCTCAAAAGAGCTCCAGCACTAAGGCTGTGTCAGGGACTGCGCCTGATTTGTGTTCTTTCAACACATCTTTCAGGTTTGCACCCATAACACTCTCAAAAGAGCTCCAGCACTAAGGCTGTGTCAGGGACTGCGCCTGATTTGTGTTCATTCAGGTCAGCACCCGTAACACTCTCAAAAGAGCTCCAGCACTAAGGCTGTGTCAGGGACTGCGCCTGATTTGTGTTCTTTCAGGTTTGCACCCATAACACTCTCAAAAGAGCTCCAGCACAAAGGCTGTGTCAGGGACTGCGCCTGATTTGTGTTCTTTCAGGTCAGCATCCATAACACTCTTAAAAGAGCTCCAGCACTAAGGCTGTGTCAGGGACTGCGCCTGATTTGTGTTGTTTCAGGTCAGCAGCATCCATAACACTCTTAAAAGAGCTCCAGCACTAAGGCTGTGTCAGGGACTGCGCCTGATTTGTGTTCTTTCAGGTTTGCACCCATAACACTCTCAAAAGAGCTCCAGCACTAAGGCTGTGTCAGGGACTGCGCCTGATTTGTGTTGTTTCAGGTCAGCAGCATCCATAACACTCTTAAAAGAGCTCCAGCACTAAGGCTGTGTCAGGGACTGCGCCTGATTTGTGTTGTTTCAGGTCAGCAGCATCCATAACACTCTTAAAAGAGCTCCAGCACTAAGGCTGTGTCAGGGACTGCGCCTGATTTGTGTTCTTTCAGGTTTGCATCCACAACACTCTCAAAAGAGCTGCAGCACTAAGGCTGTGTCAGGGACTGCGCCTGATTTGTGTTCTTTCAACACATCTTTCAGGTTTGTACCCATAACACTCTCAAAAGAGCTCCAGCACTAAGGCTGTGTCAGGGACTGCGCCTGATTTGTGCTCTTTTAGGTCAGCACCCGTAACACTCTCAAAAGAGCTCCAGCACTAAGGCTGTGTCAGGGACTGCGCCTGATTTGTGTTCTTTCAGGTCAGCATCCACAACACTCTCAAAAGAGCTGCAGCACTAAGGCTGTGTCAGGGACTGCGCCTGATTTGTGTTCTTTCAACACATCTTTCAGGTTTGCACCCATAACACTCTCAAAAGAGCTCCAGCACTAAGGCTGTGTCAGGGACTGCGCCTGATTTGTGTTCTTTTAGGTTTGCACCCATAACACTCTCAAAAGAGCTCCAGCACTAAGGCTGTGTCAGGGACTGCGGCTGATTTGTGTTCTTTCAGGTCAGCACTCGTAACACTCTCAAAAGAGCTCCAGCACTAAGGCTGTGTCAGGGACTGCGCCTGATTTGTGTTCTTTCAGGTTTGCACCCATAACACTCTCAAAAGAGCTCCAGCACAAAGGCTGTGTCAGGGACTGCGCCTGATTTGTGTTCTTTCAGGTCAGCATCCATAACACTCTTAAAAGAGCTCCAGCACTAAGGCTGTGTCAGGGACTGCGCCTGATTTGTGTTGTTTCAGGTCAGCAGCATCCATAACACTCTTAAAAGAGCTCCAGCACTAAGGCTGTGTCAGGGACTGCGCCTGATTTGTGTTCTTTCAACACATCTTTCAGGTTTGCACCCATAACACTCTCAAAAGAGCTCCAGCACTAAGGCTGTGTCAGGGACTGCGCCTGATTTGTGTTCTTTCAGGTTTGCACCCATAACACCTTCAAAAGAGCTCCAGCACTAAGGCTGTGTCAGGGACTGCGCCTGATTTGTGTTCTTTCAGGTTTGCACCCATAACACTCTCAAAAGAGCTCCAGCACTAAGGCTGTGTCAGGGACTGCGCCTGATTTGTGTTCTTTCAGGTTTGCACCCATAACACTCTCAAAAGAGCTCCAGCACAAAGGCTGTGTCAGGGACTGCGCCTGATTTGTGTTCTTTCAGGTCAGCATCCATAACACTCTTAAAAGAGCTCCAGCACTAAGGCTGTGTCAGGGACTGCGCCTGATTTGTGTTGTTTCAGGTCAGCAGCATCCATAACACTCTTAAAAGAGCTCCAGCACTAAGGCTGTGTCAGGGACTGCGCCTGATTTGTGTTCTTTCAACACATCTTTCAGGTTTGCACCCATAACACTCTCAAAAGAGCTCCAGCACTAAGGCTGTGTCAGGGACTGCGCCTGATTTGTGTTCTTTCAGGTCAGCATCCATAACACTCTTAAAAGAGCTCCAGCACTAAGGCTGTATCAGGGACTGCCCCTGATTTGTGTTCTTTCAACACATCTTTCAGGTCAGCATCCATAACACTCTTAAAGGAGCTCCAGCACTAAGACTGTGTCAGGGACTGCGCCTGATTTGTGTTCTTTCTGGTTTGCACCCATAACACTCTCAAAAGAGCTCCAGCACTAAGGCTGTGTCAGGGACTGCGCCTGATTTGTGTTCTTTCAGGTCAGCATCCATAACACTCTTAAAAAAGCTCCAGCACTAAGGCTGTATCAGGGACTGCGCCTGATTTGTGTCCTTTCAGGTCAGCACCCGTAACACTCTCAAAAGAGCTCCAGCACTAAGGCCGTGTCAGGGACTGCGCCTGATTTGTGTTCTTTCAACACATCTTTCAGGTTTGCACCCATAACACTCTCAAAAGAGCTCCAGCACTAAGGCTGTGTCAGGGACTGCGCCTGATTTGTGTTCTTTCAGGTTTGCACCCATTACACTCTCAAAAGAGCTCCAGCACTAAGGCTGTGTCAGGGACTGCGCCTGATTTGTGTTCTTTCAGGTTTGCACCCATAACACTCTCAAAAGAGCTCCAGCACTAAGGCTGTGTCAGGGACTGCGCCTGATTTGTGTTCTTTCAGGTCAGCACCCGTAACACTCTCAAAAGAGCTCCAGCACTAAGGCTGTGTCAGGGACTGCGCCTGATTTGTGTTCTTTCAACACATCTTTCAGGTTTGCACCCATAACACTCTCAAAAAAGCTCCAGCACTAAGGCTGTATCAGGGACTGCGCCTGATTTGTGTCCTTTCAGGTCAGCACCCGTAACACTCTCAAAAGAGCTCCAGCACTAAGGCCGTGTCAGGGACTGCGCCTGATTTGTGTTCTTTCAACACATCTTTCAGGTTTGCACCCATAACACTCTCAAAAGAGCTCCAGCACTAAGGCTGTGTCAGGGACTGCGCCTGATTTGTGTTCTTTCAGGTTTGCACCCATTACACTCTCAAAAGAGCTCCAGCACTAAGGCTGTGTCAGGGACTGCGCCTGATTTGTGTTCTTTCAGGTTTGCACCCATAACACTCTCAAAAGAGCTCCAGCACTAAGGCTGTGTCAGGGACTGCGCCTGATTTGTGTTCTTTCAGGTCAGCACCCGTAACACTCTCAAAAGAGCTCCAGCACTAAGGCTGTGTCAGGGACTGCGCCTGATTTGTGTTCTTTCAACACATCTTTCAGGTTTGCACCCATAACACTCTCAAAAGAGCTCCAGCACTAAGGCTGTGTCAGGGACTGCGCCTGATTTGTGTTCTTTCAGGTTTGCACCCATAACACTCTCAAAAGAGCTCCAGCACTAAGGCTATGTCAGGGACTGCGCCTGATTTGTGTTCTTTCAGGTTTGCACCCATAACACTCTCAAAAGAGCTCCAGCACTAAGGCTGTGTCAGGGACTGCGCCTGATTTGTGTTCTTTCAGGTTTGCACCCATAACACTCTCAAAAGAG
Organism: Pieris napi; assembly: GCF_905475465.1. NCBI lineage: Eukaryota > Metazoa > Arthropoda > Insecta > Lepidoptera > Pieridae > Pieris > Pieris napi. Next base: position 6,089,624 of record NC_062237.1, on the reverse strand, counting down.
CTCCAGCACTAAGGCTGTATCAGGGACTGCGCCTGATTTGTGTTCTTTCAGGTTTGCACCCATAACACTCTCAAAAGAGCTCCAGCACTAAGGCTGTGTCAGGGACTGCGCCTGATTTGTGTTCTTTCAGGTTAGCACCCGTAACACTCTCAAAAGAGCTCCAGCACTAAGGCTGTGTCAGGGACTGCGCCTGATTTGTGTTCTTTCAACACATCTTTCAGGTTTGCACCCATAACACTCTCAAAAGAGCTCCAGCACTAAGGCTGTGTCAGGGACTGCGCCTGATTTGTGTTCTTTCAGGTTTGCACCCATAACACTCTCAAAAGAGCTCCAGCACTAAGGCTGTGTCAGGGACTGCGCCTGATTTGTGTTCTTTCAGGTTTGCACCCATAACACTCTCAAAAGAGCTCCAGCACAAAGGCTGTGTCAGGGACTGCGCCTGATTTGTGTTCTTTCAGGTCAGCATCCATAACACTCTTAAAAGAGCTCCAGCACTAAGGCTGTGTCAGGGACTGCGCCTGATTTGTGTTGTTTCAGGTCAGCAGCATCCATAACACTCTTAAAAGAGCTCCAGCACTAAGGCTGTGTCAGGGACTGCGCCTGATTTGTGTTCTTTCAGGTTTGCACCCATAACACTCTCAAAAGAGCTCCAGCACTAAGGCTGTGTCAGGGACTGCGCCTGATTTGTGTTCTTTCAGGTCAGCACCCGTAACACTCTCAAAAGAGCTCCAGCACTAAGGCTGTGTCAGGGACTGCGCCTTATTTGTGTTCTTTCAACACATCTTTCAGGTTTGCACCCATAACACTCTCAAAAGAGCTCCAGCACTAAGGCTGTGTCAGGGACTGCGCCTGATTTGTGTTCTTTCAGGTTTGCACCCATAACACTCTCAAAAGAGCTCCAGCACTAAGGCTGTGTCAGGGACTGCGCCTGATTTGTGTTCTTTCAGGTTTGCACCCATAACACTCTCAAAAGAGCTCCAGCACTAAGGCTGTGTCAGGGACTGCGCCTGATTTGTGTTCTTTCAGGTTTGCACCCATAACACTCTCAAAAGAGCTCCAGCACAAAGGCTGTGTCAGGGACTGCGCCTGATTTGTGTTCTTTCAGGTCAGCATCCATAACACTCTTAAAAGAGCTCCAGCACTAAGGCTGTGTCAGGGACTGCACCTGATTTGTGTTGTTTCAGGTCAGCAGCATCCATAACACTCTTAAAAGAGCTCCAGCACTAAGGCTGTGTCAGGGACTGCGCCTGATTTGTGTTCTTTCAACACATCTTTCAGGTTTGCACCCATAACACTCTCAAAAGAGCTCCAGCACTAAGGCTGTGTCAGGGACTGCGCCTGATTTGTGTTCTTTCAGGTTTGCACCCATAACACTCTCAAAAGAGCTCCAGCACTAAGGCTGTGTCAGGGACTGCGCCTGATTTGTGTTCTTTCAGGTTTGCACCCATAACACTCTCAAAAGAGCTCCAGCACTAAGGCTGTGTCAGGGACTGCGCCTGATTTGTGTTGTTTCAGGTCAGCAGCATCCATAACACTCTTAAAAGAGCTCCAGCACTAAGGCTGTGTCAGGGACTGCGCCTGATTTGTGTTGTTTCAGGTCAGCAGCATCCATAACACTCTTAAAAGAGCTCCAGCACTAAGGCTGTGTCAGGGACTGCGCTTGATTTGTGTTCTTTCAGGTCAGCATCCATAACACTCTCAAAAGAGCTCCAGCACTAAGGCTGTGTCAGGGACTGCGCCTGATTTGTGTTCTTTCAGGTCAGCATCCACAACACTCTCAAAAGAGCTGCAGCACTAAGGCTGTGTCAGGGACTGCGCCTGATTTGTGTTCTTTCAACACATCTTTCAGGTTTGCACCCATAACACTCTCAAAAGAGCTCCAGCACTAAGGCTGTGTCAGGGACTGCGCCTGATTTGTGTTCTTTTAGGTCAGCATCCATAACACTCTTAAAAGAGCTCCAGCACTAAGGCTGTGTCAGGGACTGCGCCTGATTTGTGTTGTTTCAGGTCAGCAGCATCCATAACACTCTTAAAAGAGCTCCAGCACTAAGGCTGTGTCAGGGACTGCGCCTGATTTGTGTTCTTTCAGGTTTGCACCCATAACACTCTCAAAAGAGCTCCAGCACTAAGGCTGTGTCAGGGACTGCGCTTGATTTGTGTTCTTTCAGGTCAGCATCCATAACACTCTCAAAAGAGCTCCAGCACTAAGGCTGTGTCAGGGACTGCGCCTGATTTGTGTACTTTCAGGTCAGCATCCACAACACTCTCAAAAGAGCTGCAGCACTAAGGCTGTGTCAGGGACTGCGCCTGATTTGTGTTCTTTCAACACATCTTTCAGGTTTGCACCCATAACACTCTCAAAAGAGCTCCAGCACTAAGGCTGTGTCAGGGACTGCGCCTGATTTGTATTCTTTCAGGTCAGCATCCATAACACTCTTAAAAGAGCTCCAGCACTAAGGCTGTGTCAGGGACTGCGCCTGATTTGTGTTCTTTCAGGTTTGCACCCATAACACTCTCAAAAGAGCTCCAGCACTAAGGCTCTGTCAGGGACTGCGCCTGATTTGTGTTCTTTCAGGTCAGCACCCGTAACACTCTCAAAAGAGCTCCAGCACTAAGGCTGTGTCAGGGACTGCGCCTGATTTGTGTTCTTTCAACACATCTTTCAGGTTTGCACCCATAACACTCTCAAAAGAGCTCCAGCACTAAGGCTGTGTCAGGGACTGCGCCTGATTTGTGTTCTTTCAGGTTTGCACCCATAACACTCTCAAAAGAGCTCCAGCACTAAGGCTATGTCAGGGACTGCGCCTGATTTGTGTTCTTTCAGGTTTGCACCCATAACACTCTCAAAAGAGCTCCAGCACTAAGGCTGTGTCAGGGACTGCGCCTGATTTGTGTTCTTTCAGGTTTGCACCCATAACACTCTCAAAAGAGCTCCAGCACTAAGGCTGTATCAGGGACTGCGCCTGATTTGTGTTCTTTCAGGTTTGCACCCATAACACTCTCAAAAGAGCTCCAGCACTAAGGCTGTGTCAGGGACTGCGCCTGATTTGTGTTCTTTCAGGTTAGCACCCGTAACACTCTCAAAAGAGCTCCAGCACTAAGGCTGTGTCAGGGACTGCGCCTGATTTGTGTTCTTTCATGTTTGCACCCATAACACTCTCAAAAGAGCTCCAGCACTAAGGCTGTGTCAGGGACTGCGCCTGATTTGTGTTCTTTCAGGTTTGCACCCATAATACTCTCAAAAGAGCTCCAGCACTAAGGCTGTGTCAGGGACTGCGCCTTATTTGTGTTCTTTCAACACATCTTTCAGGTTTGCACCCATAACACTCTCAAAAGAGCTCCAGCACTAAGGCTGTGTCAGGGACTGCGCCTGATTTGTGTTCTTTCAGGTTTGCACCCATAACACTCTCAAAAGAGCTCCAGCACTAAGGCTGTGTCAGGGACTGCGCCTGATTTGTGTTCTTTCAGGTTTGCACCCATAACACTCTCAAAAGAGCTCCAGCACTAAGGCTGTGTCAGGGACTGCGCCTGATTTGTGTTCTTTCAGGTTTGCACCCATAACACTCTCAAAAGAGCTCCAGCACAAAGGCTGTGTCAGGGACTGCGCCTGATTTGTGTTCTTTCAGGTCAGCATCCATAACACTCTTAAAAGAGCTCCAGCACTAAGGCTGTGTCAGGGACTGCGCCTAATTTGTGTTGTTTCAGGTCAGCAGCATCCATAACACTCTTAAAAGAGCTCCAGCACTAAGGCTGTGTCAGGGACTGCGCCTGATTTATGTTCTTTCAACACATCTTTCAGGTTTGCACCCATAACACTCTCAAAAGAGCTCCAGCACTAAGGCTGTGTCAGGGACTGCGCCTGATTTGTGTTCTTTCAGGTTTGCACCCATAACACTCTCAAAAGAGCTCCAGCACTAAGGCTGTGTCAGGGACTGCGCCTGATTTGTGTTCTTTCAGGTTTGCACCCATAACACTCTCAAAAGAGCTCCAGCACTAAGGCTGTGTCAGGGACTGCGCCTGATTTGTGTTGTTTCAGGTCAGCAGCATCCATAACACTCTTAAAAGAGCTCCAGCACTAAGGCTGTGTCAGGGACTGCGCCTGATTTGTGTTCTTTCAGGTTTGCACCCATAACACTCTCAAAAGAGCTCCAGCACTAAGGCTGTGTCAGGGACTGCGCTTGATTTGTGTTCTTTCAGGTCAGCATCCATAACACTCTCAAAAGAGCTCCAGCACTAAGGCTGTGTCAGGGACTGCGCCTGATTTGTGTTCTTTCAGGTCAGCATCCACAACACTCTCAAAAGAGCTGCAGCACTAAGGCTGTGTCAGGGACTGCGCCTGATTTGTGTTCTTTCAGGTTTGCACCCATAACACTCTCAAAAGAGCTCCAGCACAAAGGCTGTGTCAGGGACTGCGCCTGATTTGTGTTCTTTCAGGTTTGCACCCATAACACTCTCAAAAGAGCTCCAGCACTAAGGCTGTGTCAGGGACTGCGCTTGATTTGTGTTCTTTCAGGTCAGCATCCATAACACTCTCAAAAGAGCTCCAGCACTAAGGCTGTGTCAGGGACTGCGCCTGATTTGTGTACTTTCAGGTCAGCATCCACAACACTCTCAAAAGAGCTGCAGCACTAAGGCTGTGTCAGGGACTGCGCCTGATTTGTGTTCTTTCAACACATCTTTCAGGTTTGCACCCATAACACTCTCAAAAGAGCTCCAGCACTAAGGCTGTGTCAGGGACTGCGCCTGATTTGTGTTCTTTCAGGTCAGCATCCATAACACTCTTAAAAGAGCTCCAGCACTAAGGCTGTGTCAGGGACTGCGCCTGATTTGTGTTCTTTCAGGTTTGCACCCATAACACTCTCAAAAGAGCTCCAGCACTAAGGCTGTGTCAGGGACTGCGCCTGATTTGTGTTCTTTCAGGTCAGCACCCGTAACACTCTCAAAAGAGCTCCAGCACTAAGGCTGTGTCAGGGACTGCGCCTGATTTGTGTTCTTTCAACACATCTTTCAGGTTTGCACCCATAACACTCTCAAAAGAGCTCCAGCACTAAGGCTGTGTCAGGGACTGCGCCTGATTTGTGTTCTTTCAGGTTTGCACCCATAACACTCTCAAAAGAGCTCCAGCACTAAGGCTATGTCAGGGACTGCGCCTGATTTGTGTTCTTTCAGGTTTGCACCCATAACACTCTCAAAAGAGCTCCAGCACTAAGGCTGTGTCAGGGACTGCGCCTGATTTGTGTTCTTTCAGGTTTGCACCCATAACACTCTCAAAAGAGCTCCAGCACTAAGGCTGTGTCAGGGACTGCGCCTGATTTGTGTTCTTTCAGGTTTGCACCCATAACACTCTCAAAAGAGCTCCAGCACTAAGGCTGTGTCAGGGACTGCGCCTGATTTGTGTTCTTTCATGTTTGCACCCATAACACTCTCAAAAGAGCTCCAGCACTAAGGCTGTGTCAGGGACTGCGCCTGATTTGTGTTCTTTCAGGTTTGCACCCATAATACTCTCAAAAGAGCTCCAGCACTAAGGCTGTGTCAGGGACTGCGCCTTATTTGTGTTCTTTCAACACATCTTTCAGGTTTGCACCCATAACACTCTCAAAAGAGCTCCAGCACTAAGGCTGTGTCAGGGACTGCGCCTGATTTGTGTTCTTTCAGGTTTGCACCCATAACACTCTCAAAAGAGCTCCAGCACTAAGGCTGTGTCAGGGACTGCGCCTGATTTGTGTTCTTTCAGGTTTGCACCCATAACACTCTCAAAAGAGCTCCAGCACTAAGGCTGTGTCAGGGACTGCGCCTGATTTGTGTTCTTTCAGGTTTGCACCCATAACACTCTCAAAAGAGCTCCAGCACAAAGGCTGTGTCAGGGACTGCGCCTGATTTGTGTTCTTTCAGGTCAGCATCCATAACACTCTTAAAAGAGCTCCAGCACTAAGGCTGTGTCAGGGACTGCGCCTAATTTGTGTTGTTTCAGGTCAGCAGCATCCATAACACTCTTAAAAGAGCTCCAGCACTAAGGCTGTGTCAGGGACTGCGCCTGATTTATGTTCTTTCAACACATCTTTCAGGTTTGCACCCATAACACTCTCAAAAGAGCTCCAGCACTAAGGCTGTGTCAGGGACTGCGCCTGATTTGTGTTCTTTCAGGTTTGCACCCATAACACTCTCAAAAGAGCTCCAGCACTAAGGCTGTGTCAGGGACTGCGCCTGATTTGTGTTCTTTCAGGTTTGCACCCATAACACTCTCAAAAGAGCTCCAGCACTAAGGCTGTGTCAGGGACTGCGCCTGATTTGTGTTGTTTCAGGTCAGCAGCATCCATAACACTCTTAAAAGAGCTCCAGCACTAAGGCTGTGTCAGGGACTGCGCCTGATTTGTGTTCTTTCAGGTTTGCACCCATAACACTCTCAAAAGAGCTCCAGCACTAAGGCTGTGTCAGGGACTGCGCTTGATTTGTGTTCTTTCAGGTCAGCATCCATAACACTCTCAAAAGAGCTCCAGCACTAAGGCTGTGTCAGGGACTGCGCCTGATTTGTGTTCTTTCAGGTCAGCATCCACAACACTCTCAAAAGAGCTGCAGCACTAAGGCTGTGTCAGGGACTGCGCCTGATTTGTGTTCTTTCAACACATCTTTCAGGTTTGCACCCATAACACTCTCAAAAGAGCTCCAGCACTAAGGCTGTGTCAGGGACTGCGCCTGATTTGTGTTCTTTCAGGTCAGCATCCATAACACTCTTAAAAGAGCTCCAGCACTAAGGCTGTGTCAGGGACTGCGCCTGATTTGTGTTCTTTCAGGTTTGCACACATAACACTCTCAAAAGAGCTCCAGCACTAAGGCTGTGTCAGGGACTGCGCCTGATTTGTGTTCTTTCAGGTCAGCACCCGTTACACTCTCAAAAGAGCTCCAGCACTAAGGCTGTGTCAGGGACTGCGCCTGTTTTGTGTTCTTTCAACACATCTTTCAGGTTTGCACCCATAACACTCTCAAAAGAGCTCCAGCACTAAGGCTGTGTCAGGGACTGCGCCTGATTTGTGTTCTTTCAGGTTTGCACCCATAACACTCTCAAAAGAGCTCCAGCACAAAGGCTGTGTCAGGGACTGCGCCTGATTTGTGTTCTTTCAGGTCAGCATCCATAACACTCTTAAAAGAGCTCCAGCACTAAGGCTGTGTCAGGGACTGCGCCTGATTTGTGTTGTTTCAGGTCAGCATCCATAACACTCTTAAAAGAGCTCCAGCACTAAGGCTGTGTCAGGGACTGCGCCTGATTTGTGTTGTTTCAGGTCAGCAGCATCCATAACACTCTTAAAAGAGCTCCAGCACTAAGGCTGTGTCAGGGACTGCGCCTGATTTGTGTTCTTTCAACACATCTTTCAGGTTTGCACCCATAACACTCTCAAAAGAGCTCCAGCACTAAGGCTGTGTCAGGGACTGCGCCTGATTTGTGTTCTTTCAGGTCAGCATCCATAACACTCTTAAAAGAGCTCCAGCACTAAGGCTGTATCAGGGACTGCCCCTGATTTGTGTTCTTTCAACACATCTTTCAGGTCAGCATCCATAACACTCTTAAAGGAGCTCCAGCACTAAGACTGTGTCAGGGACTGCGCCTGATTTGTGTTCTTTCTGGTTTGCACCCATAACACTCTCAAAAGAGCTCCAGCACTAAGGCTGTGTCAGGGACTGCGCCTGATTTGTGTTCTTTCAGGTCAGCATCCATAACACTCTTAAAAAAGCTCCAGCACTAAGGCTGTATCAGGGACTGCGCCTGATTTGTGTCCTTTCAGGTCAGCACCCGTAACACTCTCAAAAGAGCTCCAGCACTAAGGCTGTGTCAGGGACTGCGCCTGATTTGTGTTCTTTCAACACATCTTTCAGGTTTGCACCCATAACACTCTCAAAAGAGCTCCAGCACTAAGGCTGTGTCAGGGACTGCGCCTGATTTGTGTTCTTTCAGGTCAGCATCCATAACACTCTTAAAAGAGCTCCAGCACTAAGGCTGTGTCAGGGACTGCGCCTGATTTGTGTTCTTTCAGGTTTGCACCCATAACACTCTCAAAAGAGCTCCAGCACAAAGGCTGTGTCAGGGACTGCGCCTGATTTGTGTTCTTTCAGGTTTGCACCCATAACACTCTCAAAAGAGCTCCAGCACTAAGGCTGTGTCAGGGACTGCGCTTGATTTGTGTTCTTTCAACACATCTTTCAGGTCAGCATCCATAACACTCTTAAAGGAGCTCCAGCACTAAGACTGTGTCAGGGACTGCGCCTGATTTGTGTTCTTTCTGGTTTGCACCCATAACACTCTCAAAAGAGCTCCAGCACTAAGGCTGTGTCAGGGACTGCGCCTGATTTGTGTTCTTTCAGGTCAGCATCCATAACACTCTTAAAAAAGCTCCAGCACTAAGGCTGTATCAGGGACTGCGCCTGATTTGTGTCCTTTCAGGTCAGCACCCGTAACACTCTCAAAAGAGCTCCAGCACTAAGGCTGTGTCAGGGACTGCGCCTGATTTGTGTTCTTTCAACACATCTTTCAGGTTTGCACCCATAACACTCTCAAAAGAGCTCCAGCACTAAGGCTGTGTCAGGGACTGCGCCTGATTTGTGTTCTTTCAGGTCAGCATCCATAACACTCTTAAAAGAGCTCCAGCACTAAGGCTGTGTCAGGGACTGCGCCTGATTTGTGTTCTTTCAGGTTTGCACCCATAACACTCTCAAAAGAGCTCCAGCACAAAGGCTGTGTCAGGGACTGCGCCTGATTTGTGTTCTTTCAGGTTTGCACCCATAACACTCTCAAAAGAGCTCCAGCACTAAGGCTGTGTCAGGGACTGCGCTTGATTTGTGTTCTTTCAGGTCAGCATCCATAACACTCTCAAAAGAGCTCCAGCACTAAGGCTGTGTCAGGGACTGCGCCTGATTTGTGTACTTTCAGGTCAGCATCCACAACACTCTCAAAAGAGCTGCAGCACTAAGGCTGTGTCAGGGACTGCGCCTGATTTGTGTTCTTTCAACACATCTTTCAGGTTTGCACCCATAACACTCTCAAAAGAGCTCCAGCACTAAGGCTGTGTCAGGGACTGCGCCTGATTTGTGTTCTTTCAGGTCAGCATCCATAACACTCTTAAAAGAGCTCCAGCACTAAGGCTGTGTCAGGGACTGCGCCTGATTTGTGTTCTTTCAGGTTTGCACCCGTAACACTCTCAAAAGAGCTCCAGCACTAAGGCTGTGTCAGGGACTGCGCCTGATTTGTGTTCTTTCAACACATCTTTCAGGTTTGCACCCATAACACTCTCAAAAGAGCTCCAGCACTAAGGCTGTGTCAGGGACTGCGCCTGATTTGTGTTCTTTCAGGTCAGCATCCATAACACTCTTAAAAGAGCTCCAGCACTAAGGCTGTGTCAGGGACTGCGCCTGATTTGTGTTCTTTCAGGTCAGCATCCATAACACTCTTAAAAAAGCTCCAGCACTAAGGCTGTATCAGGGACTGCGCCTGATTTGTGTCCTTTCAGGTCAGCACCCGTAACACTCTCAAAAGAGCTCCAGCACTAAGGCTGTGTCAGGGACTGCGCCTGATTTGTGTTCTTTCAACACATCTTTCAGGTTTGCACCCATAACACTCTCAAAAGAGCTCCAGCACTAAGGCTGTGTCAGGGACTGCGCCTGATTTGTGTTCTTTCAGGTCAGCATCCACAACACTCTCAAAAGAGCTGCAGCACTAAGGCTGTGTCAGGGACTGCGCCTGATTTGTGTTCTTTCAGGTTTGCACCCATAACACTCTCAAAAGAGCTCCAGCACAAAGGCTGTGTCAGGGACTGCGCCTGATTTGTGTTCTTTCAGGTTTGCACCCATAACACTCTCAAAAGAGCTCCAGCACTAAGGCTGTGTCAGGGACTGCGCTTGATTTGTGTTCTTTCAGGTCAGCATCCATAACACTCTCAAAAGAGCTCCAGCACTAAGGCTGTGTCAGGGACTGCGCCTGATTTGTGTACTTTCAGGTCAGCATCCACAACACTCTCAAAAGAGCTGCAGCACTAAGGCTGTGTCAGGGACTGCGCCTGATTTGTGTTCTTTCAACACATCTTTCAGGTTTGCACCCATAACACTCTCAAAAGAGCTCCAGCACTAAGGCTGTGTCAGGGACTGCGCCTGATTTGTGTTCTTTCAGGTCAGCATCCATAACACTCTTAAAAGAGCTCCAGCACTAAGGCTGTGTCAGGGACTGCGCCTGATTTGTGTTCTTTCAGGTTTGCACCCATAACACTCTCAAAAGAGCTCCAGCACTAAGGCTGTGTCAGGGACTGCGCCTGATTTGTGTTCTTTCAGGTCAGCACCCGTAACACTCTCAAAAGAGCTCCAGCACTAAGGCTGTGTCAGGGACTGCGCCTGATTTGTGTTCTTTCAACACATCTTTCAGGTTTGCACCCATAACACTCTCAAAAGAGCTCCAGCACTAAGGCTGTGTCAGGGACTGCGCCTGATTTGTGTTCTTTCAGGTTTGCACCCATAACACTCTCAAAAGAGCTCCAGCACTAAGGCTATGTCAGGGACTGCGCCTGATTTGTGTTCTTTCAGGTTTGCACCCATAACACTCTCAAAAGAGCTCCAGCACTAAGGCTGTGTCAGGGACTGCGCCTGATTTGTGTTCTTTCAGGTTTGCACCCATAACACTCTCAAAAGAGCTCCAGCACTAAGGCTGTATCAGGGACTGCGCCTGATTTGTGTTCTTTCAGGTTTGCACCCATAACACTCTCAAAAGAGCTCCAGCACTAAGGCTGTGTCAGGGACTGCGCCTGATTTGTGTTCTTTCATGTTTGCACCCATAACACTCTCAAAAGAGCTCCAGCACTAAGGCTGTGTCAGGGACTGCGCCTGATTTGTGTTCTTTCAGGTTTGCACCCATAATACTCTCAAAAGAGCTCCAGCACTAAGGCTGTGTCAGGGACTGCGCCTTATTTGTGTTCTTTCAACACATCTTTCAGGTTTGCACCCATAACACTCTCAAAAGAGCTCCAGCACTAAGGCTGTGTCAGGGACTGCGCCTGATTTGTGTTCTTTCAGGTTTGCACCCATAACACTCTCAAAAGAGCTCCAGCACTAAGGCTGTGTCAGGGACTGCGCCTGATTTGTGTTCTTTCAGGTTTGCACCCATAACACTCTCAAAAGAGCTCCAGCACTAAGGCTGTGTCAGGGACTGCGCCTGATTTGTGTTCTTTCAGGTTTGCACCCATAACACTCTCAAAAGAGCTCCAGCACAAAGGCTGTGTCAGGGACTGCGCCTGATTTGTGTTCTTTCAGGTCAGCATCCATAACACTCTTAAAAGAGCTCCAGCACTAAGGCTGTGTCAGGGACTGCGCCTAATTTGTGTTGTTTCAGGTCAGCAGCATCCATAACACTCTTAAAAGACCTCCAGCACTAAGGCTGTGTCAGGGACTGCGCCTGATTTATGTTCTTTCAACACATCTTTCAGGTTTGCACCCATAACACTCTCAAAAGAGCTCCAGCACTAAGGCTGTGTCAGGGACTGCGCCTGATTTGTGTTCTTTCAGGTTTGCACCCATAACACTCTCAAAAGAGCTCCAGCACTAAGGCTGTGTCAGGGACTGCGCCTGATTTGTGTTCTTTCAGGTTTGCACCCATAACACTCTCAAAAGAGCTCCAGCACTAAGGCTGTGTCAGGGACTGCGCCTGATTTGTGTTGTTTCAGGTCAGCAGCATCCATAACACTCTTAAAAGAGCTCCAGCACTAAGGCTGTGTCAGGGACTGCGCCTGATTTGTGTTCTTTCAGGTTTGCACCCATAACACTCTCAAAAGAGCTCCAGCACTAAGGCTGTGTCAGGGACTGCGCTTGATTTGTGTTCTTTCAGGTCAGCATCCATAACACTCTCAAAAGAGCTCCAGCACTAAGGCTGTGTCAGGGACTGCGCCTGATTTGTGTTCTTTCAGGTCAGCATCCACAACACTCTCAAAAGAGCTGCAGCACTAAGGCTGTGTCAGGGACTGCGCCTGATTTGTGTTCTTTCAACACATCTTTCAGGTTTGCACCCATAACACTCTCAAAAGAGCTCCAGCACTAAGGCTGTGTCAGGGACTGCGCCTGATTTGTGTTCTTTCAGGTCAGCATCCATAACACTCTTAAAAGAGCTCCAGCACTAAGGCTGTGTCAGGGACTGCGCCTGATTTGTGTTCTTTCAGGTTTGCACACATAACACTCTCAAAAGAGCTCCAGCACTAAGGCTGTGTCAGGGACTGCGCCTGATTTGTGTTCTTTCAGGTCAGCACCCGTTACACTCTCAAAAGAGCTCCAGCACTAAGGCTGTGTCAGGGACTGCGCCTGTTTTGTGTTCTTTCAACACATCTTTCAGGTTTGCACCCATAACACTCTCAAAAGAGCTCCAGCACTAAGGCTGTGTCAGGGACTGCGCCTGATTTGTGTTCTTTCAGGTTTGCACCCATAACACTCTCAAAAGAGCTCCAGCACAAAGGCTGTGTCAGGGACTGCGCCTGATTTGTGTTCTTTCAGGTCAGCATCCATAACACTCTTAAAAGAGCTCCAGCACTAAGGCTGTGTCAGGGACTGCGCCTGATTTGTGTTGTTTCAGGTCAGCATCCATAACACTCTTAAAAGAGCTCCAGCACTAAGGCTGTGTCAGGGACTGCGCCTGATTTGTGTTGTTTCAGGTCAGCAGCATCCATAACACTCTTAAAAGAGCTCCAGCACTAAGGCTGTGTCAGGGACTGCGCCTGATTTGTGTTCTTTCAACACATCTTTCAGGTTTGCACCCATAACACTCTCAAAAGAGCTCCAGCACTAAGGCTGTGTCAGGGACTGCGCCTGATTTGTGTTCTTTCAGGTCAGCATCCATAACACTCTTAAAAGAGCTCCAGCACTAAGGCTGTATCAGGGACTGCCCCTGATTTGTGTTCTTTCAACACATCTTTCAGGTCAGCATCCATAACACTCTTAAAGGAGCTCCAGCACTAAGACTGTGTCAGGGACTGCGCCTGATTTGTGTTCTTTCTGGTTTGCACCCATAACACTCTCAAAAGAGCTCCAGCACTAAGGCTGTGTCAGGGACTGCGCCTGATTTGTGTTCTTTCAGGTCAGCATCCATAACACTCTTAAAAAAGCTCCAGCACTAAGGCTGTATCAGGGACTGCGCCTGATTTGTGTCCTTTCAGGTCAGCACCCGTAACACTCTCAAAAGAGCTCCAGCACTAAGGCTGTGTCAGGGACTGCGCCTGATTTGTGTTCTTTCAACACATCTTTCAGGTTTGCACCCATAACACTCTCAAAAGAGCTCCAGCACTAAGGCTGTGTCAGGGACTGCGCCTGATTTGTGTTCTTTCAGGTCAGCATCCATAACACTCTTAAAAGAGCTCCAGCACTAAGGCTGTGTCAGGGACTGCGCCTGATTTGTGTTGTTTCAGGTCAGCAGCATCCATAACACTCTTAAAAGAGCTCCAGCACTAAGGCTGTGTCAGGGACTGCGCCTGATTTGTGTTCTTTCAACACATCTTTCAGGTTTGCACCCATAACACTCTCAAAAGAGCTCCAGCACTAAGGCTGTGTCAGGGACTGCGCCTGATTTGTGTTCTTTCAGGTCAGCATCCATAACACTCTTAAAAGAGCTCCAGCACTAAGGCTGTATCAGGGACTGCCCCTGATTTGTGTTCTTTCAACACATCTTTCAGGTCAGCATCCATAACACTCTTAAAGGAGCTCCAGCACTAAGACTGTGTCAGGGACTGCGCCTGATTTGTGTTCTTTCTGGTTTGCACCCATAACACTCTCAAAAGAGCTCCAGCACTAAGGCTGTGTCAGGGACTGCGCCTGATTTGTGTTCTTTCAGGTCAGCATCCATAACACTCTTAAAAAAGCTCCAGCACTAAGGCTGTATCAGGGACTGCGCCTGATTTGTGTCCTTTCAGGTCAGCACCCGTAACACTCTCAAAAGAGCTCCAGCACTAAGGCTGTGTCAGGGACTGCGCCTGATTTGTGTTCTTTCAACACATCTTTCAGGTTTGCACCCATAACACTCTCAAAAGAGCTCCAGCACTAAGGCTGTGTCAGGGACTGCGCCTGATTTGTGTTCTTTCAGGTTTGCACCCATTACACTCTCAAAAGAGCTCCAGCACTAAGACTGTGTCAGGGACTGCGCCTGATTTGTGTTCTTTCAGGTTTGCACCCATAACACTCTCAAAAGAGCTCCAGCACTAAGGCTGTGTCAGGGACTGCGCCTGATTTGTGTTCTTTCAGGTCAGCACCCGTAACACTCTCAAAAGAGCTCCAGCACTAAGGCTGTGTCAGGGACTGCGCCTGATTTGTGTTCTTTCAACACATCTTTCAGGTTTGCACCCATAACACTCTCAAAACAGCTCCAGCACTAAGGCTGTGTCAGGGACTGCGCCTGATTTGTGTTCTTTCAGGTTTGCACCCATAACACTCTCAAAAGAGCTCCAGCACTAAGGCTATGTCAGGGACTGCGCCTGATTTGTGTTCTTTCAGGTTTGCACCCATAACACTCTCAAAAGAGCTCCAGCACTAAGGCTGTGTCAGGGACTGCGCCTGATTTGTGTTCTTTCAGGTTTGCACCCATAACACTCTCAAAAGAGCTCCAGCACTAAGGCTGTATCAGGGACTGCGCCTGATTTGTGTTCTTTCAGGTTTGCACCCATAACACTCTCAAAAGAGCTCCAGCACTAAGGCTGTGTCAGGGACTGCGCCTGATTTGTGTTCTTTCAGTTTAGCACCCGTAACACTCTCAAAAGAGCTCCAGCACTAAGGCTGTGTCAGGGACTGCGCCTGATTTGTGTTCTTTCAGGTTTGCACCCATAACACTCTCAAAAGAACTCCAGCACTAAGGCTGTGTCAGGGACTGCGCCTGATTTGTGTTCTTTCAGGTTTGCACCCATAACACTCTCAAAAGAGCTCCAGCACTAAGGCTGTGTCAGGGACTGCGCCTGATTTGTGTTCTTTCAGGTTTGCACCCATAACACTCTCAAAAGAGCTCCAGCACAAAGGCTGTGTCAGGGACTGCGCCTGATTTGTGTTCTTTCAGGTCAGCATCCATAACACTCTTAAAAGAGCTCCAGCACTAAGGCTGTGTCAGGGACTGCGCCTGATTTGTGTTGTTTCAGGTCAGCAGCATCCATAACACTCTTAAAAGAGCTCCAGCACTAAGGCTGTGTCAGGGACTGCGCCTGATTTGTGTTCTTTCAGGTTTGCACCCATAACACTCTCAAAAGAGCTCCAGCACTAAGGCTGTGTCAGGGACTGCGCCTGATTTGTGTTCTTTCAGGTCAGCACCCGTAACACTCTCAAAAGAGCTCCAGCACTAAGGCTGTGTCAGGGACTGCGCCTTATTTGTGTTCTTTCAACACATCTTTCAGGTTTGCACCCATAACACTCTCAAAAGAGCTCCAGCACTAAGGCTGTGTCAGGGACTGCGCCTGATTTGTGTTCTTTCAGGTCAGCACCCGTAACACTCTCAAAAGAGCTCCAGCACTAAGGCTGTGTCAGGGACTGCGCCTTATTTGTAATCTTTCAACACATCTTTCAGGTTTGCACCCATAACACTCTCAAAAGAGCTCCAGCACTAAGGCTGTGTCAGGGACTGCGCCTGATTTGTGTTCTTTAAGGTTTGCACCCATAACACTCTCAAAAGAGCTCCAGCACTAAGGCTGTGTCAGGGACTGCGCCTGATTTGTGTTCTTTCAGGTTTGCACCCATAACACTCTCAAAAGAGCTCCAGCACTAAGGCTGTGTCAGGGACTGCGCCTGATTTGTGTTCTTTCAGGTTTGCACCCATAACACTCTCAAAAGAGCTCCAGCACTAAGGCTGTGTCAGGGACTGCGCCTGATTTGTGTTCTTTCAGGTTTAAACCCATAACACTCTCAAAAGAGCTCCAGCACAAAGGCTGTGTCAGGGACTGCGCCTGATTTGTGTTCTTTCAGGTCAGCATCCATAACACTCTTAAAAGAGCTCCAGCACTAAGGCTGTGTCAGGGACTGCGCCTGATTTGTGTTGTTTCAGGTCAGCAGCATCCATAACACTCTTAAAAGAGCTCCAGCACTAAGGCTGTGTCAGGGACTGCGCCTGATTTGTGTTCTTTCAACACATCTTTCAGGTTTGCACCCATAACACTCTCAAAAGAGCTCCAGCACTAAGGCTGTGTCAGGGACTGCGCCTGATTTGTGTTCTTTCAGGTTTGCACCCATAACACTCTCAAAAGAGCTCCAGCACTAAGGCTGTGTCAGGGACTGCGGCTGATTTGTGTTCTTTCAGGTTTGCACCCATAACACTCTCAAAAGAGCTCCAGCACTAAGGCTGTGTCAGGGACTGCGCCTGATTTGTGTTGTTTCAGGTCAGCAGCATCCATAACACTCTTAAAAGAGCTCCAGCACTAAGGCTGTGTCAGGGACTGCGCCTGATTTGTGTTGTTTCAGGTCAGCAGCATCCATAACACTCTTAAAAGAGCTCCAGCACTAAGGCTGTGTCAGGGACTGCGCCTGATTTGTGTTCTTTCAGGTTTGCACCCATAACACTCTCAAAAGAGCTCCAGCACTAAGGCTGTGTCAGGGACTGCGCTTGATTTGTGTTCTTTCAGGTCAGCATCCATAACACTCTCAAAAGAGCTCCAGCACTAAGGCTGTGTCAGGGACTGCGCCTGATTTGTGTTCTTTCAGGTCAGCATCCACAACACTCTCAAAAGAGCTGCAGCACTAAGGCTGTGTCAGGGACTGCGCCTGATTTGTGTTCTTTCAACACATCTTTCTGGTTTGCACCCATAACACTCTCAAAAGAGCTCCAGCACTAAGGCTGTGTCAGGGACTGCGCCTGATTTGTGTTCTTTTAGGTCAGCACCCGTAACACTCTCAAAAGAGCTCCAGCACTAAGGCTGTGTCAGGGACTGCGCCTGATTTGTGTTCTTTCAGGTTTGCACCCATAACACTCTCAAAAGAGCTCCAGCACAAAGGCTGTGTCAGGGACTGCGCCTGATTTGTGTTCTTTCAGGTCAGCATCCATAACACTCTCAAAAGAGCTCCAGCACTAAGGCTGTGTCAGGGACTGCGCCTGATTTGTGTTGTTTCAGGTCAGCAGCATCCATAACACTCTTAAAAGAGCTCCAGCACTAAGGCTGTGTCAGGGACTGCGCCTGATTTGTGTTCTTTCAGGTTTGCACCCATAACACTCTCAAAAGAGCTCCAGCACTAAGGCTGTGTCAGGGACTGCGCTTGATTTGTGTTCTTTCAGGTCAGCATCCATAACACTCTCAAAAGAGCTCCAGCACTAAGGCTGTGTCAGGGACTGCGCCTGATTTGTGTTCTTTCAGGTCAGCATCCACAACACTCTCAAAAGAGCTGCAGCACTAAGGCTGTGTCAGGGACTGCGCCTGATTTGTGTTCTTTCAACACATCTTTCAGGTTTGCACCCATAACACTCTCAAAAGAGCTCCAGCACTAAGGCTGTGTCAGGGACTGCGCCTGATTTGTGTTCTTTCAGGTCAGCATCCATAACACTCTTAAAAGAGCTCCAGCACTAAGGCTGTGTCAGGGACTGCGCCTGATTTGTGTTCTTTCAGGTTTGCACCCATAACACTCTCAAAAGAGCTCCAGCACTAAGGCTGTGTCAGGGACTGCGCCTGATTTGTGTTCTTTCAGGTCAGCACCCGTTACACTCTCAAAAGAGCTCCAGCACTAAGGCTGTGTCAGGGACTGCGCCTGTTTTGTGTTCTTTCAACACATCTTTCAGGTTTGCACCCATAACACTCTCAAAAGAGCTCCAGCACTAAGGCTGTGTCAGGGACTGCGCCTGATTTGTGTTCTTTCAGGTTAGCACCCGTAACACTCTCAAAAGAGCTCCAGCACTAAGGCTGTGTCAGGGACTGCGCCTGATTTGTTTTCTTTCAGGTTTGCACCCATAACACTCTCAAAAGAGCTCCAGCACTAAGGCTGTGTCAGGGACTGCGCCTGATTTGTGTTCTTTCAGGTTTGCACCCATAACACTCTCAAAAGAGCTCCAGCACAAAGGCTGTGTCAGGGACTGCGCCTGATTTGTGTTCTTTCAGGTCATCATCCATAACACTCTTAAAAGAGCTCCAGCACTAAGGCTGTGTCAGGGACTGCGCCTGATTTGTGTTGTTTCAGGTCAGCAGCATCCATAACACTCTTAAAAGAGCTCCAGCACTAAGGCTGTGTCAGGGACTGCGCCTGATTTGTGTTCTTTCAGGTTTGCACCCATAACACTCTCAAAAGAGCTCCAGCACTAAGGCTGTGTCAGGGACTGCGCCTGATTTGTGTTCTTTCAGGTTTGCACCCATAACACTCTTAAAAGAGCTCCAGCACTAAGGCTGTATCAGGGACTGCGCCTGATTTGTGTTATTTCAACACATCTTTCAGGTTTGCACCCATAACACTCTCAAAAGAGCTCCAGCACTAAGGCTGTGTCAGGGACTGCGCCTGATTTGTGTTCTTTCAGGTTTGCACCCATAACACTCTCAAAAGAGCTCCAGCACTAAGGCTGTGTCAGGGACTGCGCCTGATTTGTGTTCTTTCAGGTTTGCACCCATAACACTCTCAAAAGAGCTCCAGCACTAAGGCTGTGTCAGGGACTGCGCCTGATTTGTGTTCTTTCAGGTTTGCACCCATAACACTCTCAAAAGAGCTCCAGCACAAAGGCTGTGTCAGGGACTGCGCCTGATTTGTGTTCTTTCAGGTCAGCATCCATAACACTCTTAAAAGAGCTCCAGCACTAAGGCTGTGTCAGGGACTGCGCCTGATTTGTGTTCTTTCAACACATCTTTCAGGTTTGCACCCATAACACTCTCAAAAGAGCTCCAGCACTAAGGCTGTGTCAGGGACTGCGCCTGATTTGTGTTCTTTCAGGTTTGCACCCATAACACTCTCAAAAGAGCTCCAGCACTAAGGCTGTGTCAGGGACTGCGCCTGATTTGTGTTCTTTCAGGTTTGCACCCATAACACTCTCAAAAGAGCTCCAGCACAAAGGCTGTGTCAGGGACTGCGCCTGATTTGTGTTGTTTCAGGTCAGCAGCATCCATAACACTCTCAAAAGAGCTCCAGCACTAAGGCTGTGTCAGGGACTGCGCCTGATTTGTGTTCTTTCAGGTTTGCACCCATAACACTCTCAAAAGAGCTCCAGCACTAAGGCTGTGTCAGGGACTGCGCCTGATTTGTGTTCTTTCAGGTCAGCACCCGTAACACTCTCAAAAGAGCTCCAGCACTAAGGCTGTGTCAGGGACTGCGCCTGATTTGTGTCCTTTCAGGTCAGCAGCATCCATAACACTCTTAAAAGAGCTCCAGCACTAAGGCTGTGTCAGGGACTGCGCCTGATTTGTGTTCTTTCAGGTCAGCACCCGTAACACTCTCAAAAGAGCTCCAGCACTAAGGCTGTGTCAGGGACTGCGCCTGATTTGTGTTCTTTCAGGTTTGCACCCATAACACTCTCAAAAGAGCTCCAGCACTAAGGCTGTGTCAGGGACTGCGCCTGATTTGTGTCCTTTCAGGTCAGCAGCATCCATAACACTCTTAAAAGAGCTCCAGCACTAAGGCTGTGTCAGGGACTGCGCCTGATTTGTGTCCTTTCAGGTCAGCAGCATCCAAAACACTCTTAAAAGAGCTCCAGCACTAAGGCTGTGTCAGGGACTGCGCCTGATTTGTGTTTTTTCAGGTTTGCACCCATTACACTCTCAAAAGAGCTCCAGCACTAAGGCCTTGTCAGGGACTGCGCCTGATTTGTGTCCTTTCAGGTCAGCACCCGTAACACTCTCAAAAGAGCTCCAGCACTAAGGCTGTGTCAGAGACTGCGCCTGATTTGTGTTCTTTCAACACATCTTTCAGGTTTGCACCCATAACACTCTCAAAAGAGCTCCAGCACTAAGGCTGTGTCAGGGACTGCGCCTGATTTGTGTTCTTTTAGGTCAGCACCCGTAACACTCTCAAAAGAGCTCCAGCACTAAGGCTGTGTCAGGGACTGCGCCTGATTTGTGTTATTTCAGGTTTGCACCCATAACACTCTCAAAAGAGCTCCAGCACTAAGGCTGTGTCAGGGACTGCGCCTGATTTGTGTTCTTTCAGGTCAGCACCCGTAACACTCTCAAAAGAGGTCCAGCACTAAGGCTGTGTCAGGGACTGCGCCAGATTTGTGTTTTTTCAGGTCAGCATCCATAACACTCTTAAAAGAGCTCCAGCACTAAGGCTGTGTCAGGGACTGCGCCTGATTTGTGTTCTTTCAGGTTTGCACCCATAACACTCTCAAAAGAGCTCCAGCACTAAGGCTGTGTCAGGGACTGCGCCTGATTTGTGGTGTTTCAGGTCAGCAGCATCCATAACACTCTTAAAAGAGCTCCAGCACTAAGGCTGTGTCAGGGACTGCGCCTGATTTGTGTTCTTTCAGGTTTGCACCCATAACACTCTCAAAAGAGCTCCAGCACTAAGGCTGTGTCAGGGACTGCGCTTGATTTGTGTTCTTTCAGGTCAGCATCCATAACACTCTCAAAAGAGCTCCAGCACTAAGGCTGTGTCAGGGACTGCGCCTGATTTGTGTTCTTTCAGGTCAGCATCCACAACACTCTCAAAAGAGCTGCAGCACTAAGGCTGTGTCAGGGACTGCGCCTGATTTGTGTTCTTTCAGGTTCGCACCCATAACACTCTCAAAAGAGCTCCAGCACTAAGGCTGTGTCAGGGACTGCGCCTGATTTGTGTTCTTTCAACACATCTTTCAGGTTTGCACCCATAACACTCTCAAAAGAGCTCCAGCACTAAGGCTGTGTCAGGGACTGCGCCTGATTTTTGTTCTTTTAGGTCAGCACCCGTAACACTCTCAAAAGAGCTCCAGCACTAAGGCTGTGTCAGGGACTGCGCCTGATTTGTGTTCTTTCAACACATCTTTCAGGTTTGCACCCATAACACTCTCAAAAGAGCTCCAGCACTAAGGCTGTGTCAGGGACTGCGCCTGATTTGTGTTCTTTCAGGTCAGCATCCACAACACTCACAAAAGAGCTGCAGCACTAAGGCTGTGTCAGGGACTGCGCCTGATTTGTGTTCTTTCAGGTTCGCACCCATAACACTCTCAAAAGAGCTCCAGCACTAAGGCTGTGTCAGGGACTGCGCCTGATTTGTGTTCTTTCAACACATCTTTCAGGTTTGCACCCATAACACTCTCAAAAGAGCTCCAGCACTAAGGCTGTGTCAGGGACTGCGACTGATTTGTGTTCTTTCAGGTCAGCACCCGTAACACTCTCAAAAGAGCTCCAGCACTAAGGCTGTGTCAGGGACTGCGCCTGATTTGTGTTCTTTTAGGTCAGCACCCGTAACACTCTCAAAAGAGCTCCAGCACTAAGGCTGTGTCAGGGACTGCGCCTGATTTGTGTTCTTTCAGGTTTGCACCCATAACACTCTCAAAAGAGCTCCAGCACAAAGGCTGTGTCAGGGACTGCGCCTGATTTGTGTTCTTTCAGGTCAGCATCCATAACACTCTTAAAAGAGCTCCAGCACTAAGGCTGTGTCAGGGACTGCGCCTGATTTGTGATGTTTCAGGTCAGCAGCATCCATAACACTCTTAAAAGAGCTCCAGCACTAAGGCTGTGTCAGGGACTGCGCCTGATTTGTGTTCTTTCAGGTTTGCACCCATAACACTCTCAAAAGAGCTCCAGCACTAAGGCTGTGTCAGGGACTGCGCCTGATTTGTGTTCTTTCAGGTCAGCACCCGTAACACTCTCAAAAGTGTGTCAGGGACTGCGCCTGATTTGTGTTCTTTCAGGTTTGCACCCATAACACTCTCAAAAGAGCTCCAGCACTAAGGCTGTGTCAGGGACTGCGCCTGATTTGTGTTCTTTCAGGTCAGCATCCATAACACTCTTAAAAGAGCTCCAGCACTAAGGCTGTGTCAGGGACTGCGCCTGATTTGTGTTCTTTCAGGTCAGCATCCATAACACTCTTAAAAGAGCTCCAGCACTAAGGCTGTATCAGGGACTGCCCCTGATTTGTGTTCTTTCAACACATCTTTCAGGTCAGCATCCATAACACTCTTAAAGGAGCTCCAGCACTAAGGCTGTGTCAGGGACTGCGCCTGATTTGTGTTCTTTCTGGTTTGCACCCATAACACTCTCAAAAGAGCTCCAGCACTAAGGCTGTGTCAGGGACTGCGCCTGATTTGTGTTCTTTCAGGTCAGCATCCATAACACTCTTAAAAGAGCTCCAGCACTAAGGCTGTATCAGGGACTGCGCCTGATTTGTGTCCTTTCAGGTCAGCACCCGTAACACTCTCAAAAGAGCTCCAGCACTAAGGCTGTGTCAGGGACTGCGCCTGATTTGTGTTCTTTCAACACATCTTTCAGGTTTGCACCCATAACACTAACAAAAGAGCTCCAGCACTAAGGCTGTGTCAGGGACTGCGCCTGATTTGTGTTCTTTCAGGTCAGCATCCATAACACTCTCAAAAGAGCTCCAGCACTAAGGCTGTGTCAGGGACTGCGCCTGATTTGTGTTCTTTCAGGTTTGCACCCATAACACTCTCAAAAGAGCTCCAGCACTAAGGCTGTGTCAGGGACTGCGCCTGATTTGTGTTCTTTCAGGTCAGCACCCGTAACACTCTCAAAAGAGCTCCAGCACTAAGGCTGTGTCAGGGACTGCGCCTGATTTGTGTTCTTTCAGGTTTGCACCCATAACACTCTCAAAAGAGCTCCAGCACTAAGGCTGTGTCAGGGACTGCGCCTGATTTGTGTTCTTTCAGGTTTGCACCCATAACACTCTCAAAAGAGCTCCAGCACTAAGGCTGTATCAGGGACTGCGCCTGATTTGTGTTCTTTCAGGTTAGCACCCGTAACACTCTCATAAGAGCTCCAGCACTAAGGCTGTGTCAGGGACTGCGCCTGATTTGTGTTCTTTCAGGTTTGCACCCATAACACTCTCAAAAGAGCTCCAGCACTAAGGCTGTATCAGGGACTGCGCCTGATTTGTGTTCTTTCAGGTTTGCACCCATAACACTCTCAAAAGAGCTCCAGCACTAAGGCTGTGTCAGGGACTGCGCCTGATTTGTGTTCTTTCAGGTTAGCACCCGTAACACTCTCATAAGAGCTCCAGCACTAAGGCTGTGTCAGGGACTGCGCCTGATTTGTGTTCTTTCAGGTTTGCACCCATAACACTCTCAAAAGAGCTCCAGCACTAAGGCTGTATCAGGGACTGCGCCTGATTTGTGTTCTTTCAGGTTAGCACCCGTAACACTCTCAAAAGAGCTCCAGCACTAAGGCTGTGTCAGGGACTGCGCCTGATTTGTGTTCTTTCAGGTTCGCACCCATAACACTCTCAAAAGAGCTCCAGAACTAAGGCTGTGTCAGGGACTGCGCCTGATTTGTGTTCTTTCAACACATCTTTCAGGTTTGCACCCATAACACTCTCAAAAGAGCTCCAGCACTAAGGCTGTGTCAGGGACTGCGCCTGATTTGTGTTCTTTCAGGTTAGCACCCGTAACACTCTCAAAAGAGCTCCAGCACTAAGGCTGTGTCAGGGACTGCGCCTGATTTGTGTTCTTTCAGGTCAGCATCCATAACACTCTTAAAAGAGCTCCAGCACTAAGGCTGTGTCAGGGACTGCGCCTGATTTGTGTTCTTTCAGGTTTGCACCCATAACACTCTCAAAAGAGCTCCAGCACTAAGGCTGTGTCAGGGACTGCGCCTGATTTTTGTTGTTTCAGGTCAGCAGCATCCATAACACTCTTAAAAGAGCTCCAGCACTAAGGCTGTGTCAGGGACTGCGCCTGATTTGTGTTCTTTCAGGATTGCACCCATAACACTCTCAAAAGAGCTCCAGCACTAAGGCTGTGTCAGGGACTGCGCCTGATTTGTGTTCTTTCAGGTCAGCACCCGTAACACTCTCAAAAGAGCTCCAGCACTAAGGCTGTGTCAGGGACTGCGCCTGATTTGTGTTCTTTCAACACATCTTTCAGGTTTGCACCCATAACACTCTCAAAAGAGCTCCAGCACTAAAGCTGTGTCAGGGACTGCGCCTGATTTGTGTTCTTTCAGGTTCGCACCCATAACACTCTCAAAAGAGCTCCAGCACTAAGGCTGTGTCAGGGACTGCGCCTGATTTGTGTTCTTTCAACACATCTTTCAGGTTTGCACCCATAACACTCTCAAAAGAGCTCCAGCACTAAGGCTGTGTCAGGGACTGCGCCTGATTTGTGTTCTTTCAGGTTAGCACCCGTAACACTCTCAAAAGAGCTCCAGCACTAAGGCTGTGTCAGGGACTGCGCCTGATTTGTGTTCTTTCAGGTCAGCATCCATAACACTCTTAAAAGAGCTCCAGCACTAAGGCTGTGTCAGGGACTGCGCCTGATTTGTGTTCTTTCAGGTTTGCACCCATAACACTCTCAAAAGAGCTCCAGCACTAAGGCTGTGTCAGGGACTGCGCCTGATTTGTGTTCTTTCAGGTTCGCACCCATAACACTCTCAAAAGAGCTCCAGCACTAAGGCTGTGTCAGGGACTGCGCCTGATTTGTGTTCTTTCAACACATCTTTCAGGTTTGCACCCATAACACTCTCAAAAGAGCTCCAGCACTAAGGCTGTGTCAGGGACTGCGCCTGATTTGTGTTCTTTCTGGTTTGCACCCATAACACTCTCAAAAGAGCTCCAGCACTAAGGCTGTGTCAGGGACTGCGCCTGATTTGTGTTCTTTCAACACATCTTTCAGGTTTGCACCCATAACACTAACAAAAGAGCTCCAGCACTAAGGCTGTGTCAGGGACTGCGCCTGATTTGTGTTCTTTCAGGTCAGCATCCATAACACTCTCAAAAGAGCTCCAGCACTAAGGCTGTGTCAGGGACTGCGCCTGATTTGTGTTCTTTCAGGTTTGCACCCATAACACTCTCAAAAGAGCTCCAGCACTAAGGCTGTGTCAGGGACTGCGCCTGATTTGTGTTCTTTCAGGTTCGCACCCATAACACTCTCAAAAGAGCTCCAGCACTAAGGCTGTGTCAGGGACTGCGCCTGATTTGTGTTCTTTCAGGTTTGCACCCATAACACTCTCAAAAGAGCTCCAGCACTAAGGCTGTGTCAGGGACTGCGCCTGATTTGTGTTCTTTCAGGTTTGCACCCATAACACTCTCAAAAGAGCTCCAGCACTAAGGCTGTGTCAGGGACTGCGCCTGATTTGTGTTCTTTCAGGTTTGCACCCAAAACACTCTCAAAAGAGCTCCAGCACAAAGGCTGTGTCAGGGACTGCGCCTGATTTGTGTTCTTTCAGGTCAGCATCCATAACACTCTTAAAAGAGCTCCAGCACTAAGGCTGTGTCAGGGACTGTGCCTGATTTTTGTTGTTTCAGGTCAGCAGCATCCATAACACTCTTAAAAGAGCTCCAGCACTAAGGCTGTGTCAGGGACTGCGCCTGATTTGTGTTCTTTCAGGATTGCACCCATAACACTCTCAAAAGAGCTCCAGCACTAAGGCTGTGTCAGGGACTGCGCCTGATTTGTGTTCTTTCAGGTCAGCACCCGTAACACTCTCAAAAGAGCTCCAGCACTAAGGCTGTGTCAGGGACTGCGCCTGATTTGTGTTCTTTCAACACATCTTTCAGGTTTGCACCCATAACACTCTCAAAAGAGCTCCAGCACTAAAGCTGTGTCAGGGACTGCGCCTGATTTGTGTTCTTTCAGGTCAGCATCCATAATACTCTTAAAAGAGCTCCAGCACTAAGGCTGTGTCAGGGACTGCGCCTGATTTGTGTTCTTTCAGGTTTGCACCCATAACACTCTCAAAAGAGCTCCAGCACTAAGGCTGTGTCAGGGACTGCGCCTGATTTGTGTTCTTTCAGGTTCGCACCCATAACACTCTCAAAAGAGCTCCAGCACTAAGGCTGTGTCAGGGACTGCGCCTGATTTGTGTTCTTTCAGGTTTGCACCCATAACACTCTTAAAAGAGCTCCAGCACTAAGGCTGTGTCAGGGACTGCGCCTGATTTGTGTTCTTTCAGGTTAGCACCCGTAACACTCTCAAAAGAGCTCCAGCACTAAGGCTGTGTCAGGGACTGCGCCTGATTTGTGTTCTTTCAGGTCAGCATCCATAACACTCTTAAAAGAGCTCCAGCACTAAGGCTGTGTCAGGGACTGCGCCTGATTTGTGTTCTTTCAGGTTTGCACCCATAACACTCTCAAAAGAGCTCCAGCACTAAGGCTGTGTCAGGGACTGCGCCTGATTTGTGTTCTTTCAGGTTCGCACCCATAACACTCTCAAAAGAGCTCCAGCACTAAGGCTGTGTCAGGGACTGCGCCTGATTTGTGTTCTTTCAGGTTTGCACCCATAACACTCTCAAAAGAGCTCCAGCACTAAGGCTGTGTCAGGGACTGCGCCTGATTTGTGTTCTTTCAGGTTCGCACCCATAACACTCTCAAAAGAGCTCCAGCACTAAGGCTGTGTCAGGGACTGCGCCTGATTTGTGTTCTTTCAGGTTTGCACCCATAACACTCTTAAAAGAGCTCCAGCACTAAGGCTGTGTCAGGGACTGCGCCTGATTTGTGTTCTTTCAGGTTCGCACCCATAACACTCTCAAAAGAGCTCCAGCACTAAGGCTGTGTCAGGGACTGCGCCTGATTTGTGTTCTTTCAGGTTTGCACCCATAACCCTCTCAAAAGAGCTCCAGCACTAAGGCTGTGTCAGGGACTGCGCCTGATTTGTGTTCTTTCAGGTTTGCACCCATAACACTCTCAAAAGAGCTCCAGCACTAAGGCTGTGTCAGGGACTGCGCCTGATTTGTGTTCTTTCAGGTTTGCACCCAAAACACTCTCAAAAGAGCTCCAGCACAAAGGCTGTGTCAGGGACTGCGCCTGATTTGTGTTCTTTCAGGTCAGCATCCATAACACTCTTAAAAGAGCTCCAGCACTAAGGCTGTGTCAGGGACTGTGCCTGATTTTTGTTGTTTCAGGTCAGCAGCATCCATAACACTCTTAAAAGAGCTCCAGCACTAAGGCTGTGTCAGGGACTGCGCCTGATTTGTGTTCTTTCAACACATCTTTCAGGTTTGCACCCATAACACTCTCAAAAGAGCTCCAGCACTAAAGCTGTGTCAGGGACTGCGCCTGATTTGTGTTCTTTCAGGTTCGCACCCATAACACTCTCAAAAGAGCTCCAGCACTAAGGCTGTGTCAGGGACTGCGCCTGATTTGTGTTCTTTCAACACATCTTTCAGGTTTGCACCCATAACACTCTCAAAAGAGCTCCAGCACTAAGGCTGTGTCAGGGACTGCGCCTGATTTGTGTTCTTTCAGGTTAGCACCCGTAACACTCTCAAAAGAGCTCCAGCACTAAGGCTGTGTCAGGGACTGCGCCTGATTTGTGTTCTTTCAGGATTGCACCCATAACACTCTCAAAAGAGCTCCAGCACTAAGGCTGTGTCAGGGACTGCGCCTGATTTGTGTTCTTTCAGGTCAGCACCCGTAACACTCTCAAAAGAGCTCCAGCACTAAGGCTGTGTCAGGGACTGCGCCTGATTTGTGTTCTTTCAACACATCTTTCAGGTTTGCACCCATAACACTCTCAAAAGAGCTCCAGCACTAAAGCTGTGTCAGGGACTGCGCCTGATTTGTGTTCTTTCAGGTTCGCACCCATAACACTCTCAAAAGAGCTCCAGCACTAAGGCTGTGTCAGGGACTGCGCCTGATTTGTGTTCTTTCAACACATCTTTCAGGTTTGCACCCATAACACTCTCAAAAGAGCTCCAGCACTAAGGCTGTGTCAGGGACTGCGCCTGATTTGTGTTCTTTCAGGTTAGCACCCATAACACTCTCAAAAGAGCTCCAGCACTAAGGCTGTGTCAGGGACTGCGCCTGATTTGTGTTCTTTCAGGTCAGCATCCATAACACTCTTAAAAGAGCTCCAGCACTAAGGCTGTGTCAGGGACTGCGCCTGATTTGTGTTCTTTCAGGTTTGCACCCATAACACTCTCAAAAGAGCTCCAGCACTAAGGCTGTGTCAGGGACTGCGCCTGATTTGTGTTCTTTCAGGTTCGCACCCATAACACTCTCAAAAGAGCTCCAGCACTAAGGCTGTGTCAGGGACTGCGCCTGATTTGTGTTCTTTCAACACATCTTTCAGGTTTGCACCCATAACACTCTCAAAAGAGCTCCAGCACTAAGGCTGTGTCAGGGACTGCGCCTGATTTGTGTTCTTTCTGGTTTGCACCCATAACACTCTCAAAAGAGCTCCAGCACTAAGGCTGTGTCAGGGACTGCGCCTGATTTGTGTTCTTTCAACACATCTTTCAGGTTTGCACCCATAACACTAACAAAAGAGCTCCAGCACTAAGGCTGTGTCAGGGACTGCGCCTGATTTGTGTTCTTTCAGGTCAGCATCCATAACACTCTCAAAAGAGCTCCAGCACTAAGGCTGTGTCAGGGACTGCGCCTGATTTGTGTTCTTTCAGGTTTGCACCCATAACACTCTCAAAAGAGCTCCAGCACTAAGGCTGTGTCAGGGACTGCGCCTGATTTGTGTTCTTTCAGGTTCGCACCCATAACACTCTCAAAAGAGCTCCAGCACTAAGGCTGTGTCAGGGACTGCGCCTGATTTGTGTTCTTTCAGGTTTGCACCCATAACACTCTCAAAAGAGCTCCAGCACTAAGGCTGTGTCAGGGACTGCGCCTGATTTGTGTTCTTTCAGGTTTGCACCCATAACACTCTCAAAAGAGCTCCAGCACTAAGGCTGTGTCAGGGACTGCGCCTGATTTGTGTTCTTTCAGGTTTGCACCCAAAACACTCTCAAAAGAGCTCCAGCACAAAGGCTGTGTCAGGGACTGCGCCTGATTTGTGTTCTTTCAGGTCAGCATCCATAACACTCTTAAAAGAGCTCCAGCACTAAGGCTGTGTCAGGGACTGTGCCTGATTTTTGTTGTTTCAGGTCAGCAGCATCCATAACACTCTTAAAAGAGCTCCAGCACTAAGGCTGTGTCAGGGACTGCGCCTGATTTGTGTTCTTTCAGGATTGCACCCATAACACTCTCAAAAGAGCTCCAGCACTAAGGCTGTGTCAGGGACTGCGCCTGATTTGTGTTCTTTCAGGTCAGCACCCGTAACACTCTCAAAAGAGCTCCAGCACTAAGGCTGTGTCAGGGACTGCGCCTGATTTGTGTTCTTTCAACACATCTTTCAGGTTTGCACCCATAACACTCTCAAAAGAGCTCCAGCACTAAAGCTGTGTCAGGGACTGCGCCTGATTTGTGTTCTTTCAGGTCAGCATCCATAATACTCTTAAAAGAGCTCCAGCACTAAGGCTGTGTCAGGGACTGCGCCTGATTTGTGTTCTTTCAGGTTTGCACCCATAACACTCTCAAAAGAGCTCCAGCACTAAGGCTGTGTCAGGGACTGCGCCTGATTTGTGTTCTTTCAGGTTCGCACCCATAACACTCTCAAAAGAGCTCCAGCACTAAGGCTGTGTCAGGGACTGCGCCTGATTTGTGTTCTTTCAGGTTTGCACCCATAACACTCTTAAAAGAGCTCCAGCACTAAGGCTGTGTCAGGGACTGCGCCTGATTTGTGTTCTTTCAGGTTAGCACCCGTAACACTCTCAAAAGAGCTCCAGCACTAAGGCTGTGTCAGGGACTGCGCCTGATTTGTGTTCTTTCAGGTCAGCATCCATAACACTCTTAAAAGAGCTCCAGCACTAAGGCTGTGTCAGGGACTGCGCCTGATTTGTGTTCTTTCAGGTTTGCACCCATAACACTCTCAAAAGAGCTCCAGCACTAAGGCTGTGTCAGGGACTGCGCCTGATTTGTGTTCTTTCAGGTTCGCACCCATAACACTCTCAAAAGAGCTCCAGCACTAAGGCTGTGTCAGGGACTGCGCCTGATTTGTGTTCTTTCAGGTTTGCACCCATAACACTCTCAAAAGAGCTCCAGCACTAAGGCTGTGTCAGGGACTGCGCCTGATTTGTGTTCTTTCAGGTTCGCACCCATAACACTCTCAAAAGAGCTCCAGCACTAAGGCTGTGTCAGGGACTGCGCCTGATTTGTGTTCTTTCAGGTTTGCACCCATAACACTCTTAAAAGAGCTCCAGCACTAAGGCTGTGTCAGGGACTGCGCCTGATTTGTGTTCTTTCAGGTTCGCACCCATAACACTCTCAAAAGAGCTCCAGCACTAAGGCTGTGTCAGGGACTGCGCCTGATTTGTGTTCTTTCAGGTTTGCACCCATAACACTCTCAAAAGAGCTCCAGCACTAAGGCTGTGTCAGGGACTGCGCCTGATTTGTGTTCTTTCAGGTTTGCACCCATAACACTCTCAAAAGAGCTCCAGCACTAAGGCTGTGTCAGGGACTGCGCCTGATTTGTGTTCTTTCAGGTTTGCACCCAAAACACTCTCAAAAGAGCTCCAGCACAAAGGCTGTGTCAGGGACTGCGCCTGATTTGTGTTCTTTCAGGTCAGCATCCATAACACTCTTAAAAGAGCTCCAGCACTAAGGCTGTGTCAGGGACTGTGCCTGATTTTTGTTGTTTCAGGTCAGCAGCATCCATAACACTCTTAAAAGAGCTCCAGCACTAAGGCTGTGTCAGGGACTGCGCCTGATTTGTGTTCTTTCAACACATCTTTCAGGTTTGCACCCATAACACTCTCAAAAGAGCTCCAGCACTAAAGCTGTGTCAGGGACTGCGCCTGATTTGTGTTCTTTCAGGTTCGCACCCATAACACTCTCAAAAGAGCTCCAGCACTAAGGCTGTGTCAGGGACTGCGCCTGATTTGTGTTCTTTCAACACATCTTTCAGGTTTGCACCCATAACACTCTCAAAAGAGCTCCAGCACTAAGGCTGTGTCAGGGACTGCGCCTGATTTGTGTTCTTTCAGGTTAGCACCCGTAACACTCTCAAAAGAGCTCCAGCACTAAGGCTGTGTCAGGGACTGCGCCTGATTTGTGTTCTTTCAGGATTGCACCCATAACACTCTCAAAAGAGCTCCAGCACTAAGGCTGTGTCAGGGACTGCGCCTGATTTGTGTTCTTTCAGGTCAGCACCCGTAACACTCTCAAAAGAGCTCCAGCACTAAGGCTGTGTCAGGGACTGCGCCTGATTTGTGTTCTTTCAACACATCTTTCAGGTTTGCACCCATAACACTCTCAAAAGAGCTCCAGCACTAAAGCTGTGTCAGGGACTGCGCCTGATTTGTGTTCTTTCAGGTTCGCACCCATAACACTCTCAAAAGAGCTCCAGCACTAAGGCTGTGTCAGGGACTGCGCCTGATTTGTGTTCTTTCAACACATCTTTCAGGTTTGCACCCATAACACTCTCAAAAGAGCTCCAGCACTAAGGCTGTGTCAGGGACTGCGCCTGATTTGTGTTCTTTCAGGTTAGCACCCGTAACACTCTCAAAAGAGCTCCAGCACTAAGGCTGTGTCAGGGACTGCGCCTGATTTGTGTTCTTTCAGGTCAGCATCCATAACACTCTTAAAAGAGCTCCAGCACTAAGGCTGTGTCAGGGACTGCGCCTGATTTGTGTTCTTTCAGGTTTGCACCCATAACACTCTCAAAAGAGCTCCAGCACTAAGGCTGTGTCAGGGACTGCGCCTGATTTGTGTTCTTTCAGGTTCGCACCCATAACACTCTCAAAAGAGCTCCAGCACTAAGGCTGTGTCAGGGACTGCGCCTGATTTGTGTTCTTTCAACACATCTTTCAGGTTTGCACCCATAACACTCTCAAAAGAGCTCCAGCACTAAGGCTGTGTCAGGGACTGCGCCTGATTTGTGTTCTTTCTGGTTTGCACCCATAACACTCTCAAAAGAGCTCCAGCACTAAGGCTGTGTCAGGGACTGCGCCTGATTTGTGTTCTTTCAACACATCTTTCAGGTTTGCACCCATAACACTAACAAAAGAGCTCCAGCACTAAGGCTGTGTCAGGGACTGCGCCTGATTTGTGTTCTTTCAGGTCAGCATCCATAACACTCTCAAAAGAGCTCCAGCACTAAGGCTGTGTCAGGGACTGCGCCTGATTTGTGTTCTTTCAGGTTTGCACCCATAACACTCTCAAAAGAGCTCCAGCACTAAGGCTGTGTCAGGGACTGCGCCTGATTTGTGTTCTTTCAGGTTCGCACCCATAACACTCTCAAAAGAGCTCCAGCACTAAGGCTGTGTCAGGGACTGCGCCTGATTTGTGTTCTTTCAGGTTTGCACCCATAACACTCTCAAAAGAGCTCCAGCACTAAGGCTGTGTCAGGGACTGCGCCTGATTTGTGTTCTTTCAGGTTTGCACCCATAACACTCTCAAAAGAGCTCCAGCACTAAGGCTGTGTCAGGGACTGCGCCTGATTTGTGTTCTTTCAGGTTTGCACCCAAAACACTCTCAAAAGAGCTCCAGCACAAAGACTGTGTCAGGGACTGCGCCTGATTTGTGTTCTTTCAGGTCAGCATCCATAACACTCTTAAAAGAGCTCCAGCACTAAGGCTGTGTCAGGGACTGTGCCTGATTTTTGTTGTTTCAGGTCAGCAGCATCCATAACACTCTTAAAAGAGCTCCAGCACTAAGGCTGTGTCAGGGACTGCGCCTGATTTGTGTTCTTTCAGGATTGCACCCATAACACTCTCAAAAGAGCTCCAGCACTAAGGCTGTGTCAGGGACTGCGCCTGATTTGTGTTCTTTCAGGTCAGCACCCGTAACACTCTCAAAAGAGCTCCAGCACTAAGGCTGTGTCAGGGACTGCGCCTGATTTGTGTTCTTTCAACACATCTTTCAGGTTTGCACCCATAACACTCTCAAAAGAGCTCCAGCACTAAAGCTGTGTCAGGGACTGCGCCTGATTTGTGTTCTTTCAGGTTTGCACCCATAACACTCTCAAAAGAGCTCCAGCACTAAGGCTGTGTCAGGGACTGCGCCTGATTTGTGTTCTTTCAGGTTTGCACCCATAACACTCTCAAAAGAGCTCCAGCACTAAGGCTGTGTCAGGGACTGCGCCTGATTTGTGTTCTTTCAGGTTTGCACCCATAACACTCTCAAAAGAGCTCCAGCACTAAGGCTGTATCAGGGACTGCGCCTGATTTGTGTTCTTTCAGGTTTGCACCCATAACACTCTCAAAAGAGCTCCAGCACTAAGGCTGTGTCAGGGACTGCGCCTGATTTGTTTTCTTTCAGGTTAGCACCCGTAACACTCTCAAAAGAGCTCCAGCACTAAGGCTGTGTCAGGGACTGCGCCTGATTTGTGTTCTTTCAGGTTTGCACCCAAAACACTCTCAAAAGAGCTCCAGCACAAAGGCTGTGTCAGGGACTGCGCCTGATTTGTGTTCTTTCAGGTCAGCATCCATAACACTCTTAAAAGAGCTCCAGCACTAAGGCTGTGTCAGGGACTGTGCCTGATTTTTGTTGTTTCAGGTCAGCAGCATCCATAACACTCTTAAAAGAGCTCCAGCACTAAGGCTGTGTCAGGGACTGCGCCTGATTTGTGTTCTTTCAGGATTGCACCCATAACACTCTCAAAAGAGCTCCAGCACTAAGGCTGTGTCAGGGACTGCGCCTGATTTGTGTTCTTTCAGGTCAGCACCCGTAACACTCTCAAAAGAGCTCCAGCACTAAGGCTGTGTCAGGGACTGCGCCTGATTTGTGTTCTTTCAGGTCAGCATCCATAACACTCTTAAAAGAGCTCCAGCACTAAGGCTGTATCAGGGACTGCCCCTGATTTGTGTTCTTTCAACACATCTTTCAGGTCAGCATCCATAACACTCTTAAAGGAGCTCCAGCACTAAGACTGTGTCAGGGACTGCGCCTGATTTGTGTTCTTTCTGGTTTGCACCCATAACACTCTCAAAAGAGCTCCAGCACTAAGGCTGTGTCAGGGACTGCGCCTGATTTGTGTTCTTTCAGGTCAGCATCCATAACACTCTTAAAAAAGCTCCAGCACTAAGGCTGTATCAGGGACTGCGCCTGATTTGTGTCCTTTCAGGTCAGCACCCGTAACACTCTCAAAAGAGCTCCAGCACTAAGGCTGTGTCAGGGACTGCGCCTGATTTGTGTTCTTTCAACACATCTTTCAGGTTTGCACCCATAACACTCTCAAAAGAGCTCCAGCACTAAGGCTGTGTCAGGGACTGCGCCTGATTTGTGTTCTTTCAGGTTTGCACCCATTACACTCTCAAAAGAGCTCCAGCACTAAGACTGTGTCAGGGACTGCGCCTGATTTGTGTTCTTTCAGGTTTGCACCCATAACACTCTCAAAAGAGCTCCAGCACTAAGGCTGTGTCAGGGACTGCGCCTGATTTGTGTTCTTTCAGGTCAGCACCCGTAACACTCTCAAAAGAGCTCCAGCACTAAGGCTGTGTCAGGGACTGCGCCTGATTTGTGTTCTTTCAACACATCTTTCAGGTTTGCACCCATAACACTCTCAAAACAGCTCCAGCACTAAGGCTGTGTCAGGGACTGCGCCTGATTTGTGTTCTTTCAGGTTTGCACCCATAACACTCTCAAAAGAGCTCCAGCACTAAGGCTATGTCAGGGACTGCGCCTGATTTGTGTTCTTTCAGGTTTGCACCCATAACACTCTCAAAAGAGCTCCAGCACTAAGGCTGTGTCAGGGACTGCGCCTGATTTGTGTTCTTTCAGGTTTGCACCCATAACACTCTCAAAAGAGCTCCAGCACTAAGGCTGTATCAGGGACTGCGCCTGATTTGTGTTCTTTCAGGTTTGCACCCATAACACTCTCAAAAGAGCTCCAGCACTAAGGCTGTGTCAGGGACTGCGCCTGATTTGTGTTCTTTCAGTTTAGCACCCGTAACACTCTCAAAAGAGCTCCAGCACTAAGGCTGTGTCAGGGACTGCGCCTGATTTGTGTTCTTTCAGGTTTGCACCCATAACACTCTCAAAAGAACTCCAGCACTAAGGCTGTGTCAGGGACTGCGCCTGATTTGTGTTCTTTCAGGTTTGCACCCATAACACTCTCAAAAGAGCTCCAGCACTAAGGCTGTGTCAGGGACTGCGCCTGATTTGTGTTCTTTCAGGTTTGCACCCATAACACTCTCAAAAGAGCTCCAGCACAAAGGCTGTGTCAGGGACTGCGCCTGATTTGTGTTCTTTCAGGTCAGCATCCATAACACTCTTAAAAGAGCTCCAGCACTAAGGCTGTGTCAGGGACTGCGCCTGATTTGTGTTGTTTCAGGTCAGCAGCATCCATAACACTCTTAAAAGAGCTCCAGCACTAAGGCTGTGTCAGGGACTGCGCCTGATTTGTGTTCTTTCAGGTTTGCACCCATAACACTCTCAAAAGAGCTCCAGCACTAAGGCTGTGTCAGGGACTGCGCCTGATTTGTGTTCTTTCAGGTCAGCACCCGTAACACTCTCAAAAGAGCTCCAGCACTAAGGCTGTGTCAGGGACTGCGCCTTATTTGTGTTCTTTCAACACATCTTTCAGGTTTGCACCCATAACACTCTCAAAAGAGCTCCAGCACTAAGGCTGTGTCAGGGACTGCGCCTGATTTGTGTTCTTTCAGGTTTGCACCCATAACACTCTCAAAAGAGCTCCAGCACTAAGGCTGTGTCAGGGACTGCGCCTGATTTGTGTTCTTTCAGGTTTAAACCCATAACACTCTCAAAAGAGCTCCAGCACAAAGGCTGTGTCAGGGACTGCGCCTGATTTGTGTTCTTTCAGGTCAGCATCCATAACACTCTTAAAAGAGCTCCAGCACTAAGGCTGTGTCAGGGACTGCGCCTGATTTGTGTTGTTTCAGGTCAGCAGCATCCATAACACTCTTAAAAGAGCTCCAGCACTAAGGCTGTGTCAGGGACTGCGCCTGATTTGTGTTCTTTCAACACATCTTTCAGGTTTGCACCCATAACACTCTCAAAAGAGCTCCAGCACTAAGGCTGTGTCAGGGACTGCGCCTGATTTGTGTTCTTTCAGGTTTGCACCCATAACACTCTCAAAAGAGCTCCAGCACTAAGGCTGTGTCAGGGACTGCGGCTGATTTGTGTTCTTTCAGGTTTGCACCCATAACACTCTCAAAAGAGCTCCAGCACTAAGGCTGTGTCAGGGACTGCGCCTGATTTGTGTTGTTTCAGGTCAGCAGCATCCATAACACTCTTAAAAGAGCTCCAGCACTAAGGCTGTGTCAGGGACTGCGCCTGATTTGTGTTGTTTCAGGTCAGCAGCATCCATAACACTCTTAAAAGAGCTCCAGCACTAAGGCTGTGTCAGGGACTGCGCCTGATTTGTGTTCTTTCAGGTTTGCACCCATAACACTCTCAAAAGAGCTCCAGCACTAAGGCTGTGTCAGGGACTGCGCTTGATTTGTGTTCTTTCAGGTCAGCATCCATAACACTCTCAAAAGAGCTCCAGCACTAAGGCTGTGTCAGGGACTGCGCCTGATTTGTGTTCTTTCAGGTCAGCATCCACAACACTCTCAAAAGAGCTGCAGCACTAAGGCTGTGTCAGGGACTGCGCCTGATTTGTGTTCTTTCAACACATCTTTCTGGTTTGCACCCATAACACTCTCAAAAGAGCTCCAGCACTAAGGCTGTGTCAGGGACTGCGCCTGATTTGTGTTCTTTTAGGTCAGCACCCGTAACACTCTCAAAAGAGCTCCAGCACTAAGGCTGTGTCAGGGACTGCGCCTGATTTGTGTTCTTTCAGGTTTGCACCCATAACACTCTCAAAAGAGCTCCAGCACAAAGGCTGTGTCAGGGACTGCGCCTGATTTGTGTTCTTTCAGGTCAGCATCCATAACACTCTTAAAAGAGCTCCAGCACTAAGGCTGTGTCAGGGACTGCGCCTGATTTGTGTTGTTTCAGGTCAGCAGCATCCATAACACTCTTAAAAGAGCTCCAGCACTAAGGCTGTGTCAGGGACTGCGCCTGATTTGTGTTCTTTCAGGTTTGCACCCATAACACTCTCAAAAGAGCTCCAGCACTAAGGCTGTGTCAGGGACTGCGCTTGATTTGTGTTCTTTCAGGTCAGCATCCATAACACTCTCAAAAGAGCTCCAGCACTAAGGCTGTGTCAGGGACTGCGCCTGATTTGTGTTCTTTCAGGTCAGCATCCACAACACTCTCAAAAGAGCTGCAGCACTAAGGCTGTGTCAGGGACTGCGCCTGATTTGTGTTCTTTCAACACATCTTTCAGGTTTGCACCCATAACACTCTCAAAAGAGCTCCAGCACTAAGGCTGTGTCAGGGACTGCGCCTGATTTGTGTTCTTTCAGGTCAGCATCCATAACACTCTTAAAAGAGCTCCAGCACTAAGGCTGTGTCAGGGACTGCGCCTGATTTGTGTTCTTTCAGGTTTGCACCCATAACACTCTCAAAAGAGCTCCAGCACTAAGGCTGTGTCAGGGACTGCGCCTGATTTGTGTTCTTTCAGGTCAGCACCCGTTACACTCTCAAAAGAGCTCCAGCACTAAGGCTGTGTCAGGGACTGCGCCTGTTTTGTGTTCTTTCAACACATCTTTCAGGTTTGCACCCATAACACTCTCAAAAGAGCTCCAGCACTAAGGCTGTGTCAGGGACTGCGCCTGATTTGTGTTCTTTCAGGTTAGCACCCGTAACACTCTCAAAAGAGCTCCAGCACTAAGGCTGTGTCAGGGACTGCGCCTGATTTGTTTTCTTTCAGGTTTGCACCCATAACACTCTCAAAAGAGCTCCAGCACTAAGGCTGTGTCAGGGACTGCGCCTGATTTGTGTTCTTTCAGGTTTGCACCCATAACACTCTCAAAAGAGCTCCAGCACTAAGGCTGTGTCAGGGACTGCGCCTGATTTGTGTTCTTTCAGGTCATCATCCATAACACTCTTAAAAGAGCTCCAGCACTAAGGCTGTGTCAGGGACTGCGCCTGATTTGTGTTGTTTCAGGTCAGCAGCATCCATAACACTCTTAAAAGAGC